>NC_073730.1:312500-612500 GCF_023634155.1 Falco peregrinus
CAAAAGAATAAATGATGGAGAACTAGGAAATAAATAACTTTTCTTTTTAAGGAATTGTGAAGATGAAAATTTTATTTGCAGTTAAGTCCAGAGCCAGATGCAGAACCAGGACAAACAGGGAAATGACATAGGGAGCACAGCAGTACAGTCTGACAGATACCGACACATCTGTTACCTCAGCCCTTTCAGTTAAAGAAGAAACTTTGTGAAAGTAACTTGCAGGTTGTCTGATAGCTGTGTAAAATCGATTGCTGGGACACATGAAAACCAGGTCAACACATTGATTAGTACTTAAGTGGTCCCAGACAATTCTGAGGTCCTTTTATGGAGAAATGGTGTTTGGTAATTCTCTTTGCCTTTAGTTTCTCCACCCATTAACGGGGATAATGCTTGGCCACTTGGAGTTTATAACCATGCTTGCAAAGCAGTTTAGAAATGTTAAAATTCACACAAATGCATATGTCAGTCTGGGGGCAGAGGAAACCTTAGTGACTTCTTTGGATAACTGTACATTCTGCTTGCAGACTTCCAGGTGCACTATGTGGAATGAGCTAAGTTTCCATTGGAGCAAAGTGCTGGGAATAAGGTTCATTCATACATTTTTAATTTAATATAATTTTATGCAAAATAAGGAATTGAACTGTTGTATAAGCTGGAGTTGAGAGGCCTTTCATCACTAGAAGAGTGGTTGTGTTACTAATGCTAGTAACACAAGTGTTGATCTATGATGTAAAATATATCACTGCGCTTCGTGGAAAGTAGGCTGCAGAAAACTAAAGCATCTTGGGGTGATCTAGATGTTTGAATTTTAAGCCTTGCCTCTGGGGTGCCAAAACCTGCCCCTAGCAGACCCAACTATAAACAGACATCTGAGGTGGCAAGCAGCTTAAAGAGATGGCATGCTAATCATATCACTCTTGTATGATGATGGTTGTAGAAACTAGTGTGTCTTGATTTTATTTATCCCTGCCCCTGATCCCCTGGGCTAGCAAAATCCAGGGTAGATATTTTGGTATTTCTTACAGAAATGCATTGTCTTTCAGCTTCTTTGGGTGTAAGTGATGAAAATGGGAAGTTGTAGTTATTCATATATGTAAAGAATTTTACATGAAGTACCACACGAATGGCAATTACCTATTATGATATTTTCAGGTATTATACTGCTAAAAGAAAACTGGATTTAAATTGGAAAGCATTTATGGAGCTTTTTTCTAATCGGTAGTTTTCTTGCTCTTAAAGGTCCTCGTAGCACATCTTTGTTGAAGGTCATGATGCATGCACTTTTCCGTTTTGTTGAATATTTTATTTTAAATATTTTAGAACGTCTGCTTATTATTCAGGAAAGAAATGTAGGACTGAACCTTGCAATTCACAGTATACAACAGACACAGTTTGCTTCTGTGGTGAAACCCCGACATCTGTCTAGATTTCCTGCAGATACACGTGTTCTTCAGCACACTATTTCAAGAGTTGGACTTCCCAAGAAACTCAGCATTTGCCATCTTTTCTGTCAGATACCAGCTGTATTTTAGTTGCTTTATCACATAATACTTTCAGTTACTTGAAATGTAAAGAAATAATACATAGAGGTAACGAAAATGATACTTAATTTTAAAAAGTGGTATATATGTTTTTATGGATTTGGTTTTATTATAGCAGTTTACCTAGATTTCACAGATCAGTTTAATTTTTTTACATTCTGCTTTAGGACATGATGTTTTGTTTCTTGACGTTTGGGACTTTCTAGTTATTTACATGTATAAAATAGTTGTTTGAACAAAACCTTTGCTCAGAAAGATAACATTTTCAAGGGAATGACAGAAACAAGAGAAGAGAATAAACTGAATTGCATATTACATGCAAGTGGAGCAGATATTTTATTCAATATGGTACATTTAACATATTTTTTTTTCTAAAAAAATCTGTTTTATTTTAGGGAAGTTGTACTATTGTTCACCTGGGAGAAGCCTGTAGCTTTCTGAAGTGGCTGAAATGAAATATTTAAGTACATATGAAAAAGAGATAGATTCCTGGCCTTTTGACCACCGAGTTCCTCTGAAGTAGAAGCTATGTTATGAAGAAACTTTTTCTCAAAGTGTTCCCAAAATTATTGTTATTTAAAGCAGGTTGAAGGCATATTTTTTAAAACTTTTGCTTTGGGTTCATAAGAAACACTACTATGAGGCCATATTTAACAAATATTTCTGTATCCTTATGTCAACCGTAAGTGCTTATAATTTGGAAAAACAGGTATTATTAACATCCAATTTTTGCGAATTTAGAACTTAGAAGAATTAAGAATGAAGAAAGGTAAGAGATTGAAAGAGTAGTTTAATTTAGTCTTATCATCTGAAGCTATACGGGCTTAGAAGTTAAGAAAAGCATAGAAGAAAACGTTCTAAAGAGATTTCGCTGTTCCTCATGTGCTCGGAGAAAGGCTTTTGCAATCAGAGTCAATGGTATTAGTTTCTTATACATATTTTATTTATTTTACTTTTTAATGTAGAACCATAAATGAATTTAGCAGTAACTATTTAGGGATGTTGTATGTCCCTAAAATGGGATGTGTTTGAAATCTGGAATAGGCATATGTTGTGTTGAGAATAGTAAATGTCTTGTAAAAATCAACATAGCAGGGCATTTTCTCCTCTTGAGGTGCATATATAGTTTTCATTAATGTTAATGAGATTTCTAGAACTGCAAGGGGAAATGTACACGAGAGTATATATTATATATATATTGTATCATAGATATTAACATGCCATAGGACCTTTTTCCTGTTATTTATGCTATGGAACCCAGATATGCACAAAAGACTAGCTTAAGACTTTAACTTTTTGTTTGTTGTATCTGGAATAATTGCCCTTGAGTGTAATTAGCTCCTTTTGACAAACCTGTTCCTGTCCTATTTTGGCAATGGTCTCGATATGTATTGATAGAACTACACATAATCAACATTAGTTGCTAAATATGAATTGACAGCCAAAAGAAAGTTAGCTTTCCTGATGGTTTATGCTGCGTTAAATGGGCATTCGTAATTATTTTAACTTTGTGTTGAAATTTAACTTTTTGTATTCCTATGAGTTAGCCTTGTTTTGCTTGAATTTTGCTGGAATTATCTTCAGAGTATCAATCTACTACCTTGAATTCTTCATTCAGTAGCTGTCACTCAAACAGTTCTGCTTGGATTTAAGATCTATTCCAAAATGCGAAGGAAGCACTTTAGCTGTGGATAATGAGATCTGACAGTACCTGAGCTGCAGAAGGAGAAGAATCACTATCTATAGAAAATAATATTTTTTCTACATATTCAGGTTAAATGTGTGCACATCCTGGTAGCTGAAACATCTGTTTCTAGCTTGTTGTTCCTCATGGCTGCTTCTCAATTGGATTTCCTCAAGCAGGTCCAGAGCTTGTCACCTTAGCCAGGGTCTGTTAACTATCACCACTGGCCCCACATTAAGTAGGAGGTTCAGGGCTAAGCTAATAACTCTCCTGCCTTCCTGACTGATCGCAGTGATTCTCCCTGTGGCTACTTATCATGCCGTGCTCCTATGGGAGGGTTATCTCCTTTGTCTATACTTTAGCTGGGAATTGTTTTCGTTTTCTTCATTCCTAAGTTTTCAGGTGGTAATGCTAAAAGCATTGTTGCTTTCTGAAGCAGCTGTTTGATTACTCTGTTATTTCTCCCTTACCATTTTAAATAGTGCTTTCTCACATATCTAAATTTCGCTCCTTTCCTTTTCTCTGGCCATAAATGTAACTGCTGATTTCCAAAGCAGAGATTTTAACTGGGTGAATGTGGCAGAATGGACGTAATAGGAACACAAACATAATATTGTAATGCTAGTTTGTGTGAACCTTGAGTCAAATTTTATGCTGTCACAGGTGGAAGTGATTTTCATGATCTTGGCTTCAGTGTACAGTGATGCATAATATTTTAATGCTTCTTATCTAGCACATTAGGCTGTATCTACTGTGTGCTTTTTAAGAGAGCTCAAGAGAGTTGAGTGAGAGAGGAATCTATGAAACTGCTTGTCTGATTTATCGTCATTGGTTACCTCTGAGCCTGATGTAAAGCATTACCAAAGTCTATGAAATTGTTTGGTTGGCTTTACTGGGCATTGAGTAAGTCCCTGAATGAATATTAGGGTATTTGGTGCGGGGGTTGTTGCTTGTTAAGATTTTTGAGAAAAGATGGTGGCAGTGCAGGCAAATCTGTGCATCTCCCCTGGAAACCGTTCTATGGAATTAAGGAGACTGACCTTAGAGTAAAGCTAAGGTGATTGGAGGGCAAAAAAATAATATCATATTTGAAAAGTGCATCAGGCTTGATATAACATGCTAATACTTTGAGGACATGACAAACCTAAAACAAAACCAAAACCCTAAAAAAACCCCCGAAAGTTAAACCGAAGTTCTGTTAATCCTCACATTGTAGTCTGATGTGCTGCTTGGATTTTAAAATTCTTCCTTTAAGTATGATGCTTTACCTGACTTGTATTAACTGTTCAGTCAATAAATGGAAAAGACACTGGTGTAAAGTGATTGAGGGGAGTCTGAGTTTCAGTATGGGAAGGAAAAAATGTGGGAAAGAGAAACAAGATCGTTATCTTCTGGATTTAAGTCTGGAACAAAAGCATCCTGGGTCATGAATAACAGTGTGGAGAATTGAAATGTTTTACTGAGTGAAAGTTCTCTTATCAAGCCTTCAGCTTTGGCTTTTGTCTGAATGCGAAGGGATCAGCACAGAACTACAGTGTGTCATGAGAATGGTGGCTTTTTGTATTGAAAGCATGGGTAAACACTGCATAACCCTGACACAATTGTCCCTATCACCTGTTCTTTCATCTTTACTGTACTATGGTTAGCTTGGGATCAGTCAGGGCATAATCACAAACTTGGTATAAGCAAGGACATGGATATAGAGCAGCTCAGTGGTCAGCTAGACTTAATCCTGCCAGGATCTGCTTGCTTTTGTTTTTTCATGCCAATAAATGTGAAGTCTGAACTGAGTTATTAGGTGCTCTTGAAAGACTTTAATGATTTAAAGTAAAATAAAAACTCTCCAAATCTGTTCAGCAGCAACTGTATTTTCAGTCCATAACAAGGTACTGGACACTCTTAGATGTTCTTCATTTCAATGCTCTTGAAAGACAACTGGTGATGACAGCAGCTTTCCCCAAGATATAGGAAGCTGCAGATGAAAAAAATATTCTGAATTGAGATGGAGCCTAAATAGGAGTGATCCCCAAATTGATCATGAGTTAAGTCTTGCAAGGTAGCATAGCTTTTTGTCAGAAATATTTTGAAGTGAACACAAGAAAACAGCAATGAGAAAGACAGCACTGGAGACTGAAATGTGAAGAAAATATCTGCAAAAATTAATAGGGAGATATGACTGAAAGAAAATAACTGGAAGAGGTAGGGATGTCTGGGAAATGTGAGAAAATATATAAAAAATCGGAAAACAAATGAACCTCCAAACCTCTGTGTGGTAGTGTACTGCAGACAGGCAAGGCAGATGCTAGGCAAGAGTAAGGATTGCTATTGTAAGAATTCTCTTGCAGGATAACAAACTCATTCTTAATTTCTTCCTCACCTAAGGGTAATCATTTCATTGTTTCTAACTGCATAGTGTCCTTTTGGATCTCATTCTTCCTGGCCAATCTTCCTCTTTCTGTTCTTAATTTTTTCTGTTCTATTTTTCCTCAAATATCTGATGCTCTCTTCTTTAAACACCTTATTTGGGTCATAAGTGGTGTGGAAATAGAGTTGAAAGGGCTAGTAGAGGAAAACTCTTACTGGATATTTTTTCTCCTTCTTCGTTAATCTTTAAATATTGAGAACCTTATGTAAATGTAAAACATTACTAGCTAAGTTCTTACTGCAACTTACTAAGTAACTTACCATAAGTCGGATTCCTAGCCAATTAAGTTAGGACAGTGATCTACGCGGTCAGCTCAGTTCAGTGCTGGCAGACATGGGACTTACTATTTCAATCATGAGAACTTGCTGGAGAATTTAATGAGACTCCAGCCCATGGTAATGGTCATACTTCAGTTTAAGTTGCATGTCGTGTATTCTCTTAACAGGAAGTCTGAATTGGGCCGCTTAAAATTAACAAAATTATGAAGCTGAGAAGCCTTATTTCTTTCCATTTTTTACCTGCAACATCAAAATAAATTTAATAAGGATAGATATAGCATTAAAAATTAATAATGAAAAGTAAACAAAAAATTTCTTTGTGTTTCTCTGGTGGTAGTTTGTTCAGTCACTTAAGCAAACAAAATACTAAAAAATATTGTCCAGAGTAAAATAAAATATTGCTTTCTTTAAACGTCTTTTAATTCATCCTACATATATCAAAAATGATTCTGTGACCATGAAGAGGAAAGCAAAGAAGGGAATAAGGATAAAGAGAAGGAAAAAAGACAGAAGTTATTTAATAGGTCTGTAATGATAGGAAGTTTATTCTAGGGTTGAGGTAAAACTTAATGGTTCATAAATAGCAAATTCATTATGTTTTTAATACTCAGGTTATATTAACACTATATAACATCTTTATGGTACCATTAGTACCACTTAATCCCAAACTCAATTTGGAAATAAACATTTCCAGATCTTTTTCATGGAACAATTGGCCAAATTATTTTAAAAATAAATTTTATTTGATTAGTGCATGGCTCATTCAATCACAAACAGACTTATAAATGTTTTATGTCAACTCTTACACAGAGCGCTTAAACATTAACAAATTAATTTATTTTAAAGGCCATATCAAGGTGAAAACACCAGGGCCCTAGGCAGCAGGACAATACATCACAGAGCCATTTCTCATTCAGTCACAGTAATGGCAAAGGATATGTTAAGACATAAAACGTGATATGGTTTGTTAAATATTCATTTATAATTTGCATTCATTATTAAATCATGCGTTAGAACTAATCTTTAATCTCAAAAATATATAATGTGTCGTAAAGTCTATTTGAAAACATAACAATAAATATTTTATGCTTTTCATGTTGCTGTTTAAAGCTTGACTAGTATACACCAAAATCCTTGTCATTAACATCATTTAATTATTCCGAAGAGATTTGGTCTACACTGATGTTGATTTCAATAATTTATTTCAACCTTTAGGTCAATACAAAATAAATACCTGTTTTTGAGATGGTCTGTTCTATGATTGATGACAATTTAGCTCGCCCAATACTCCATGGCGACACTGTCGTTCATTGTCTGAAACATTTGCGGTGCAAGGCAGTAGCTCCAAGAGGTTTATTTTCCAGTGGTCCTTAACGGTTTGCTTGGTGAGAACAGCGAAGCTTGCTTTTCTACATGTTCTGTTTCATTGCCTGTGATTGCTGGAGATTGTCTTTACGTGACTCAATACCTTAAATGTTTTTACTATTGGGAGGTATACTGGCTAGAATACGATAGTTGCTGAATTTCCATAGAACTGGTATTCAATTTGCATTTTGTACACTGAGGAGAAAGGCCTGTATGAGAGGGCTGAGTGTGACGGAGAAGTGATTTGCACTATAGGAGACTAGGAGCTAGTCAATGAACCACGTAAAAACAGTTCATTAAAATGTTTATGTGCTTGGCTGGTTAATGAGAAGAAAGCTTTACTGCAGTCTTATGAAACCTTCAGGTTGAAGTCAGATCAATGCATCTGTAATAATTCAGACAAATGCCTGATTTAGGTTACGAACCACCAAAAATCAAGGCAAGAAACAATATTCTTGAAGTCTTTCTTCCAAACTAAGACAGTTTTAGTATTGAACTTGTACAACTACAGAACTTCCTTACTTGGTGAAAGATTTCTGGACAGAGCTACCACCTGTCTAGTTTTCCCTTGATCTTTTCAACCCTGAAATGTCTGTTAGGTGGGATCAGAGGTATCTGAACATTTACTAACTCTGCAGCACTTGTGCTGAGGCACTGTGAATATGCTGGATGCTCTTAATGTACTGTGTCCTGTACATGCACTATACACCTCAATTCACATACAGTTCTGGAAGAATTCTGGTTACCCTATTTCTGAAGACTACAGTAAAGAAGAAAGAAGTCAAGCCTCTAGACTGCATTTCCCATTTAAGTGTTGATTTGTCCTAGGAGTAAGCACTTATCTGAAAATAGGGATGTAAGTGAAATGGCCTTTTTGTCTGTTTGTTTGTTTAACCTAGGCACAATAAGTTACCAAGACGGTCCTGAACAAAGTGTGATTGGCCTAGTTAGATGCTATGGGATTAGTATTAGCAAAAGCAAACCCCTTGTAAAATGAGGTTTCCTTCTCCCTGCCAGAGATGGTGGCAAAGAAAACCACAGAGCTACAATTCTTCTTATTAGCTTAGCAAGGCAATTACCAAAGAGACTCTGTAAGGAACATGACATCCTGGAGATTCTTAAAAGCTAAGAAGCTGGCCTGTGTATGAACCCTAAGAAGAGTAGGTGAAGCTATCTGAGAAACCATGCTGGGCTGCCTAAAACCTTAGAATAAGTTGGGTGGTGTTTTTGATTAATAAAATAACGAAGCAGACTTCCCTCTCTGAAAAGCAATACCATAGCTGAACAGTGGGGAATCTACTCTTCTTAATCACATTTTCCTGAAAATAGTAGTAAGAGAGGGAAGAAATATCTTTAAAAGATGCATAGTCAGAGTAAACCCCTGGTTCCTAATCAGCCACATGCTCTCTCCATCCTTCTGGAGAATACCGACCATCAATTTCCCCATAAGATGAAGGGGAGGAAAAGCAGTGGTTTAGCATCCTATGCATTATCTCTCTTTTTATGATTACAAATAGAGCACTTATGTTCACTGACCCATATCTCATACCAGACATAACTAGCCAGGTCCAGATTTAGGTTATTGTTCCAGCACTGGATTAGGCCATGTGATCAGAATCAAATTTATCTAATATGATCACTTGATTGTGACATTTCTGATTGGCACTGCATGTAGGCACAGCTGAAGCTTGAAGACATAAAGCAAATGCTTTTGAGGCCCAAAAGGACAGTTGTCAGTGCTTTTACAATGAGCTTCGGAAAGGCTGAGGAGATGCTCTCTGTTGGGTTAATTAAGCTGTCCTTTTGCTTCAGCTTTAGAAGGGAAAAGCTAGTTTGCTCCCCATGTGGCTTTCCCAAACTTTCAGCTGTAGCTGTAAGCTCAAATGACCTCGGTCCTGCAGTGCATCAACTTGATGTGTATAATTGATTGCTAAACATTTTTTACAGCCCGTTAAATGGTAAGGCTTAAAAAAAAAAAAAATATGAATGTTGATTGAAGTGCTTTTGTACAGAGGGGTCAGAGACATTAGCAAGTTAAAAAGAAAGTGTGAGCTCTGCTGTGGTACTTCTAACCTGTACGCTTTATTTCGCATAATTGATCCCACATGTCTAATCTAAGTTGTTGGTGGTGTGTCTTTTTTTTTTTTTTTTTTGTCAGGTTTCAAACTGCAAATATTAAAATGCATTTGGAATAGAGTGTACTTCAGTAAGGACACTATACAGAATGCTCAGCAATGTAGATTGCTGGTATTATAATTGCAATGATTATAAAAGGAATAATTTAGATGACTACAGTAGCTTGTAATTGTGTGGTAAGGTAGAAGAAAAAAAAATCAAGGTGTAAAACAGAGTAATAGTAAATCGGAAATGGATTAAGACAGACATTCTAATAATAATTGCCAGTAATTTTGTCTTCATTATAATTTGTGGTGGTTTTTTTTTAATAACTGACATAAGGCATAATGTATTTTTCAGGGTTCTGTGAGAGCTAGCCAACAAATGGAAGCTGTCACAAAATATTTGCAGCTCCTGTTAGTGAGAAAGGTATGATGCTGTTACAAGTACAGATTGAAAAACGTTCTGAGTGTACATCCATGAGGTTTTTGGCTTAATAACATAATGACTGGGTATCTGCAACAGAAAAAATTGTTTATCCATTTGTAAAAAAAAAAGAAATAAGAAATCCTCAGCCCTTGTTTGGGAGTGAACGCTTCAGGAGTTTAATAAGCATAACTTTTGAATACTAGTAAGATATTTTGGATTTTTTTCTTTAAATCATCAGTACTGTTAAAGAAAAGGTGTAACTTGCTAGAGTTGCCCTGCCAAGATAGTTATCTATGAAATTCACAGAAGTACAGGAATAGTTTGGTCATTACTATTTCTCTGCTAATTATGACAGTTAATGCTAGTTACAAAAAACATTCACTATGATTTATCCACAGGTGCATCTGACAGTGAATATAATCCAAGAGCTTTGTGCATATTGTTCAACATCCAACGCGTAAAAGCAAGTTTTAGACTGTACCTATCCAAGAAGGATTTGAAACAATCATTTAGGGGTGAAAAGTTCAATGTTTCATGTACAGAACTCCCACATTATTCCCTTCCTTTGCACAGGTTGCTTTTTCTAAAAGGCCTAAAAGTAGAAGCTTTATTTTCTTGAATACTTTTAAAATAGATTTAAACATAACTTAATTGAACTCCATGGAATGTGGCAGTTCAAGACTTCTTTTCATAAACATGAAATTTCAGAAGGATGTTTTATATTTGTATCTATGCTATTGGAAACTGGGTAGAATACCTGTCTGGATGGTAAAATCTAGCAGGTGTTTGGTGATATTTTTTTTTTTATTTTAAATTTATAAAGTTATTTTAATTGGTAATATCTGCCAAAATGTGCTGTTTATAAGAGTGAAATACTGAAATGATTTATTTTGAAAGTTGCTCAAGAAATGGAATCCACTTCTGTGATTTTAGATTATTTTATTTTTCATGTAATCTAAGACTATGATTTTTCACCACATAACCTTAATATTTTTTCAATTTCCTCATTTACCCAGAAACAGGATCAATATTTCTAATGCTGTATGGAATTTTAAAACTTTTATTTGTATTTTTTTTTAAAGAGAAGACAAAATGGGTTTATTTAAAAACACATCAGTCATTATTAGAGTACTACTCCTAAAATATTTCAAGTATATCATGACTTTTCAGCTGCATAGGACAATACAAGTTAGCTAAAATGAGTTTAGAATCAGAAGCAGAAAAAGCTCCAAGCAATAAATCCTATTGCAGTGGTGAAATGATAGGGAAAGTGACAAGAGGAAATGAGAAAAGAATATCTCTTTTAACAGGAGAAGTGTGTTTTATTTTCTATAAATGTTGCAGAAAATTGTCAGTAAGAGCTTTTCTTTCTCTCTTCCCCAACGCTGCCCCCCACCCCCCACCCCAAGTGCACAGTATCTTGTTTATACAAAATTAGCTATGCAGCTGCCTTTAACTTGAAAGCTAAGTAACTTGGACAGAATATTTCTGGAATAAGTTTCATTTAAGACAGCACAACAACACTGAGGTTAGAAACATGTTTGTGTCTTTTTTTCATGACTAGCCCATGTCTATTCTCTATGAAATTGATGTCAAAAAAGTATTATATATTTTCAGTGGGAAATAGAAGGCTGCCCTCTACTATCCTTGTCAGGGCGTCGTATCCCTTTAATCATACTTTTCATTTCAGTACATTGAAATTTCCGTTACCAAGGACAACATCATAAATAAAAGTGTTTGTGAAATTTTTACCTGCAGCTTCCTAACTTTGTGCATTAAGCATGAGACTAGCAGAAAGGTGGTCAAATGTGAAAATTTATAATCATTTATTACGTACGGCTGAAGCGAGAAGGGAATAAAAGCGTGAAGGCATACATCTATAAACTGGAGCAGAAAAGCTTAAATGAAAAGTAAAGTGAATTTCTGTGTCTTGTCATAAAGTAATGAGAAGCTAGAGCTTTATTCATAGCAACCCAAGATGCATTTACTCTCAATCTAGCTTTAGCAGTAAATGCTTCCCTGATGTATTGCTTCAGACTTACAAAGAAATATTTGTGCTCTACATAATAGTATAGTTAGGAGAATTACTGCATGGCTGAGGAGATTCTATAAAGGTTTATAGCTGGTGGTGTTACTGTAATTTAATCACAATGTAGCTAATGTAGTACTTTAATATCACAGGTTACTTTTTTTATTTACCATTTATTAGTAACTGACAGTCAATCATCACCACATCATAAACAAATCACGCAGGATTCTATAGGAACCCTGAAGTTCCAGAATGGATGCACTGTAGCTCTTACATGTGCTCCATAATGAACTAAACATCAAATTATTTTTTAACAGAGTAATCAAGTAAGTCGGGGTTCTTGTTTTCAGTCTGTCAGCCAAAGAAAATGTTTCATGTCATGAATACAATTAGTGTTGCATATTGTGCATACGTGTGTGAGGTAACGCACCAATCCATTACAAGACATACTGGAGAATTTTTTCAAAAATATGAAGACGACTCAGGCAAAACACAGCGTATATGAATTTGCACATAATGAATGAGTTTATACAGGCTAAGAATTATGCCCTCTTAATTTCAGCCACCTTTTTTCTAGGATTACTCTGCTTTGTAAATTGAGAAAGTAAATGTAGCTAGTAAATGTAATAGAGTCCATCCAGTGCTCTTAAGGCACTAAAATCTCAACATATATTTTTGTGATAAGAATGATTTGTTTGAATTTTTCTTTATTGTCCTTTTTAAGATGCACTGGAGGATTGACTTCCCCCCATTTTGTGCTCATCATCAGGTTTTAGTACAAAATTACTGTACTGCATCCAAAGTCGCTTGTCTTAGCGAAATTAACCACTGACTGGAACTCTGAAAGTAATGCCTCTTTGAACTGAAAATTGTGGTTCTCCCAAGACTCTAATGACACTGTCATCTTTTAATTGCAAGCAAAATCTTTGTTTTTCAGTACTCTCTAGCTATAGGGGGATGACCAGTAACCAACATCAGACTGCCATGTTGATTAATATGTAGTAGTAATAGGCCACACAGAGATGTATGTATGTAGGCTATTGGTGCATGTCCTGGGTACACTGCAAAGAAACAGGCTGAAGACCAAGTGCCTTCAATCGCTTGCAAGGCATGCCGATAAGTCTAGTAATGCATACCCTGGCATGGCTTATTGCTATTAGAATATGTCTCTTTAAATTAAAATTTCATGCAATCTACCCTTTCACCGTGAAAAGTACTTCCTAGAAGAAAAATGTAAAATACTTGGAGGATGTATATGAAAAAAACACCCCCATTGCTATTAGATATATTAGAATATGAAACCTCCTCTTCTGTTCAGCATTGCATTGTTTATGTCTGCAGGCTCTCCAGACTAACCAGACATTTCCAAGTATTAAATCTGATGGGAAAGGAATGCTGTTGATTTGACCTTTCTTAACTGACTAACTTAGAAAAAAACCCAAGAAAACCAAAACCAACCCCCCACTGTGCTATTAGAAGACCCTGTAGCATTGTTTTCCTGAAAATTACTGTACAAATCTTTCAGGTCATACTAAACTCTTGAGTTTATTTACATATTTATCAATGCTTTGACATAAGAGTTTTCCAAAAGAAACCTGGATGGCTACAGTTTGCCCTTGTAGTTAGCACAAGTAAATGGACGGTTGTCCCATGCACTGCCAAATGAAAATGGTTACTGATTCTATAAACATAGAATTATTGTTAGTATGTAAAAAACCCAACAAATAAACATTGCAAAAGGAAGACGCTAGTAGAAAACCATATTCATTTCTGTCTCTGTCTTTCTTTTTGCTCTTCGATGGCTGTCTACAGCCACTTTCAGTGCTTCCTAGAGTGGTCAGCAAAGATCTGATTTTAATCACACTGCACAGAGATGAATCAGTTTATAGACGTGCTATTCTACTGTCATACCTTTTTAAGGGTGCCTTCTGGTTAGATTACCAATGGGTTGAATTGCAGACACTAACATCTGCTTTGAAAGGAGGATTTTAATACTGCATGGATTCAATTAATACCTTCCTTGTGCAGATATCCTATTCATAGTCTATATTGAATCTTGAAAGCTGTAGAACCATTGTTTCTTTTTGCAGTGATGTTTTAAGAATTATTCTGCTGGCTAGGTTTGAGACTAAGTTTCTGACATTTAGACAGTTCTAATCTGTTTTTATCGCACCTGTCCGAGCAGCCTGATACAGTCTCCTACTTGACACTTTTCTGTTCCTCCTCGTTTGACCCTTTCTTTTCCTCTTGTCCTCCTTACCTTTCCTCACAGACCTGCTGATAATGTTGCCCCCATGCTGCTTTGCATCTCATCTGAATTGGCTTTTTTTCCTTTCTTGCTAACCACACATGTAATGTTAACGGGGATGACGTTATAAGAAGAGTGGGAAGGCTGACATGAAAATGTTCCATGACAGAAATGGTCAAAAAGAACTGAAAGATGTGATGCAAAGGAAAGTGATATCATTCTTTGGAATATAAAACTTAAAATAATTGTTTTTCATAAAATACATCGTTAGAGCACTTTGTCTCATTTGCAAACCTATGTGGAAATAGACTTGACTTTTCTTTCCTTACCATCTTAAATTTGCTTAACTGAAGTATGAGTTACTTAGTGCTGGGCAGAAATGAAAACTCCGTTCAAAAGAAATGATGTGTGAACTTGCATCACATTTTCAGACTGGCTTTCTTAGAACTTTGAAAACATGGGTTGTTTTCAGGTGTAAATAATTTGCTTTAATATGCCTATCCTTTTCAAGTCCACTATTTTATGAAATATTTAAAAACTCCAAAAAGAAGCTAAATGAAATTTGAATGTTTCTCTTTTTTTTCCCCCCCTTAACCCCCACCCCGCAATTAAATGTTTTTGTTTATTTTGCCATGAGAACTGAGAACATAAGCATTTTGGGTCAATCCTAAAGTAGCAATTAATTTCAGTGCCTATATTCAGGCAGTGATTGAACAATCAATTATTTATATGGACTTTTTTCTAAGGTAAAGTACTGCAAGTTCTTTGTATTAATTATACCTGAGATACCGTTTTAGATTTTGTTTTTCTCAGATTGTTTTCTAAAGGTCAATTACCATCATCAACTGAGCAGTTTAAGGCTTCATTGCGTAGTACGCCGGGACACTATGAAGTGTCTTCCAAAGCATGTAAGAACAGTGGTTTTTACTCTTAACTGCAACAACAGATGATTGAAAGCAAAATTTCAAAGGCATATTTGGAACCCAACGTAGAGTATAAAACTAAATAGTTGAGATAGCTTGATGATGCATAAGCAGTCAGAACACATTGTAGCTTTCACAATCATGTGGCTGGGCTGGCTCATAAAAGAACTCAGATTGTAAGCTGAACATATTTGCATGGAACAATCAAGAGAATGTAAGCATGACCTTTGAAAACTATTTTCACATTGACATTTTTAGACTCAGAAAAAATTTCTAAGTTTCTCACTCAAAACAATGCCGTGTATATTTGTCACCTGAATCTTTGGTTTGGGAAAAATCTGGCTTTTTACTATTTAATCTGAATTAACATCCTTTTGAAATTATAAATTGGAAGTTACAAAACTAATATTTGTAACTTTTTTCATATTATTACAAAAACCAGACTGACTTCATCTTCCCAGCAAGGATTAAAAGACAGAAAAACAGGCAGGGGGAAAAAACCCAACCTTATTTCTGGGTAGTTGCTCACTCTGCTAAGAGTTTCAGATCGACAACCAAAATATAAGTATATTAATATATAGTTTTGAATATAATATCATGGGCCCATCAAAGGTTTCCCAGATCTGCAACAGCGGTCAGGGTCTAACTCATTTTGAAATTTATTTTTAAACCATTAAAACTGAGCTATCTGAAGACAAGTCTCTGCAAATCTGGACCTAAGCAATTACTGCCTCTCACAGAAATTCAGAACCAATAGAAAATGTGACCTCTGGTAAGAGGTAGCATTCAAATAATTTCTGATAATGAGATTTTTTTGTGAATGTGTTTTATATTTGTTTTTAAGGCATTTATTCTTGCAACAGCAACAGGGCAACAGTAATATCTGAAAGGCCACAGATACAGTGATCTCCCTCTAATATTAAAGGTGAGCATTATTCCCTAGAAGGATTCACTAGCAGTGACCTAGCATTGGAGGAGCTACAGACACCACTTAGGGCTGTCTTATCTTTATGCCCTTTTCTCATCATTCAAGAAGGAGTTTGTACCAGTAACTGTGCCGTTTTGTGCCAAGAGCCTTCTCTGTACTCAGGCAAAACTCCTGCTTGAAAGTCCAAAAGGGCTTCTGCTAATGTAGGAGGGCATCATCAGGAATGTACAGTAATAGGAAAGATGTATTTGGAATGAAGCCTCAAATACTGTGTTTCTTTTACAGGGTATCTCCACATCTGCTCCAAACAGGATTATGTGAATGACATGAAAAACGGGGGAGAGGATGTGGCAAAACTGTTCAGTCACATAATAAGGAGATTAGCTCTATGGGAAATAGTGTCCGTCATGAATACATCTGACTGGAGAGAATTTAGATGGAAAGCCTTTCTGAGGGTTTTTTTTTTTTTTTTTTTTTTTTTTTTAGGCTAGCAATGAAATCTAGGATGAATAATGCTCCATCTAGAACGTGTGAAAGTATCTGTGTGTCTTGACATCTTAAAAGAAATATTTTAAGCTATATAGATTGTCTACAGTTGTAGCTTAACAAAAAATAATCCAACACACTTGATCATTAAGTATGAGTTATTATTGTCCAGTTTTTGTTATGGTAAAATAAGAATATTTAGAATAGAGTCTGAGCTTTCAAATCTGTGGAAAAGATCCTGTTGGTTTGAACAGGCAACACTCAGATGTTTTTTAGCCATTGGCTGTACATTTATAGGGCTCTGCCTATTATTTCTAAGGAGCTCAAAAGAAGAAATTTAGAAAAGCAGATTCTGCATTCAGTATAGTTCACGGAACTTTTTCTAGGGTCTACAGATTCAGAGAAGCTGTAACCTTAGGCTTTAAATTACTATATAGCAAAAGGAGGGCAATATACAGCAGCTTCCAGCATGTGGTACAACCTTGGGATCTTCTGCAATGCATGTACCTGTGCGTGCATGTAAGGTGGAGAAATACTTGCATATATAAACTTGTAAATGACAATAATACTAGGATTACACTGGCTGTATTCTAGCTTCCCTATAGAGATTTTACAGTGATTCTTACAGTCTAATCTACACCATTGTAATTCTAAATATTTCCTTTTCTTAAGAAAAATTTCTTGAGACAGATTTTTCTCCCCACTGCTCACATTTAATAATGCTGTAATACCTCTGAATGGTTGAGACTAAATTGGCTAACCATGTTGTGAGGTGCTAATAAATGTACGAAATACAGAGTTTAGCTTGATTTGGTGCCAATCAACATTTTCTGTACCACATCAACATGTTACAAACAGGTTTTGCCCTTATTTGTACATGTGTCAACTTGTTTTGGGTGAAGCAGACCAACTTTAGAATGAGAATGTAAAGCAACAGTTTTTCAATACAAAAGGTATTAAAGAGATGTAATTGTTTTAAATAGCATGGATTAATTTTTGGGTGAAATAATCCATTTCTCTGTATGCTTCCTAGCTCAGTGAAAGTACTTGGAGAAACTTTTATGAAATGAGAAAGCATGGTTTATTAATAAAGACATCTCTGAGATGACAAGCGCAAGGAATAGATGGCAGTTGATAGAAGTTATGAGCTGGTAAAAGTAAGCAGGTAGAATGAAACTGGCAATTCTTTCCCAACAGCCAGTATTCTAACACAATGTTGTACAGAAAGACACTTTCTGTACAGCAGTGGAATCACGCAATGGTATAGCAAGGCCAAGCCCTGAGTACACATTAGGTTTTATTCAAACCACTTTGTGTGTATGTATGTGAATAACAGATATATCTGTCCTTTAGATCTTTGATTTATATGGTGATGGTGTATTTATGGTAATTAATTTGATCAGAAGAAAAAAAAACCTCTCTTCATGTCGTCTTGGCTTTGCATGCAGTCAGTATGCTATGGAAGAGTATCTTGATATGTAAAGTATAATTCTGAAAGGAAGAAACAGAAGAAGGAAAGCTTTTTACATTATGATAAATTTCCATTAAAAGAAATTTAAATCCTGTAGCCCTGACTGTAATGCAAAGATCAAGTAGTTCTCTTGAAAGACAGGTGGAAAGAAGGACCCTGATCACCTCAAAAAGTAGATCAACACAGGCTTATCGAGGTGCTCCAATAGGATCTTGGTAAGGTGGTTAAAAAAACCTGTTACGATGACACACTTCAGTCACACCAGAAATTTGCTATATCTGCCATACGATAGCTTATTCTGACACATAAACAGCATATCCTTGCTTAAGCAGAGAGGTGGACAGATGACTACTTTTTATTTATTTTTTTTAAACATGAAAATTTCATATCATTCTAAACATACCTTTATGCAGAGAGGTTATTGCTGACTTTATCTAAAACAAACTTGAGGATAGGCTTACATTTGGCAACATGGAATGCTAATTTGCTGAGGCGGACAGGAATCTGAACTGCTCTTTTAATACACTAGATCTCAGTTATTCTACTGCACACATTAAATATGATTTCATCTAAAATTTCCTATGTTGCTCCTTTAGCAGCATGTGTTTCTGAGAAGGAAAGGTACTATAACGTCCCTGGTAACTAAGGTGGAGGTTTTCTTGGCATTAAGCTCTAGGAATTATGATATTAGGCCACTCATCTGACTAAAATCAGATTTTTCAACTATTGCTGCTCCTTCCCTTAAAAGCAGTTGAATCAGTGTTTCAAAAGTCATTGTCACTTTTTGAATCATCAGATGTTCTATGGATAAAAGACAGACTTTCTGTTTCAGGCTGTTTGTTGATATAATTTTCAGTATGGGATAGATTTGTCTTTGGAGCAATGTGTATAGAGCAAAGCCTGAAAAACTGTGCTTCATTTCTTGCAGAGGTTCTTGGTGTTGATCTACCTGTGCATCTCCACTTCACTGACGTTAATGGAAGTATCTTTCTAGCATGGCTCTCTGAACTAAGGAAATAACATCTGGCTCCATTTACAACTGAGGCAGAGAGGAATTAATTTCCAAGGCCATACCAAAGAATCTTTCACAGGGTAGGTTGCTGATTTGCTCCAGGGCCTTTGCTATGACAGTTTATTACAACCAAATTTCTGAGGATTTGTTAATTTGGTAGTGTTACAAAATTTTGGCTTGTTTGGTTTTTTGTTTGTTTTAACTTCTAGTTTTTAAAGGCAGAAAATCTGAATCAAAATCACATTGTCTCCTCCTGTTTGCCAAGCCTGCAAGTACTAATTTCAGTGATAACTACAAGAGCTCAAGTAGTTGCCTGAGGGACAGCGACTTCGAAATGTCACAGCAGTACTGTTTCAAATGTCATACTTGTTAAATGCTGAAGTAAAGATTTTGGACATCTTCATCTATGGTAGAAAAATCCTGTAACTTTTGAATTTGGTATCCATTGCATTAACCCTGATGTTGCATGGCACAGTTTTCCTGAGGCTTATAGATACCAGCACTGGTATGGTTTTAAAACAAACAGTAAACTCCTAGCCTATCCTTGCCAAGACAACTTTTAATTCTTTTAGGATTGCAGGAAGACAGTGTGATTAAGATGAGTTCTATTTGCAATCTGCAGTTTCCACTGCTGTAATACAGCTATTTTTTAATTTACAAAAAAATAAGCAGAATTAGTTCTGTATACCTGTACATGATCTTCTGTCTTTCTCTATCCCATACAGCAGAAAATTCCTTGCAACACAAACTTTTTCAGTGATGGAAATCTTAAAGTTCATACTAGAGGCATGCTTTTAAATATTGAATTGTTTTTATTACATATTAATTTACTAAGAATGTATTTAATTGACTTTAATTCTTCAATTCTTCTATATAATGTTTACATACATGTTTTGCTAATATAGTTTTATTTAAGTGACCTTTTGAAGTATTCCAGTATGGATATTAGTAGTTGAAAATTCTTAAACATCTCTTTAAATTGTGTCAAACAAATGAAAGATCAAAGGCTTAAAAATTAACAGAAGGATGAAATAATTCCACATACTAGAAAATGGTATGTTTAAAAGGTGCTGAAATTAAAAATATTAAAAGTGTCAGTGTAACATTCTCCACCACACCAAAAATTGATTGTAATTTATTGTTTAATTTTGAATGAAATATGCTGTCTATAAAAGGAAGCTTTTAGGAAATGTGGAATAGTAACAGTTTGAGAGACAAATGTTAAAATCGGGGAAAGAAATCGTCTGATAAAAGAATTGTCCTGCAGCTTTCTGTTGCCCTAAAGCAGAATGAACTTCTGGTAAGTGTCAACTTTCAGTGGTATCACCCAAATTGGAACAGATCCTGACAAACTTGCTAAAGATTAGAACTGTGCATAGACTGATTTGTTCAAGATAGCAAGGACAATTCTGTGAAGACCTGCCAAATTTAAAACCTGAGCAGTCCATTTACGCCCTGCAGAGTGACAAACAAATCTGTAATTAAGCACACAGCAATTCTGTTCCTCAGTCTCCAAAAGGCAGGATTCCAGCTCAGCTGAAGGTTTTTAAGTTCTAGTCGATGTCTACCAGGAAAATGTCCTACTTTTCCCTGAGACTTGAAAAATGACAGGTGTGCTTGTATGTTCTCTTTTCTCTACTCATGGCCAGTTTTTCTGCCTAGAAACCTTTAACGTTTTCGAGGCACAGACAGCCTTATGTTATCTGTATATGCTACTTAGCCTAATGTGGTTACAGTTCCCCTGGGTGTTCATACCTGCCGTCGGAACACAGAAAAAATACAAATGTGCCTACACATGCCTATACAAACTATGCTTCTTAATGAAGGATTATTGGCGTGGTTTTTTTTAAATCCCGACAGGTAAAATAAACAGTCCTGGATAAAATTACTGGCTTGGTCACAACACTGCTTAATTCTCAGGCTGGTCAGATGTTCTTTGCCTTCTGGGCAACTGAAGAGTTGAGGCAGCTGCTCACAGAACCATACTGCAGGTAACACCATGGTCTACTGAGGAAACAGAGCAGCTCTTACTCTTTGCAATTAATGAGCTAAAGAAAGTGAACTATCAATAATGCAAGACCATATTATTTTTAACATTTCAAACCACCTGAGGATCTTTATCTCTCTATTTTGATTTCAGACAGACCACAAACTATCCTGTACAGGTAATTGTTGATGACACTGTCGTGTGGAAAATGACCCCTCTGTTACCAGTTGCAGGTGCCAAGACCTGGATGTAGCTCATTGCAAGCAATAAGTAAAATCCTTGTTGGCCTGCACAATTTATTGATGTTAAAGGAAAAAAAAAACCCACCACCACTACAACAAGATAAAACAAGACCAAAACCTCGCAGCAATCTACAAGAAGAATTAAGAATGTCCACAGTACTTGGTATCTCTAACAGTTAAATACTTAAATGAGCTGATCAAGCTCAAGAAAAGCAAAAACTTGGCATGCCAATTTAAGATCTGGAATCCTTAATAACTTGTTTCTGAATTTTCTGTAACATTACTGAACATCCAAACCTAAGTAGCTAACTAGTTTGCTTACCTGTGATTATAGAAGATTAACAGATCTCGAAAGAGACTGAGAAGCATTTAAAAACAGTATCTGTGCAATTCAAAATGAAAAAGCAGTCCAGTGTGTTGGTGTTGGAAGGCTTAAATGTATGTATCTTAATATCACAGCAAACGATATTGTTTGGATTGAGAAGACTTTTGGCAAGACTTTTCACTCATGAAAGTACCTGAATAATAAGTGGCATGTGATTTTACTCACACTTCTGGGAAGCCTGAGAAAGGAATTTATTTCCTCGCCCCCCCCCCCAATTTTAACAATAGCTGAT
Source organism: Falco peregrinus (assembly GCF_023634155.1). Lineage (NCBI taxonomy): Eukaryota > Metazoa > Chordata > Aves > Falconiformes > Falconidae > Falco > Falco peregrinus. The sequence goes on from NC_073730.1 coordinate 334,281, forward strand.
TATTCTCTGCCTCTTACTCTGGCATCTACCCATTCCAGCCTCTTTCCTGGGAGAGAAATCCCTAAAATCCTGAGAACTTGAAATGGAGATAGGAGGAAATAAAGGTTTACACTTTACACCACCTCCTTTTTTATGTATGTATAAAGCAGGCCCCAATCAGATTAATACATAAAAACGCATACATTATTTAGCTATTTATTTCTATTACATTTGTATTGTTAGCATTAACATTAGAAGCCATCACTGACAGCTTTCAGTGCTATCAAAAGCTTAATGATTCTTTAAAAGCTTTGTACTAAGACACTTAGAATGATTTTTTTGCAGTGTTCAGCTACAAAGCACCTGTGATGCTGCTTATTTGCTGTATGTTGAACAATTTGATCAATCAGCTGCCAGTTGCCTATGTCCAATGCAATTATGATGTGCATCTTCCTGAAAATCCAGTATTTATTTCCATCTCAGATAAAACTAATTTTACTTCAGTGTAACTTTAGAGAAAGTTTCTCATCTCTTTTGTTTTTCAGTCAAAATGCAGATTTCAGATGATACTGGGAAGAACTCAGAATGGTCCACTAACACTATATTTAAAGAGAAAACTGTCATTTTATTCTACAAATAATTTTGCTTGGCAAGCTTCTGGATTCTGGTTGTTCTGTTTACAAATAAGCAGCATGATATAATTGGGGTATGTTTTGTATGAAGGCACACCCAAAAATGTAGCTGTCTGTTCTCTGAATCTGCTCTTAACTTATTCTTGAAATTACTGATGTAATCTGGAAATAACTGGAAGTAAGTATTGGATATGAGTGCTTTTGAAAAACTAAACAAAAGAAATGATGCAAAACCAGTCTGTCAATGATTTTTAGTGGCATTGGGTAATTCATAGAAATATTACATATGAATGTATTATTCCCTGCCTAATAACATAGTGATTTTGCTGATGCGCAAATCCAGAATTAATCCAACTGTCTTCAAGCACTTTGCATGTTGGATTACAAAAGTTGTAAATTTCTTTGGTACTCAAATGTAGGTTTGGGTTTTTTTCCCGAAAATATTTTCTGTCTGAAAGTGTTTTTTTTCTTGATATATTAAAGTGGTCAGTTTAAATATTAATATTACTAGATAGGGTCATTTTACAAATAAATTTAAAAATCTGTTATAAACACAGGGTGAATCTGAGTTACAGAAGCATTTTCTTAGGAAGCTATCTTGTACATCTTATTTTGATTTGCTATTCTGCTCTTCCTAGTAATTAGCCTGCATTTTTCAGGATTCTGCCTGCAGATTTGCAAGAACCAGTAAGGTGTTGCACTGTTAACTTAGAGCCTGGAAACACATCCTTTGATAAGGTGAAAGTGTTTGGGGAAACTCACTAAAGTGTTTTGTTTGGTTTTAGCTTGTTTTGTCTAATAATAGAACAATTTGAAGCAAGATGTTAAAAGCACTTTGATAAATCATGTATACTATTTGCTTACTTGCACTTTTTTTGTGTTCTCATATATCAGTTTCTTTCTATTTAAATTTCTAAAAAGTGGGTTGTATGTATTTGTCAATATATATGCAGGAAAGTATTTGTAGTGTAGAATTTGGTAATATATGTTTTCCTAATTTCAGTTAAAAAAAACCAACAGAAGTAAAGATGTTTGCTCATTCTGTTTGCTTTAGCATCTTTGTTTTCACATTTTTTTTAAATTTAGCACTTTTATTCAGAAGACCATTCAAATATAAAATTAATTTTTCTAATTAATGCTTTAGATCCTTAGGTGCTAAGTGTTTTTTATTGCCAAACAGTTGACTACCACAAACGCTGTAGGTGATGTACTCCCATGTTATCAAATAAATGCTCAAGGTGCAGCTTATAATGCTGAAAAATAGAAAAATAAATTGACCTTGATGAAGTGTGTCTTCTTTTGTCTGTTCCCAGGAAAGTTTATTTCAGGTATTTCTACTGCTGAAATGATTAGAGTTAACAGCTTTTTCCCTCCATTTTATTTTACAGGGTCTCTTCATCTTCCTGATATATGGGGTGTACAACACAGAGGTAAGTCTGCTTGGAGTATCTCAAGGCTGACAGAGTGAATGAGAGAAATGACAGGTTTCTTATCTTGATAACTGAGGGACAAAGTTGGCTTTCCATATGAGTGTCCTACTGCCCTTCATGCTTGGGCTAGCTTATATGCATCCCAGCTTACCATTAAACACAGACACCCTGAAAAAAGGGACAGACTCATTTCTCATAGGTATTGACTAATATTTTACTGCTGCTTTTAAGTTTTTTGAATGCCTGGTCTTTCTTTTAACACTTAGCTAAACCCAACAGTCCTAAACTTTCATAATTTAATTCACAATTTAAAATGAACTGTTAGTTTACATGCTCTTTAAAGAAAACTATTTAAATTATAAAAGGAACAAGTTGTACTTACTTGACTGCAGAATTTTGTTGGGTATAGAAATTGCACTAACTTCCATTTTTTTACATCAACTGGACATTTTCAAGGTTTTAAAGTCTGACCCAAGGCCTGGCAGTACTCAGGCCTATGGAAAGCACCAGATCGCTGCAGGCTGAGCTTGATAAAAATCAGAAGGCATTTATACACCTCCATTACTGCCATAATGTTAATGATGAAAACGAGTGTTATATGTTCAATCCCAGGTTTTTAAGCCAAGGTACCTCAGCACTTTACAATAGAACCTGGAATGCGGCAGTAAACCCCACCAGGGATCGAAAAGGCTCTCGCAGTCAGCGGTTAGAAATGGTGCGGCGTTCCGCCCAGGGTTCATCACAGCCCGGGGCCGTGCCCTACTGACACACCGTGGGAAAGGCCGCCCCACGGTGGGGGCGGCTGGGGTTTCGCTGCAGGGGGCAGGGCCGGAGCCCTCGCCGCGGCAGCGGGGGCGCAACGCGCCGGGTGAAAAGCGAACGGCCCGTCCGGGTGGCGGTGCCCACTGCCGGCAGCAGCGCCCTTCGCTCCCAAGTGCCGCCGTCGTTCCGAGCTCCGAGCGGCCGGGGTCACCCGCCCGGCCGGGGAAGCGGGGCCGCCGGGCACGCAGCCGCCTGTGCCGGGCGCTTGGTACGCGCGCTCGTGGGGCCCGCAGCCGCCAGGCTGCACCTGCCGACGCGCCCGGAGCCCAGCCTCTCCCGCAGGGGCGGGGGCGCCGCCCGCCAGGGGCTGTGTCTGGCGTTACCCGCTGCCCGGCCCCTCCCGCGCGGCCGCGCCCCTCGACGGCAGGAGGGGGATGTGGCCGCTGCCCCGCCCGGCAGCGCGGCGCCCGCCGCCGGCGTGCTGGGCACGGCCGCCCGCCCCGCCGAGGCCGCCGCTGGGCGCCGCGCCGGGCTCCCGCGCCCCGGGGCAGTGCGGGCCCGCGCCCCCGGGCGGAGGCGGCGGGCGGCGCTTCGGCCCGGGCCCCCCGACATGGCACCGCCTTCCAGGCGGGCGCGGCGGCGGGCGGGGGCCCGTGGCGCCTGCGCGCTCCGGGGGCTGGTGGCCGGCCCGGGGCCGTACCCAGCGTGCCGCGCGCCGCGCATGTGCGGTGCGGGGCACAGGGGCTGCTAATTCCATTGTGGAGCGGACGCGGCGTTATTTTTAACTGGAGGCGGCGGCGGGAGCCGTAAGTGCAGCCCGGGCCGGGGGCCGCCCGTCGGCGCGGGTGGGGGTGGCGGCGATGCGCCCGGGTGGCCGCTGCCGGGCCGCCGCGGGAGCCAGCCACTGAGCGGGCGCCGCCAGCGAGGCGGCAGCGGTGTTCGGCGGGCGGGCGGCGGGTCCCGCAGCCCCTCTGGGCCGTGCCTCCTTCCTGGCCCGCCTTCCCGGGGGATGAAACTCGGCGGCGGGTTCCTCGGCGGCGGCAAGAGGGCGGCGGCTATGGAGCCCACCTTCCCCCCCGGGATGGTTATGTTCAACCACCGCCTGCCCCCGGTCACCAGCTTCACCCGGGCGGCCGCGCCCCCGCCGGCGGCCCAGCATCCCCCGCAGTGCGTGTTACCTCCGGGCTCCGCCGTCGCTTCCTCCACGGCGGCGGCCGAGCCCCCGGCGCCTCCGCCCCCTCAGGACATGACTTTCAAGAAGGAGCCGGTGGGGGCTTTCCCCTCGGCGCCCGCCCCCGCGCAGCGGAGCCCCTGGGGCTTCCTGCAGTCCTTGGTGAGCATCAAGCAGGAGAAGCCCAGTGAGCAGGACGAGGAGGAGCAGCCGCCGCACCACCACCACCACCACTACGGGGGGCTCTTCGGGGGGGCGGGGGAGGAGCGCCCCCCCGGGCTGGGCAGCGGCGGCGGCGAGGGGGGCGGCCAGAGCGTGATCCAGGACCTCAGCCTTCTCCACCACCTGCACCAGCATCCCCACCGGGACCTGCTCCTGAGCGGCAGGGGCGAGGGCGCCCCCGGGAGCTCGGGCGAGCCAAAGCACGATGCCCAGGTCAAGAAGGTGAAGAGGCCAAAGCCAGAAACTCAGGGAATCAAAGCCAAGCGGAAGCCAAGCGCTTCGTCCAAACCCCCCCTGGTGGGAGATGTGGAAGGTGCCATCGCGTCCCCCAACCAGAAGCCTCATGTCTGCGAGCACTGCAGCGCTGCCTTCAGGAGCTCCTACCACTTGCGCAGACACGTGCTCATCCACACGGGGGAGAGGCCTTTCCAGTGCAGCCAGTGCAGCATGGGCTTCATCCAGAAGTACTTGCTGCAGAGGCACGAGAAGATCCACAGTCGGGAGAAGCCCTTTGGGTGTGACCAGTGCAGCATGAAGTTCATCCAGAAGTACCACATGGAGAGACACAAGAGGACACATAGCGGAGAAAAGCCATACAAATGTGACACTTGTCAGCAGTATTTTTCGAGGACTGATAGACTGTTGAAGCACAGAAGAACGTGTGGTGAAGCCATAGGTAAAGCAGGGGCTGGGATGGAGCCCGGATTGTCAAATAACATGGGTAGCTTGGCTGCATTGTCTCAGGGAAATACAAGTTCCTCAAGGAGAAAAAGCAAAACAAAAAGTACGTCCACTGAAAACAAAGGAAGTAAGTGTAGCAGCAAAGTAACTGAATCTCAAGTTACGAGTAATGTGGCCATACCAAATTATGCAGTTGATATTCCTATCGTGTCTTCCAGCAGTGGTCTAGTTGGCACGGGTGTAGAAGAACTTCAGAAAAAGGTGCCAAAATTGGTCTTGAAAAAAGGAAGCAGGAAACAGGCAGACAAAAGTTACCTTAATTTTATATCACCGCTGCCAGATATTCTGGGGCAAAAACCACTGTCTGGGAAACAGAGTGGCTCACTAGGCCTAGTAGCCAACACCGGTGTAGAAACCATTGGCCTTCTCCAAAGTACAGGTGGTAAAACAGGTCAAATAAGTAGCAATTACGATGATGCCATGCAGTTTTCAAAGAAAAGAAGATACTTGCAAACTGCAAGCAGTAACAGTGCCTTTTCAGTTAATGTCGGACACATGACTTCCCAGCAGTCCGTCATCCAGTCTGCAGGTATTAGTGTTATGGATAACGAAGCTCCATTGTCTCTTATTGATTCAGCATCTTTAAATAGTGAAATAAAGTCTTGCCACGACAAGTCTGGTATTCCTGATGAAGTTTTACAGAGCCTTTTGGACCAGTACTCTCACAAATCGGAAGGCCAGAAAGAAGATCCTTTCAGTATAACTGAACAGCGTGTGGACTTGCACACCTCAGGTGAACATTCAGAGATGGTTCAGGAAGAAAACTTGAGCCCTAACTCTCAAACAGTTTCAAACGATAAGGCAAGCATGTTGCAAGAATACTCCAAATACCTCCAACAAGCTTTTGAAAGAACAACCAATAGTACTGGTTTTGCTTTTGGACCCAGTTTTCAATTTGTTAGCTTGTCTTCAAGTCTGCATAACCACACTCTGTTCCAAGACAAACAGATATACACTACATCTCCACTTGAGTGTGGCTTCAGCCAATCTGTTACCTCAGTATTGCCAACTGCGTTGCCAAAACCTCCGTTTGGGATGTTGCTTGGATCTCAACCAGGCTTTTATTTGTCTGCTTTGGAGGCTACGCATCAACAGTTGACTCCTTCTCAAGAGCTGGATGATCTCATTGACCCGCAGAAAAACTTGGAGACTTCATCCAACTACCAGTCAACATCTCAGAAACTGACTGGCCAGAAGGAACAGAAAAACTTAGAATCCTCAACAAGCTTTCAGATCCCGTCTCAGGAGTTAGCTAGCCAGATAGATCCTCAGAAGGACATAGAGCCTAGAGCAACCTACCAGATCGAGAACTTTGCACAAGCGTTTGGTTCTCAGTTTAAGTCGGGCAGCAGGGTGCCAATGACTTTTGTCACTAACTCTAATGGAGAAGTGGACCATAGAGTAAGGACTTCAGTGTCAGATTTCTCAGGGTATACAAATATGATGTCTGATGTAAGTGAGCCATGTAGTACACGAGTAAAAACCCCAACCAGCCAGAGTTACAGGTAAGGTCCTGACTGTGACCAGGCTGTGGGGTCTTCTTAATGTAATTTTGTTTTGTTTTGACAACACTGCCATTGGAATGTTTCTACATGGTCCTGTTAAGAATAATGTAACATGCCCTTTCAATGCAACTTTTCATACTTAGTTTTATTTTGTTAGTGTGATTTTTTTGTTTTTTTAGATTTGTTTATTACGGTTTTTAATCAAAAATCAATAGATTAAAATAGTGTTTTTGTTCAAGTGACAATGTTTAGCAATCAAATTTACATTATATAGATTGTCAGGGAATAGCCCAAAAGTTTAAAATGCAAAAAATTAACTTTGTTCCTAGGACTAAGGTTTATTCTAATTGCTTTACTCTCAGGAAAGTGTAATGAAGCATGGGAATTCTATGCACCACTAGTGTATTGGAACTTCCAATTTACAGATAGTGACGAATATATCTCAGCATTTTGAGGAAGGGATCTATGACATTTCAAATTGCTGTTTTTTAATATCTGGGCTGATCTGAAAGAATTTTGCTACCTAAATCTCATTGTTTTTAAAATACTCCTGTTCTTCCAGGTGATGCTCATTCCAGGCAGGTGGAGCAAGTATTCTTGGGTCCGTACAAAGAGCCCAGAATGGTAGCTTTAATATAAACAATAATATCCCCAGAACTCCTGTGTAAGACTGTAATTCCGTAAAGAGATTCTGTTGACACAGACAGTGAGAACAAAAACGTGTGTGTCTGGTTCATGTCATTAGAACCCTAACTTGAAACTACAGTCATAATCCAGATAGGCTTTTGGGATACATTATTTATTATAGGTGGTTCAAACAAAGTCCTCTTGCTCTTCCCCTTCTCTTTTTTTCCATGTTCTTTTAGTGTATAAGGTTCCCTTCCTTTTGTTGTGCTCCCAGTTCCTCTGGACTTGATATTGGGTTGTTGTCCCTGTCCCTGCCCTCCCCCCCCCCTTAATTTACACCTTTTCTTCCCTACTCACTCTCTCACCCCAACTTAATAGTTAGCATTTTAAAAAATTTACATTCCAGAAAGTGCGTATCTTCTTACGTACTTTCTGATGTCTTATGACATCAGATGATTAACAGTAAACACCCACATGTTTTAGAATTATGTCAAGGTTTCCATGTATGATAAGAAATAATATGCACCCACTTGTGCATACTAAGGCCCCTGTCCTGCATGAGGATCAGCTAACATGGACCCCTGTGCCCAGAGGTACACCTGTGGTGTCACTGGAGCCCTGTACAGCTGCAGGGGTTTGCAGCAGCTTGTCGTTGCAGGCTTTGAGGGCCTAAGGCTGCAATTCCATCAAAGGCTTCTGGTGATGACATGGACTACAAAAGTAGAACTTGAGTGGCTTGTTAATATCAACAGAACTTTTCATTGGAATTATTGCCTTACTTTATGTATATTTTGTGGTACATTATTTATTATATGTGAATCCTGATTAATGCCTGTGGAGCCACGGAAACCTGCTAGAAATACTGGTGGCCATTCAAAGCTGCTGAAAGGCAGTGGCACTGCTCTAAACCACTTTTTGCAAATGTATTTTTTGATTAGTTTTTTAATGTAATTTTGGTGATGTTTATGCTGATGGTTTTTTATGTACTCTTGGTGATGTTTCAGTCTTATGTACTTTTCTGGTGTCAGGAAAGTACCAGTGGTTGTTTGCAGTCTTATTGTGTAATCAGCCTATTACAGGCTTCCATGTATAATAAAGTTATTAACATTGTGCAAGTGTAAAACACTTCTGTCATGAAAGTGGTGTATTATTAAATGAATTGTTACAAAAATCCTGGGTAATTTCTCCTGTTGTCCCTGACCACTAAAAATGGAAACCTGAGCCCACTTGTAATCTCTTTTACTAGGTAAACTACCTTCCCCCCCTGCCCCCACCTTACTAGCCTAGAGTTTGTTCTCATAGAATCCATGTAACTCCATTAACTTTTTTCTTTATACTTGATTATGTATGTCGCCCTATTTCAGTTTAAATAAGCAAACAACGGTGCTCTGAAAGCAGAACCCAGCCTGTTACCAGGGATGGAATAGTCCTTAATCACTGTGGTGGCTTTTTCAGTACCTTTTGTTTTGCAGAGGTTATGATTTACATTCTTTATTGTGTGTAGTAGAAGTTGCATATGTATTGTTCTGGCTGTTTGCTTTAACTTAATACTAATAAAACCCATTATTCACAAAATCATAAAATATATGACTTCTATTATCCAGTCACACTTTTGAGAGCCTATTAAGGAAATGTTATAAGGTTAAGTTTTGAGAAGAAATAGTGTAACTCACCGGCATGTTTTCAGCTTTTTTGTCTGTCTTCAGTTTCTTTTTGGGTCAGATATCTGAATGCGCTATTTTAGAAATCGGGGTTCTGTCTCATACCTTTAGGTTCCAAGGCAAAACCTAACACATTTCCTTTAAGTTAAAATGTTCGTACAACCTAAACTTTTTTAATCTGTGTCTTTTTGTATATGGTTTTGGTTAAAAATATATAAAATGCATATTGTTAACTTCAAAGATGTTTTGTAATTTTTGGAAATCCAGAATGATGCATATAATACAATTTTGTTCAAAGTAAAGATTTTAGAAAGTCCTCTTCCTCTATCTTTTTGTTTGTTTGTTGGTTTGTTGGTTTGTTTGTTTGTTTGTTTGGGTTTTGTTGTTTTGGTTTTTTTCCTTCCTGCTCTTAACTACTGCATTGTAAGGAAAGCCTAGTAAAAACACTGTTATAGCACAATGTTTAAAAGCATTATAGGTAATGTGAAGATAGTTTGTGGACTTCCTTAATCTGTATTCAATTTTGCATGTGAATATAAGAGTAGCAGTGCTGAAAATCTGAAAATGGTTGAAAAGTAGAGTATTGAAGAACAGAAGACATCAGCTTGAATCAAGGCAATAAATGGACAAAAGAAAAAGTCATTGACATGCGGAAAGGCAAATAAGGATGAAACCTTTCCAAAGTAAATATGAAATATGCTAATTTTTTAATATTCAGAACATTATTAGGAATCACTGAGGGGAAAATCTGAGGGAGGAAATGACTGGAATTCTGTATGTTCTTTCCACAGTTTACCAGTAATTCAAAAATGTTTCTAAATAGAACACAACTAGACCTTTTCCTACTTTAATACGGAGTTTTTATTTAAATCGTGAAGGTTAAGGATATGGTAAAATGCACAGAAATCATGATATGGTTTGTCTGCTAGATATTAGAAGGAACTACATAGCAAGTAGTAGTAACCCACATGGACTAAAGCATTATTTAGGAATGTGGCAGAGAGAGAAGGAGAAAGGAAAGCAAAATGTCCCTTCAGTTTCTTTTTCCACTAGTTCTTAGTTTAGTTTGTTGTTGTTTTTAAAGGAATTAAAGGTGGGGAATGATAACCTGTGTCCTATCACTAACAGGAGTGTTAAGAAGAATTGATATACAAGATTGACAGAAAATTGTACATGAACTTACGCTTCTTATTATAGTAGCTCATGTATTTTTGCTTTGGAACAAGTGCATTATGGTACCCTGAGTTGTGGATGTGTCTGTATGCCCCAAGCCACTAGCAGTGCCTGTCTGGTCTGCCTGCTGGTGTTCTAGAAGAGCTGACTAAAATTTGTAGTAATTCCTGAATTATTTAAATTGGACACAGACTTGTGGGTAGTGGGTGAAATTTTAGAGTAAGAAATAGGTGAAATGAAAGGGGGATGGAAACAAAGTGAAAATATGATGGAAAAGGCCTAAAAATATGTTGGTGCAAAGGGAGATCACAATTTCAGGTTTATGGACTGCTGATGAAGAAAAACTGTGTGGTGCCTTGTGGAGATCTTGAGAAGATACTGGAAAAATTCAATGTATTCCATTAGTTTTATGTTGTTTCAATTGTTTTTTCTCCCCTGACACCCCCCCCCCCCCCCCCCCCCCCAGTATTATATGCATGAAAAAAACGTATTTGTCTGAATGATGCTTCTGTTTTTTCCCCCCGCTAACTAGAAATCAGTGTTCAGGTGAAGTTGCAAGTGTGACTGTGGAAACGTTTGTTATACCTGAGAAGATAACTCTGAGAATGTCGTAAGTCACTACCTCACTGTTTTCATTGTATGTGTCACTTTGGAATGGAAGACAGTGTTTTCAGCTCCTGCTGACTACCAGCTTTAACCATTTGGACTGGAATTTTCCAGGCTTTGTCTGTCTCATACTCCGCACATTATCTTTCACTGGGAAACTTCTGCAAAACTTGCTCATGTATTTCCTAAAATAAGATTAAGGAAGAAAACTTTCAGGTTCCACTGGCATTTCATCCTGTGCTGTTTTAGAAACAAATCAGAATCATCGCCCTGCAAGCTAGGACTTTAGACTAGGTTGATGGGTATCCCGTGTTTAAAACCTGATAGTTTGGTGGCTCTGTCTTCACAGATGACCCCTCCAGGATAACGGATCTGGCTTACATAATTGTTTGGTATGTTAGTCCAAGTGGTAATTTCTTCTAATGTGTCCTATATGGAGGAATATGCTGCATATTCTTAAACTCAAATTTGTTTTCTGGCTTCTTGTATAGACCGTAAAGGTCTTTACTTTCAGTAGTCCTCTAAGGTGATTTTTGTGCAATTTTTTTGTGGTTTGGTTTGGGTTTTTTTTGGTGTACAAATACTTAAGAAAATAATGTAAAGTATTGTGCACAGCATTTGGAACACAGTATATATACCCTGTCTACCAACTGAACAGCTGAACAGAAAGTGCCGTACACTTTGTTATCTATGTTGTTTGAAATGTTTTTCTTGTGTCCCCTTTTTTACTTCCAGTTAAAACCCAGATTTATCTCAGTGTTGTTTGTTTTCTCACAGACAGTAATGTCTGGCTACATTACAAAAGAAAATACATTAATTTTTTTCCATATCCTTAGACTAATTCTCTAATCTTGTGGGTTTTATAGATACTGATGCAAAAAATTTATTTTTGGATGCTCAGTTTCACTTTGATACCTATGACCTGGAGGGATAAATAGTGGAATTTCATCTCTTTGATAGAAGTTGAGTTCCTTGATATAAGACTCCTGTGTCTGTGTGGAGAGAAATTGAGAAATAGTTACCAGCTTAGTAAATGTGGAATGGCTGATTGTCTAGAATTGAGTAGAAGCTGTGGGGCAGTCATGGAGTCATGGGGTAATTTAATTATCTAAGGTGACATTCAGGAGCCTTCAATCACTAGGTTGTCTTCCCTTTTCTTGTGTTCACTGTAAATCTGGCATAAGTGAAACCAGGTTCTGCATGTAGTAGCCTCATTAAGCATAGTTCTGCTTCCTTCTCTGAGTGTTGCCATCCTATTCATTGTGGATACAAACAGCAAGGCAGTGTTGCTTGGAAAAAACACTGTGTCATCACGTTACCAGTCTGTCATAATGCACGTACAAGATGGGGTGAATTGAGGATTAAAAAGAAGATTTAGTTCTGGCATTTTTTCAATTCACAATGCTTGATTCATAATCACAATATTAATTACATTTTTTAATATAGCATATTACTATATTTTCATATGGAGACTTTTCAGAATTTTGTTTTTATTAAGTTTCCAGTGGATTTGGTAATTTTAAACCCAAGGCCATCCTTAGTAATGGTATGATGCTACACTAGAAAGCTGCCTGGGGACTTGGTCTAAGATTTATAATGAGGATATATATATAGATGTATAATAAAACATCTTGCATGTTTTGCTGAGGTGCTTTAGATTATGGTGGGTAAAATATGCCTATGGATCTTCTGATGTCTTAAACAAAAGGAATCTCTAGAATGAAAAACACATTATCTTAGAAAGTACTTCCTAATCTGGAGAACAAGACTAATAAGGATTAGTTTATGCAGCTGAAGAGGGCATTTATATTGTCTTAGCTCTCTGCTTGGAATTTGAACAGGTTGGTGATGATGCATTTACTCTGGAAGCTCATGGCCCCATCATGTCTCAAGGGGCAGTAGGCAGTCACGCAGTCTTGGTAGGGAGGAGGTGGCCTTTGTTTTGGGCTGTGGTCACTGGTTTGGAAGTGTGAGAGAGATACAGTGCAGCAAGTTCCATCCCTTAGAGCACAGAGGGGTTTTTTTGAAGACCTGCCAATTCCAAGTATTCATTGACTTTGTGAAAATGAAATGTAGATATCTGCCAAATTTCTGCTATCTGGGGTCTGGCCAGCTTTAGTCCAGAGGGTTATTCAACAGTAATCAATGGAAATGTGTCACTAAAAATACTCAACCTGTTCATCCTAAGAAATTTGTCAGCCTTAGAAAGCCAGGTCAAATTATATCACGGAGCAGTTCATGTACTTGGTCTATCAAGCCCTATAACTGAACATGCATACTTGGTGATCTTAGGGTATAGTTAAATCTGTATGAAATGTGTAGATGATCAAAAAGTTTATTTCCTGAGCATTCTTAATTAAAACTTCTTTCCAGGTTTACTTCTTGAATAGTCATTTAATATTAGCCTGAGGAGGTCAAGGTTAAACCAATTACTTTTCTCAAGGTATTGGAACTTGGATTTTTTGAGAGGTTGCAATAATTTTTGTGTAGGTACAATAAATTTGATTGATTGTTTTGGAGTTTAGAGAGGCACTTCAGAGTAAAAATTTTATATTTTGTTTTACGTGGTTCTGGAAGTCATATTTCACACATCTTAAGAGCAGATGGCAAATGGGATGAGACTGCTGGTAGCTAAACCCAGCAGTTTTTACTATTTTTAACACTGTATTCTGGTGCTTGCTTGTTTTGTTCTTCTCACAGTGAAGCTAAATTAAAACCTCTGAGAAAGAGGTCCCTCTAATATAGCATAATGAAGTCTTTAAATGGGTACAGTTGTAGGTCACCATGAATAGGAATGCAGTGACCTTTGTCTTGACAATGAAGCTGACACAAGCTTCTCAAAGAGCTGCTCCCTTTTTTTATTATTGCGCTGCCAGACAGGGCACAAATAGAACAGGGTATCCCCCTTCTCCCATCAGTGAACAAAATCAAAAGATTAGAAAATGTATTGTAAATTGTCACTTTGCAAAATCTAGAAATAACATGGAGTTCTTCCTCAATATAGGTATTGTTACAGGACTGGTATGTGGCAAGAACTTGGGAAAAGAAGGAAAGTAGAGGGGCTATGACTGGTAAAGGGCCTTCTGGTTTCTTAAGATACTCTGTAATAGTCTGTTTTGATTTTTGGATACACAGCAGTGAGGCATTCAAAATTACCAGTAGCTTCTTACAATTTTGAATCTAGAGAAATCAAAATCTTCATGTCATTAATTTTGCAGTTACTTTTACGTGTATCTGCAGGTTCGTAATGCACTGTGTTGAAATATAGGAAGGCTCAAATTTCTTGGTGGCCTGTATAAAAAAGTAAAGCATTTTGCAGAAAGCACGTAAATGTGGCTGTTTCCTAATGGGGAGAGCCTGTTGCTCCATCCAACTTTAGCGGAGGTTTTGAAACTGCAGTGCTCAGCAATTTTCTTTAGCCATAGAGAATCATCTGTCACTCTTAAATAATGGCACTACCTGCTAGTTTAGGACTTTCTCAAGGTTTCAGCAATGTCGATCTGAATTGTGCTGCCTCTTGTAGAGGAGAGGCCTGTGTAGCAGAGCAAAGTCTAAAGTGTGCAGTGAAGGTAATGAGTGGAGTTTTGTTCTTTTTTGTAAGAAGTCTGATCCATAGGAGTGTTCCTCTTACGATCGGATAATTTTTTATTACTATTTTTTAGGCTGTAAAAGGTAAAAATAAATTCTTGGACTTTTTTCTTTTTCTTTTTTTCTTTTTTTCTTTCTTTTTTCTTTTTCTTTTCTTTTCTTTTTTTTTTTTTTTTTTAAGCCAAGGACCTGACTACACGTTATTTTGAAGAGCAGGTTGTTTCTGTAGTGATGGTGGATGCTACTCCCGTAAGGGTATAGCCTGGGTGAGCACCTGAATCAGGTACTTTGATTGGGAGTGTGCCTCTTTGAGAATATGCTTCATCAAAAGGGTGGTTGTTTAAAAAAAAAGAAAATGTAAGTTTAGAGTATGCACATGTTTCAGAGCTATGTAAACTGAAGGAGTGAAACAGCAGTTACCATATAATATTTTAAGTCTTTAGAACATATTCCAGGAAAACAATATGCTAATACTTTATAAATAGATCTAGTAGACAGTGAGAAGTGACTTTAAAATGTGAAGGTCAAAAGATTTGTGGAACAGCACATTAATAGTGGAATGATGAAGTTAACTTGTTCTTCTCTGCAAACAAGAAGACTTACCCATAAAAGCTAACTTTATAAGCTATGACCTGACTAATTTGATACCAGAGCCTTTTATTTTTGCAACTTCATTTCAAATTCTGAGGGATAGAAAGCGGAAAGAATGATTTTATTTTTTCCACAGGAAAAAGTGTGCCAAGGAGTGAAGAGCAAGTGCCATACAGTTCTTGGATGTGCTAGCAAAGTTACGGCAAACCAATGGTTTCTACTTTTTTACGTTAATGTGCTAATACGAAACAAAAACTACAAGCTGCCATAGCTAACATTTAGCAGGCTGAAGAAGTAGGCTGATGGGAATCTCATGAAGTTCAGCAAAGTGAAATGCTCAGTCCTGGATCTGGGGAGGTACAACCTTATGCGTCAGTATATCCTGGGGGCCAGCTGGCTGGAAAACAGCTTTGCTGAGAAGGACTTTTGGGGTCCTGGATGACAACAAGCTGACCGACAGCCAGCAATGTGCCCTTGTGGCAAAAAAGGCTGACAGTATCCTGGGATGCATCAGGAGGAGCGTTGCCAGTGCTTGAGTAAGGTGTTCTTCTAATTTGCTCGGCACTGGTGGGTACTGGGCTCCCCAGTACAAGAGACGGACATTCTGGGATGAGTCCAGCACAGTGCTGCAAAGATAATTAGGGACCTGAAGCCTCTTTTGTGTTAGGAGAGGCTGAGGGAGCTGGGAGTGTTCCATCTGCACAAGACAAGGCTCAGGGGATCTCATCCATGTGCACAAATAACTAATGGGAAAGAATGAAGACGGGGGAGCCAGATTCTTTGTGGTTGTGCCCACTGACAGGACAAGAGGCAATCAGTGGGCACAAATTAAACACATAAAATTCCACCTGAGCACAAGAAAACACTTTCTTACCAAGAGGGTTGTCAAACACAGGAAGAAGTTGCCAGAGAGGCTGTGAAGTTTCCCGTCTGTGGAGATACTTAGAGCCGACTGGACATGGTCCTGGACCCTGCTGTAGCTGACATGGCTTGAGCAGAGGATTTGGATGAGATGACCTCAAGAGCTCCTTCCCAGTGTCAACACTTCTGTGATTCTCTGTGGTTCTGTTTGATCGTTGCTCTGTGCCAAATAGCAATGGCAGAGTTTATGCTGAGGAGACTGTATTTGTCTCTAGGAGGTAGCACTGTGGAGTGTCTGAAAATGCATTGTTTAATGAAATAAATGGGCTAGAGAATTCAAGATGTTGTTGGAAATCCTATCACTATGCAGTGTTAAGCAGTTAATGTTGTTTCAGATGTCTAGCTTGGACAACTGAGTCTGCTTTAACGTGCAGACGTTTTCCATGACAAGTCTTCCTTAGTCTTTTATTAAAGATTTAAGAAGAAAAGACAGTGAAAGCATTTTGAAATAAAATCCTTTTTGCTTCTTGATATTTTAGTAACTTTCCCTCTTTCCTTTCATGTTAACTGTAGAAGGCTACCATAAGAAAACATCTAGCTGACACTCATGTACACCATTTGGGAGATGGTAATTGTTTTTTTCCTCTTGCCCCTCAAAGTTAGCTTGAATGGCCTGGCTTGAAGCTGCTCTCATTCAGAGCTCATGCAGGAGAGAAGAAAAAAGCAGAGCAGGGAGGGAGATTGCAGCTTCTGGTTTTGGTTCAGACTTTAACTTGAAATCTTTCTGCTGGAGAAAGGCAGGCACAGAGCATTATCTTATCAGTCTGTTGATAAGTTGTAACAGCATTAGGCTGTTTCAAGCACTGCTGTTAGCTGTTGTTCTGGTCACGGGCTTGATTGTTGCAAAAGTCTGCAGATTATCTTGACTGGTTGAGCCAGATTTTTTTTTTTAAAACAGCAAAAAATTATTGAAAATGGTGGGGATTAAAATGTACATAGTGAACAGATAACAGCAGGAACATAAGTTTTGTATTCCAAATGTTTTTCAAGGCTTAATCAAAGCTGGATTTATTATGGTGATGTAATTTGGGTCTTCTTTGGTGGGTTTAGTCTGGCTGTTTCTCGGGATCAGGGCAGCAATGCTAAATGACGCTGCAGTGAATCCTGGGTTTGCCCTTCCCATTATTTTTGCTAATGGGAAGTTTCATACTTTTGGACATCTGTTGTAGGACTAGATTTAAGTAATGACTTTTAACAGAGGTCAGCATTTTTCTGGCATACCAGAAATAGGCCTTTCATTTCTGTGCCCTACGCTTCTTTTGTTTGTTAGACTTGATTTCATCACAGTCCTTGGGTTTTATCAGTGGGTGGTGTTTGGACTAACTCAATATTTCCATCTTCATCTTTTCTGGCTTCTATAAACAGTGAGTCTTTACTGGTTTATGCCTACAGATATATTTTTCATGCTTTTAAACCCTCTTCAGTGCATACTCTGTGTGTATTTAGTTTGTCAAGTATACATAGTGTAAATGCAGTAAAAATTTCTGTGAAAATCCCTGGTTCTCTGAGATGTTCCAATAGAAAGATGTTGTATTTTCTAAAGGGTAGGTACTGGACTAATGTTCCACTAAATTGGTAAAGGATACTGTCCTCTTTGAGATGGAAAGCCATGTTATTGCTGAATACTGTGATTATTGATGAAACTTTTTTGCTCCGATAATGTGGAAGGCCAACTCTTTATTCATGTGTCAGCCTGTGGTTATTGAATTTAGGGAGTTTGTCAGAAAAATATTTAACAACTAGCCTCAGGACAAATTTATGGCTTTAAGTTGTAATCTTGATGTTCTTGTACAGGTTTTTGGTGTATGTTTTTCCTTCCCTGCCCCCCCCCCCCCCCCCCGTCTTTTTTTTTGAGCTAGCAAGCTGAGAAAACAGGCAAAATTCCATAATGTGGACTTCTATGCATGTTCTTCTAATTCAGCAGTGGATCTGAAGCCCTTGGATGACAAGGACCATTGTCATTTCATGTAACTGATGATAGTAGCTGGTTGTGATGCTCCATGAAACAGGACCAGTGGAGAAAACATCTTTGCTATTTGTTTTCATGGGTGGATGCTGATATCTTAATATTATGGTGTACTTGGTTATTCTCATCTTCAGTGTGGTCCAGGAAGCAGTAACTCCAGCAGATGGACTTTTACTTGTTATCTGAAACTTGACCCTTGTTTCTTCTACCTTGTTTCTAATGCAGTTCTTAACTCAGTAGCAAACACCATAGTCTTCTCATTCAGATCTCCCTGCTCTACAAGTCTTTGCCTCTCTGTTCTCTTGGCTCCCACTTTGCTAGTTCCATCATCTTTTATGTGTACCCTTCTTCTGTCCTAGTCTTCTGTTCCTGTGTTCCTTGCCTGACCAGTTTCTGCATCCAGCTACATGTTCTCTTCTTCCCTCCTGTTCCAGTTTACCAGACTCCTTGTCCCTATGTGCTGTTTCCTTTTGTCTGTGTATAGATTTTATTTTTTCTGCAGAGGATTCATATTTGCTTGCAACCTGGACGTCTTACTGCTGTCACAATACAAAGCCATTGTAACTAGCCTTTACATGGATAGTTTGGTTTTACTCCTCTTGGCAGGGCAGGAGGTATGTATTCTAGCATACTGGAGGAAGAGAGCCAACAACAGTTTTTCAGACATATATCTTACGTGGATGAATTTAGGTAGATTTTCTTGAAAATAAGCAGCAGTGTACCCCTGATGCAAAGGATACATTCCTATTGAAACTCAGTTATCTTTGAGAGTACCAGAGATTTACAGATAAAAAGTTCCCCCCACCCCATAGTTAAGACAATGTATTTTTCATTCGCATCCTTCTTAGAAGTGAGCAGGGTTTTCTGCATAAACACTGTATATATTTATTTTCATGTGCGTGTGTGCTCAGAAAGCATCTGACAGTGTCAAATATGGTTGATGGAAATGTCAGCCTGAGTAATCAACTTTGAAACCAAGAGCTACTGACAACAAGATCTGGAAGTGTTTTAGGGTAACATTTGAGAAGGCAAACTATACACTATTATAGTAGGGTATATCAGCTGAAATAATATTGAGGGCAGTGAAGATGGACTGGACTTTTTACAACTCCCAGTGAAGCATCAGGAATTGCATTGCCTAGGGCAAGTTATGTGACCAGATACAATAGCTAGTTTATCTGATGTTGCAAGTTCCATATTCCTATAGATGAGCTAGTGCTGCAAATTATCCAGTTATAATACAATAATCCATCAGACATCTACTCCTTTTGAAGGCTATTTAATCGAATGAGTAGCAGTATAAGCAAGTTGTATGGTTACATATATGGAGGTCCCACAAGGATGTGACTTGCTGGTTCTGTTGCCTCTCCAAAATATTTTTTTTTCTTCATTTGCAATGGAGAATTTTAGCAGGATATTTCATTCTAGTAAACATTTGACTTTTCTAATCATCTATATATAAAGTAAATACCAAATTAATTCCCCTCAGCCTTTTTAAAAATACTTGGGACTTTATGGAGTATATGTTGGAAGGGCACTTTTTCCTTCTAAGTAGTACCTGCAGCCAGAAATTAGTTTAGGTTTGCATGTTAAGCTGTCAGTATTGCAGAGATGAACCACTCTGAGACTGCAGGGAATACTGAACAGTAGTGTTAAGGACTGTAACTGCCCAGATAATGAAATGTTTGCACAGTCTTTCCTGACTGAATAAAGATGATTATATTGATTGTATTTAAAATGTATTTCAAAAAACCATTTTACTAAAACTTCCACAAACAATTATTTTGAGTTAAACCATATGAACTTAGCTTAAGTTGAGGAGTTACCTAATTTAAGATAAATGGAACTAACCTTCTCGTATTGCAGATTGAGCACAGGAAAGGTAGTTCAGTTTGATTTAGAATTTTATCATAAGTTAAAGCAGTTCATCACTACAATCAAGTATATGCTTTTCAGTCTGTCATAAGCACTGTCTTACTGGTGCAGAGTGTAAAAGTACTGCAGATAAGCTTGGTAGGAAATGGTATTTTTTTATTCCACCTTTTTTGTGATGAAAGAAGTGTAGTTTATTCAGGCTGTTGCACCATCAGTGGTCTTGTGTTCTGGGGCTGCATTTTGAATACTGTAAGGTGGCACTATTACTGCAAGAAGCCAGCCTTACCTTCTGCAGTCCTTGATTGTTTGTTCTCTCCAGCAAAAAAAGAAGGCTCATTTTTTCATGTACATCATACTCATCATCCCATTCCCTGCGGCTCACTGAAGTACTTATCTTGGCACAGGTGTGTGTGGGGGCACCGAATAGGACAGGGCTAGTGTTTTTCTGTGACAAACTTAATTTAAATTGATGGTCAACATGTTTTTCCTTTTTTTTGCCATTAGTTTAATTGCTGATTGTTCCTATTCTTTTGTTGTACTCTATCTAGAACTTCAGGTCAGGAGGTCATGTCTGCTGGCATATTTTCTGTGCCTTCAGAATGGAGTTGCCTCTGGCCCATGCATTCATCTCCCTCCGTGCCATGCCGTTAGTACGTTCTCTGATGTACTCACTTTAAAAGCAGTATTTATGGTTTTAGATACTCTCTCCAAAACATAAATGTGAATAATTTAATTTATATGTGACATCACTATAAGTGATATAAGCATAAGTAATTGTGTATAGTATGCTAGGAAAGAATTATTTCAGTTATGATACCTGTTCTTTCTAACCAATTACACTGTCTTTGCTAAATTCATATAGAAGTGAAGAAATGCAGAGAGCTTCATTTGCAGTTGACCTTTTGAAAGTTGAGTATTGCTGTTTGATGTATGCACAGATTTTTCACTTCTGACAAGAAGAAATCCTGTGCTGTCCTCATTTATAATTTATAGACCTCTCTTCTCATATTTATATTATTGAAATGAAGAATAATGTGAATTCTCAAAAACACTCAATTCAAATGCAGAATGTATAGTACCTAGTTTTTTGTATGTACAGGTTAGGAATATGGCTATGATCATGCTATCTTAATTACTACGCTGCTACATTTCTGAATAATGACTGAAACCTTGAAATATTGGACAACTAAAGGCCACCTGAATTTCACTGTATTTGAGGACATGCACAGCTTGGACAGGTCAAGAGAAGAAAAATTAACTGACTTTTTGGCTAAAATTCCCTAATTCTTCAACTATTCCTTTGAATTCTGGCCATCTTGCTGAGAGAATTTCTACAAAGGTGAGAAACATGAACTTTCTAATTCTTTTAAGAGTACAATGTTTGAGTTTTATTTAGACACTACATTGGTAGAAGTTATAGAAGCAAAACAGATTGTGGAGCCAGATTCTCTGCGAGTTGGCAGCTTTCTCAATTGCAGTAGAAGCACTTGTGCCCATAGTTACAACAACTACTTCACATGAGCAACTTAATTGGTTTCTGAAGAGAGGGGATTTTTAAAATCAATTAGGTCTCTGGAAAATAGATACATGGGTTGAAAAGAATAAATCAGTCTCATGGGTGCATAATTTTGTGATCATATTGGATTCACTGTATCTGTAGAAGACTGACTGGTGGTTCTGTGGGGTCTGATCCTGCAACTTGTTAGGTGAACACATAAGCTTTATCAGTATTGAGTGTGCCTAATCGTGAAGCCATTTATAGTCTCCTACTTTTAAAATTGCCTATACTTTGTATAGCTGTTAAAGGATAGTGAATGCATAAATAGTATCACGGAATCCCTAATCAAACTTACCTGGCTATTTCCTCACCTCAAAATCTGATTTAGTTTGCAAGACTTTGTTAAGAATCTTCAATTAAGGTTTTCAGTTTGATATTTTTCTCATTATCCTATGCTAATACAGCACTGCAATATTTAGGATTACAAATACAGCTTTATTTAAATGAAACAGCTTTCAGTGAAATTGCATTACCTTCCTATTATTAAACATGAATTTATATTTGGGGACTGGAACACTGAAGGTCTCCAAGTCCAATGTTATAAATGTGAATGTTTCCACTAGCTAATATTTATGCTTTTTCTTATTTTCTGAAAGGTAATATTACTTGTTAGATACTCATAGTGAAGAGTTGAATATCTTTTTCTTTGTATGAAAGTGTAACAGTCTTCCCCTGACTGATTGTGCAGTCATGACATAGCTGAGGTGAAGATCCAACTTCAAACATTGCAAGATAAATCATTTCTACATTCTTGCTTAAGTGGCTATTTTAGTGTAGAGAAGCACATTTTCTGTTGAGTGCTAATGCCACTGTCTCCTTGACCCAAGGTCTTAACTATTTTGAGCAAAGTAGATTTGGTAGTTAGTGTAAGAAAGAGTTTGTAAGTAAAACAGTTGTGCCACATAGAAATTTTGAAATGTCTGTACCTCGTGGGATTGTCTTGATAAAAGCCTTGATTGAATGAAATGTGCTTTATACAAGGTGTTAATAGACATATATTCCTCTATCTTATTTATAGAAACTGGGCAGGGAGGGGGTGGGATCACAGTCACGTATGGGCTTGTGTAAGTGGGACCTGGGAAGAGGGAATATGTTTCTCAGTTCATTATTTTGCCCAGCTGCTTCGCTTTTGTTTTCAGCAAGAAGATCTATTAGCATGAGGCATTCTATTTTTTGCTAAAAGGGGAGGAAGTAGGAGTGTTTAACATCACTTAATGGAAACAGGACTCTAGTTTTATCTTAATTTTGCTGTTTGAGGGCAGCCTAGTAATTTACTTATGAGAAACAAAGCCATGGACTTATTTTTGTGGTCTTAATGGATAAATCTCTAGGATTTTGTCAACCAGCAGTGCTGGCTAAACTTCAGTAGCTTTATTACCACTAAGAATATAATGGAATTAACTACAGTCAGGTACACTTAACATGAGCTAAAGCTATGGCCATTTCTTCTTTCAGTGTGCTACCTCTGAGATGTGTTACTGCTTTCAAGTTGTGTTGCAGGTCCTGTGTCCTGGTGACGTTCCCATGCCCCCCAGGCAGCAGTGGTCCTATTGCAGAAGAGCCTCTCCTGGCCCCTGGGTTGTGCCAGTACATGGCGTTGAGTTTTCCTGCAAATGCAGAGAGGCCTTGAACATCTGAAAGGCATTCTAGCTTTCAAACGGGATGAACTTTTGCAGAAACAGGGGGAAAGTACATGCAATTATTCTGCTGTTCTTTTGGCTGCTTGTTTTTAGTGGCTGCATAAGATAAATCTATAATAGAGCATTTACAGGGGAAAGAAAACAAGGGCACTCTTCTCCCCTGGTGCCACCTGGTGATTCTCCAGCTAGTTTTCTAACACAGAGCTGCCCAGCTTCATTTGTCAGAGTAGAAGGAGCGTGAGACAAGGTCTCTGCTTCATGCTTTTCCTCCCTCCTGCCAGAGTACTCCTGCATCTCTAGAAGAGATGGGCTGTTGTTTGGAAAAGCCTCTTCCTATTTCTATTTTTTCCTTGTCTCAAAGAGTACCCTTGTGAAGGACAGATGGTATTTAGCTTTAAATGAGTTTTGTTGTTTTTAATTCAAGAAGCAGCTTCAGCGAATAGTTATCAAATACCATCATGCTGCTTACTTTTTTAAAGGAAATGGAAAAAGTGTCTGACACAAAGGCATCTGAAATGAAGCACTTGATTATCATCACCAAGAATGCAACTACTGGAAATATTGTGTGGGAGTGTTAAAAATAAAACATAGACTCATTTAGTCCTGAGCATTTAAAAGTAAATGGCTTAAAACTGTAGAGAATGGATGTAAGATGGATTTTCCTGGGAAATAAACATAGGTGCTTCAAATTCTGCTTCTTATGCTATCTTGCAATAGGTGTTTTAGTTGTGTGCATAATAAATGTGAAATTGTTATTTAGTAATGTGAGCAACACTGTCAGCAATAATAAGGATGAGCAATGACAGTCCAGAGGCATTTGCTGGCTGAGGACACCAAGGGGAAAACTGTTATTACTCTCCACAACTGGTAAAGTATTGTTTATATGTTTTTCTTTTTTTTACTTCCTTCAAGCTGCCTGTCCATCAACTATTACTATGCTCCGTTGTGTCAGTGCATTATAAGGCAGACTTTCAAAGCTACTCATGGAAGATTTAGCTACATTAAAAGGATTTGCTTAAAAAAGAAATTCCCGACTGGCTTTACAGGAATGCCCAAAGGAGTCAACCACATGTGGATGTGGCAAATAGCTATGTGGTGGAGCATCAGCAGCCATGAAGATGTAAGTATAGTATATTGAATCCTAAACAGAAGCTAAAAAGTGAAAGCAAGTATGGTGAATGTTTTGTGTAATAAACGTCATTAAGGATGCAAAGTAACTGCAGAAAAGTCACTCAAGACCTTGCCTCCCTTCCCATTCCTCTGCAGCTGACACATGCACACAACATTAGATTTGACTGAGTGCAGAGTGCGAAGGCACAATGCTTGTTTTTTTTCCTTTGGAAACATATTTAGTGACACTTGCTTAGCCGCTTCATCCTTCTAGTCTTTCTTTCCCTTCCTTGGAATGCGAAGATTTACAAAGCATCTACAGTTGTATGAACAAAATTGTTATGAAATTGTTGGGCACAGAATGCTGATGCAGTGAATATATACTGAATATACAAAGCTTCAAGTGACAACATAAGGTAGTAGCTGCAATTGAAGATAAATGTATATTCATGTATGCTGCATACTAATTGGTAAAGTTCTGCTTGTGCTAGTGTCTCTCATTTCCTTCCAGCCTTAAAAATGTTCTCTTTATAATGAAAATGCAGTGCTAGTTTGCACATAATTTAAGATTTTTTTATGTTTTATTGATTCTAATAAAACCAGATGTAGTTAAAACATGGGATATGTTTCCATGTTTTTAAGTGGAGGCTCTTTCAGAAGCATCTGATCTTTTTATGGCTGTTTCAGTTAAACAGTGGAATAGGAATTAAAAGGGTGCATTGGGGGATGAGTTTACAGTTCTCAGGGTTGCTAACTGCAGGTCATTTGCACCAAAACTATTTTTGACAATTTCTTCAGTGCAGGAAAATGTAATACAGGAATAACTAATATTTCACTAAGTGCTTCTAAATATACAAATTATATTTAGTGTTAATTTGCATATCCAGTGTTTCAGACCTTTCAGTCATCACAAAGATTTTTATTTTTAAGTAATAGTTCCTTTTGGCATTGTTCTGAAAAGGAAGGGGAAAAAAAAAAGTCTTGGAAGCGAGTAGTTATAGCCTAAATTAGCACGGACTGAGTTCAATGTAACTTAGAAGCAACATGGTCTCAAATTGGAACAGAGGGGAGGATATTTAGCTCTTAAAATACTTTGTGCAATCAAAAAAATTAGTTTGAAATTTTTCTTGCTGTGACTTGGAAGGTTTTGATCCCTTTGCAGATAAGACTGAGATTTGCAAGGGGCAAATTAAAGTCTAAATATTTAGTAAAGTGTATGGTACTTAGAAGAAAAAAAAGTAACAGTAATTGGATGTTAGCATTAATTATTAATATCAATAAAAGCATCATGTTTGGTTTTCTTTCACACCTTTGACATCTAGAAGAATCCCTGAAAATTTGTTTTGGTATTTGCCTTAAACTTTACTTTTTTTTCCCTTCAGATTGCATACATTTCTGGTAAATTTGTAGGTTTTCAAATGTAGAGTTTGAGTTTCCTCAGTCTTTCTCTGCATAGCTTCTTACCTTCTTGCTTTTTGCTTCCCTCCCCTTACCTTTTTCTTACCCTGGATCATTGTCTGCTAATAGTCCTTGTCTTTGCTTTCGCTGCTGGTCCAACTATTATTATGACCTTTAACACCCAGGGAAGGACAATGACTTCTTTTCCTGTGTTATGGGCTTATGTACGAGGTTGTGAGTGTCTTTGAAGAGAAGCTGCCCCTTCTTTTGTTGGCTTCAGCTGACTAAAGCTCCGTATGTGAATTCTTGATTAAATTAAGACTTCTGTGCATGTAACTGTTTTTTTTTTTTTCTAAAAACAATACATGTTCCATGTGAAGAAAATGCTTGCAGGGTGCTGGTGCTGATGTTTCCCTTTGCATCACGGGGTTTTTATATCTAACTTCTTTGCTGTGGGAGAGGACTTTGCAGTGGGTAGTGGAAGGAAGCACTGGGGAGCAGAGGAGCACTGGGTTTAAAGCAAAGTCAGCTGCGTGGTTGTATAAGCTAAAAGCAAAAATTGGCAGAGTCTGGGAGATAAATTGTTGGCTGGGAAAAATATCTTATCTGGAGTGATTCAGAGACATCATTGAATGACTCCAGTAAATATTTGTTTGATGTGTCATGAAAGCAGCCTGACGTCCCAATTAGTGGAAATCCAAAATTTTTTATAGGCAAACCCCCAAATTAGCTGGCTTCTGGGTGGCTTGAAACGCATATGGGCCAAGAGGTCAGCATCCCTCACATCACACTGCTTCAAGAAATGTATTCTGGCTAACTTCTTGCCCTTAATTGCCTCAGTGTTTGAAATTTTCTGTTGAAGCATGTAACTTTGACACAGTAATTTACATAGCCTAATATTTTTAACATCTGA
Organism: Falco peregrinus; assembly: GCF_023634155.1. Taxonomy (NCBI): domain Eukaryota; kingdom Metazoa; phylum Chordata; class Aves; order Falconiformes; family Falconidae; genus Falco; species Falco peregrinus. The sequence continues at coordinate 360,350 of NC_073730.1, forward strand.
TTCCTTAGAATGGCTGATCTCTGCAGTGTCAGAACAGACCTACTGCATGTGGGTGCTGAATGGAAGCGGTGGTTTGTTTTCTTTTTTTATTTACCTCGAAATGAATTTTTTGGTATGTCCTCCTCCTTTTGGAAAGTTCAGGGTCTGTTTTATTAAAAATAAATGTGTGATGTGTACCTGCAATTCACCGTTTTGCCCAGCCCATCAAAGCAGAAGCAGCCGGGCCTACGCGTGGGGCTGAGCGGGCCTGACCCGATGGCTCGGAGCGGGTCGCGGGGCGCGGGGGCGGGAAGGGCCGCGCCGCGGGGCGGGGCCGTTCGGGGCCGTGGCGATCGCGTGCCGTCCGGCCGTGGCCACGGGGGTGTTGCCTAGAGCTGCTCTAGGCGCCGCTTCGTGCAGGCTGTGCAGCGGGGGGCGGGCCCAGGGGCTGGGGGCCGGGGGGACCGGAGCCGCCGCGGGAGAACGGGCCCTGTGCCCCTGGCGGGAGGGGAGGGCGCCCCGCCCCGGCTCACAGGGCGCTGGGCCCCCGCGGGGCTGGTTGCGGGGGGGGGAGGGTGCTGCCCCGGACCCCCCTCCCTGCCGCTCCTCGGGGCCGCCCGGCTGCGGGGCCGTGCAGGGGGCTGGAGGGGCCCGCGGCCCTGCGCCACCGCTCCCCGCTGCCTTCGGGGGCCCTGAGGAGCGCGGTGCCGCGGCACTCCCTGCCCGGGGAGTCGCCGGCTCAGCCCCCGCGGTTCGCCGAGCACCGCAGCGCAGGTTTACCGGGCAGCCACAGGCGTCCTTCCCCTGCCCTCAAACGGGGGAGCCCGCAGGGGCAGACACTTTTTTGTTGTCGGTGGTTTTTCATATGTATACATATATTTAATTCGGTATGTGAGGTATAGTCCAAGACGTACCAGCACGAATTGAGCGGTAGCATGAAGTTGCCTTTCAGTATTCTTTTAAGGGAATAATTCTTATTACCAAAATCGGCGTCAGGCATTTCCTCGTATTGCCCTTTGCCGCCAAGCGACCTGATTTCTCAGTCGATCTTGTGCTATCCGCTTTCGACTCAGGTGCCCATTGTAACCCAACGCTGCATTATCGAGGCAGCTGCACTTGTTCCCATGGGCTGCTAACAAGGTACACAGCTGGGCACATCTGCATATGGGTCGGCTTGAAACTTGTTGTATCCTGTAGTCATTCCTCAAAGAAAAGTCGTGGTGAGGAATGAGCCCTCAGGAGTTACATCCTGATGGCACTGGTGGAGGGGCCCAAAATTCCCCTGACTGTTTGTCAGCGGAGTCAGAGTCCTGTCCCAAAGTCCTGTTGCACCCTGCACACGTCTGACTCGCTTAGAGCGCGCTGCTCTCGATGCAAGGATTCTTAGAGGGGTATTTTGGTGGTTCTGTTTTGATCTGGTTGCTTTGGTTGTTTCCACCAAGCAGGCAGTGCTGTAAGGTATCTGTAGGTTAAGCTAATCATTGTATCCCAACGATAACAGGGTTGCTTCTCATCTGTATCACAATGATACTGGATGTTATTCTTTCACTCCATGGTTTGCAGTTCAAGGGGAGTATTTTATTGCAGAAATGATAACTTTCAGGTAATGCTTTTGAACTGAGTTTGTGGTGACTCAGGTGTTTTAGTATTAAAATGATTCCATTCAATTATTTATCTTGTACAATGGTTACCTAGTTATCATTTCAACTCTGCTTTTCTTGCTCTTCAGCTGAAAAGAATTTTGCAGATCATGTTTAGGATTTTTTTATCAATAATTACTTGTCAAGAATATACAAAATTTCTGTTCAGGTGACGGGGGAGAAACTGAACAGCTCTAGATGGCAAGTTTTTCTGCCTTAGGTAAGGGAGAAGAAAATCTCTTTTTTCATGAGGATATCATGAATATCATGAGGATGTTGTGAAATGAACCACAGCAGCTGAAGGAATGTGGTGAACCTGATAAATTATTTTATTGATTACCACTATGTGAAAAGGACAAGAAAAATTAAGAAAAAGGGGAAGCTTACTTAGCAGAGTGATTTCCATCCTGCTTAGGGAAGAATCCTGATAAGCCCACATTGTCCTTATCCTCCCTTTGCTGTGGAGGCTAGGGAACTGTTGAAAGGGAGACGTGAAGAAGCTGCTTGCTACTTTTCCAACAAATCATCTGTTGCAGATAGGTACGAGGTAACCCAGGATTTGTCTTTCTGTTAATTTTCTGTCTTTCATGATGGTATTTGAGCTTGTTTCAAGTAGCTACAGATGTAATTCACAAATGGTCCAAAGATGACTTTTCTTTCTCTGAGAAGTATGATCTTTAAACAAGCAAACTTTCTCTACTTTGTCTTTCGTTTGTGGATTTTATTACCCTGCCCTTTTTGACCAGATGTTTTGGACCATCTGTCTGCTCTTTTGGCCTTCTAAACATTTTTACAGGGATGGTGTAGCTGTGTAATACTTGTAAGCTGTATGCTGCAGGTTGGAAACGATTTTGTTACTGTATAAACTGGTTTATAATTTCTACTAATTTCTGTAGTGTTGGCATGAAAGTAATAATTTGAAATGAATGTATTGCCATTTAGAAAAGAATGCATCCTGAAAAGATGTATAGTATCTAATGTGTATTCCCATGCATCAAAATTCCTGAAATCCTTTGAGTCAAACTCCTGTTGGTTACAATGTGGTTTTGCAAGTATCACTCAGTCTTAGAGACTGTTGTACTGTTAATTTGAAATGTTGCACTGAAAGGGTGCATTTAAGAGACTTTAAGTCAAATCTTGTATTTACTATGACATTTTGTTCCTAAATGTTTCATCTTGGACAGGTGGAAAAGGTAGTGATTGAATGACCTGTTTGTCTAATTTATCGTGTTTGTTTGTTTGACTACTGATTTACTTTGAATTCCTTTGTTCAACAGTGTATATGCAAAATTCCTAGGAAATACTCAGAGGATCCTGCATGCTTCTTTTATAGATATCAATACGCTTACACTGCAGAATTAATTACTGCAACCATCCAGCATGGAACTGGAAGGTAAAGGAATTTTCTTATGTGATGCTCTCTAAAGGACAAAAAGTGAAAAAAAATTAAGATGGTTTGGTTTTATGTAGTTGTTTTTGTGATATAGGCTTTTTAAACAGTAAGTATAAAGATTTTGTTGGAGCTATCTTCCCTTTTCTAGTTGTAGTACTTAACGTTCCTACATTGGGTATTTTATGTATTTTATTTCAACTAGTGTTCTAGAAAGCTAAACTGGAAACGGAAGGTAGCAGATCCTTTGCAGCCTCTGACCAGCGGATTCCCTTAACAAACTATTGGCTGAAATAATTTGAAGAAAGCACTACCTCACTTTTACAGCCAAAAGAATGGTGGCTGTTTGTTATGAGGATCACAAGAGAAGAGGTACAGTGTATGCATATCTGGGAGCTTGTCCAAAGGTTCTAGAACAGAAAATAGAAGTGACCTGAAACACTTTGAGTGAACCCGAACTGTAGTCCTAAACCACATTCTTTATGCATATAAATGTTGTTGTCATTTTCTTTTTTAACATTAAACTGTTGTTCAGATCTGTATTCAAGAATCATCCTTAACAGTGTTTTTCCACTTGTTTTGGAAGATCATGTATGAAGTAGGCAAAATAGCTGGAAACATGTTATCTGTGCTGCCTATGCAGTGAATGTCAGTGGTTCACATACATGGAGATCAGTGTCTTGGGTTTTTTTCTCATGTCCTTTCCTTTTTCTGTAATAATTTGTAATTTAACAATGTGCATTTTTTCCGTCCAGTATAAAATTAGATTTATTTCCTGAATTATGCAAATTACCCTCATGAGCAAGTTTAGGTTATTATTTCACTTCATATCAGTATTCATTATGGGCTAGTGGATTTATAAACACACAAAAAAGATGTTATCTTCTCCAAAAAGGGCTAAAATAAGATGCTACAGCCAGAGCTCCACTATTTTGAGTGACATTGTTAACATATGTTGTCATACATTTCAGTTGTTAATAACTGTTAAAGCCACTGGTCTGAAATACTACTTGGCTGCTTGAAAAATTTCAGCAGGAAGCATTTGTTTTCAGGTGTGAGATTAGTGGAGGCAGTCTTGCCCATTTTGACATTCTTATGTTTAGTTTCTTTGAACTAACATGCTCTCGAAGATACATTTTGGAAGTCATTGACTGGGCTTTTCAACATTGTTACAAAATTTTGCCTGAATTTAAAAAGCTATGAACTGCGCTAGGCTGAGGTGTTGCTGCGTGCGGAAGGGTCAGAGCAGCAACTGCCCTGGGCAAAGAGTCCGCCCCGCCGGTACCCGTTGTGGCTGCAGCTGGTGTTTGGGAGCTGCCGGCTCTTGTCGGGGCATCTGGGCTGGAAACGGGGATTCCCTGTGGGCAAAGGTGTGAGGAGGAAGCCAAGACAACACGAGTGAGCTTTGTGAGAGTCTGTTACAAATGAGAAAGCGAGGCGGGGAGCCTGGGAGGCAGAAACAAATGCTGAGAGTGCAAAGCAATACGTTCATAAGCTGGTATGTAACAGGCAGACTGAGTCTGATCTGGGAGAGAGCTCAGCGCAGAGGTACCACATGGTGAGTGGGTTTTTAATTTGAATTTGCTGAACTGAGAATTGTATGTGATTCCCTCTAGGAGGGAAAGAAGGACGTGAGACTGGTTTGAAGGACGTGAGACTGGTTTGTTGTGTTTGTCACAAGATGTGGACCTGCTGGCTGGTCCAGAGCAGTAGGTTGCTTGGGGCTGGTCCTCAGGTGTGGGACAGTGGCACACAGGCAGGTCTTGAATTCTAGACTGGAGCCTACCTACAGCGACTGGGTGGATGGGCTTGGAGTGCTAGGAATGGGAATGGAAGCTCTGTATCCTTATGGATGAGGTCTCCTGCCCGTGTGATTCATTGTGGATTTAAACTGGGCCCAGGAGATCTGGGCCTTCCACACCTGTGGGCACGTGGAACAGCTTCTGAATATGTGGTATATGTGTGTGGAAGGGTGTAAGCAGAGAAATAAAAAAAAATGTGATTTGCTGTTTAATCCCATCCTCCTGTGTTGATATCCTGGCTGTTGTTCAGGAGACTTACGTTCTGGTGGAAAGCCTGGAGCTGGAGGGAAGGAGCTGCGGCCCCAGAGCCAGTGACACCTGGGAAAGGGGGTGTTGGATGTGGGTATATGTTGCTGTCCTTTTCAAAATGCTGGTGAGAAGTCTGGTGCTCTGTAAGAGTACTAAGTGATCAGCAAGCACAGTTAAGTACAAAGGAAGAGTTACGCCAACAGGCTGGCCATCTGTAACAGCACCGCTGCACCTCGCCTGTCCTACTAGAAAGCTGGCCATCAAAATCTGGTGTTGTGTGTGCTGCAGACAGTGATGTTCAGTTCTGAACAAGTTGTATTGATACTTTCTTTTTCAAATGCATATGTATTCTTGATCCTTCCCGCATTAAGTTATGGTGGCTCTGAAGTTTGGGATTTTGTTAGATAAAGGTTTGCTTCTTTCTTAGTGCCACTGGCAGCTGTGCTTTATGAGACACTGATAAATCAGCTCCCTTGTGTTAGCACTTTGTTTCATGTCTGGTTTTGCATACATAACATACTAGTGAGCAGTGGCTCTTTTTCATTATTAAGCCGTACCTTTCTCACTCACATAAGCGTATAATGGTGATCAGAGGAGAAATACATGAAGCACAAAGTAAGCTGTTATGCGGTAATTCAGTAGTTTATTAAGCCATGCAGTGATCTTTTCGTATCCCTATCAGCTAGCTATGTAACTGCTTCAATCAACAGATCCACGGTCCCGAGTTTGAACGTGGGCATCTGCTGAAGTACCTTGCTCAGTACAGACTTTTGTGGTACCTGCCCGAGCTGACTTTGAAGAGAGTGTCTTCTGAACTGTTCCCCTTGTCTGTGGATCACACAGCCTGACATATTTTTAGTTGCTGCAATATATTTCCATTCTTAGATTAGTAGTATCCTCTCCTGGATTGGGCAGCTACACGAGGACTAAACTAAACCAACTGGGAATGCCTCCACAGAAGATGGTGAGTGTTGCTGCCAATATATTAGAGGGCCTCTTAAGGGGTGTTACGTTATGCATCTGCTATCTTAATTACATGCAAAACATGAAAAGTTGTGTGTCCAAGAAACAGTCCTAAAGTACCTTAATCCTTATATCGATAACACTACTATTGGGTTACACTGTTTTAATCCCAGAGGAGTTGTCGCCTGACATTAAACTGTCCAAATAGTATTTATATCTGCTGCTGCCCTGCAAGATCACTTAACCCTGCACAGCAGTTTAAAAGTAGTTAATGACAGACCCAGCATGACTTGCCCCTTATGAATGATCACATAAGTTCGACCTGTGCTGTCATGGTTTATGGAGGAAGGCAGTTTGTCCATAGCCTGCTTCAGCCACAGCAGGTAATTTGAAATGAAATGAGACAGTTTCTACAAGCAGATTGATTTGGGAATCTTGCCTGTTCTTCCCTTTGACCCTTGACAAGTTGACACTACAAAGATTGTGACTTTAAAAAATGATTGGGTGCAAATACATTTAGGTAGATGATTTACTATGTGTTAAAGCAAGGACAGTGCATTTAGAATGGAGCTGTGAGGGAAGGTAATTGTAAACTTTAACAACTCATGTTTTATGTTTCTGTATCTTATTAATTATCCAACTAGGTGAATCTTCTGATAACAGTAGACCAAGTACCGTATCTAATAAACTGTATATGAGAGTCCACAGACTCTGCATGCTGGTATTCAGAGTTTTAGCTGTGCAGAAATAAGTATATATGATTTAGAAATGCAACTGAAATGCTTTCTTTGAGCTGCAAGGGTTATGTGCAAAGATGAGCATTTGAATGTATAGGTTTCCCAATCCAAAGATGTCTTTATTTTGTTATTCTTTTGTAAATGCAGTCATGCAAATACAAATATTGAAACAGCAAGATCTAACAGATGATAGGTAACTGGCAAATGGTGAAATAATGAAAGGATGCCAGAAAGAGAGATAAAATCACAATTATGTGCCTATAAATATTCTGGTCTTGCAAAGCATACATCCTCTTAGTTAGAAAGAATTATGCATACTTTATAAGATACTATATGAAGATTTTATCTGAGTGTCTATTTCTGATCTATGTAATTGGATTTTTCCCAAACCCATTATGTGATTAATTATGTAATTCAAAAATAAATAGCTAAAATATATTGCTTCTGAAGAATTATAGTATGGTGATCCAAGTTAGTATGTAAAACACGTGTGCAAATACTGCTGAAAAAGGTATCATAAATGTCATGATAATTTTAAATGGAACATTTAATTAAACAACAGTCATAGGAAGCAGAAACTTATTTTTGGTAAGCCACGTAGCACTAAATGTGCTATGAGTATGCAGCTGTAAATGCATAATGCTAAGTAAATATTTGCACAAAGTTCATCTTTCTGCAGGTCTTTCTCCTGCTGTCTGTTCAAAATGCTTTGTATGAAGCATAATTTTGAAGATGCTTATAAAAAAAATTCTTATTGGTCTTGGTTCGAATTATTTAATACCCTTTTGACTGTGTCTTCGCCGAACTGTGTTAGAAGTATTTTGCTGAAATGTTTCTTTATGTTGTCCATTGGGTTTAATAGACGTGCCATTTAATAAGCTCTCTACCTGTAAGGATAGACTATTTGACCTTTGTGACCTGCCAGTGGTAGACATAGTATAAGATTGCTTTGTGAAATAAAGCTGTCGGTAACATCAACAAAATAAAAAATGATCGTATTCCAATACTCTCTGCTGAGTACTATGACAGCACTGAAATATGGAATAAAATTGAAAGTAGATTAGTTTTGGGTCCTAAGTCATGTTTTGACAAGATATAAGAGAGGAGAACATATCTTTGAACTTTTAGTTTTAAAGTTTTTTAATGAAAATATTTATCATTTTGTAAGGTTCCTTCTTTCTTTATCACAACTGGGCTGTATAACCTTAAAACAATCCATTCTCTTATTGTGAGGGATATAAATACTGTACTATCTTTTATATTAAACATCATAAAGGATACATGCTCAGTATGAAATTGCTTGACACTTGCAAGTAAAGGACTGTCATGTTAATAAAAAGCTTATTGGAGAGGTTGAAAAATCAGTCATTAATAAGCCACATATTTTTAAACTATGTAAAGCATGTAAATACTGCGGACAAGAAGGCAGTTTTTGCCATATTTTCTCCTCTCTATTTGAAATGCTTAAGGTTTAAAGCAATAAAGTAAATAAGAATGATCAGATTGCCTCTGCTGTGCTTACTGTAAACTTTATATGATTAGAAATGAAATTCATTAATATTTTAAGTTATAATGATTAATCAAATCATTGAAGAGTTTGAGGGGGAGCAATGCTGATGTGACTGTGAATGGTAACATTTATGCAACTTGCTTTCAATCTTTTCTGGAAAAAAAAAAAAGAAGCCTTTGATGTGGGGAGGGGGGGATCCCAAATCACCAAAATACACTTCATATAATAGCTACATAGTGTGGGGAATGGAGGGGAAGTTATATTAAAATGGTAAAGATAGTCTTTCTGTCTTCATCTGTGTGCATAACAAATACAAAGCCAATTAATTTAAACTTCACAATCTAGGATTAACATAGTTGACTGTTTCTCCTTGTTTATTTTTTTAATTAGTTTTTTTTTAAAATGTTGTAAGTTAGTGACCGTTTTTAAACAAGTATTGAGAAGAAAAATATGACAAATAATAAAAAGAAAACTACAGAAAAGCTGATGTATTTTGATTGCAGCAGGGAACAAATTATTTGACATAACTCATAAAATGCCTTGTAGCTTGGTTATTCTCATTTGGCTCTTTTATGTGCTTGATTGTCTGATACAAATGCAGGTTTCTTCATTTTTTATTTTTTTTATTTTTTTAATACTTTTAAGGCAGTGAAGTGTTTTGTTGTTTTGGTTTTGTGTGGGGTTTTTTTATGGCAGATGTTTGGTTTTGAAGCCACAGAAATGAAATACATTTTATTTTTTTAATGCTACCTCATAAACAAATATATTGATATAAAATCAGGGAGCAGCATATAGAAATTGTGTCTCATACAGTGCCTGTAAAAAGACTGTTATGATGGGCTTTTAGCAGAGTTTTATCTTCCTTAGAGCATGAGATAACTAAAAAGTTTATTAAAATAACTTAAACTGAAAACAAAGGAATGTTTTTAGGACCATCCTCAAATTGTCCCTCAAGTGGTTTGAAATGAAGAGAAGTAGAAAAGCTTTCTGGGAAATCTACTTGGTCTGTATTGGGCTGTACTAAATGTCAAATGCATTTGACTATATAATGACTGTCCCCCGCCTTTTCCCTTTCAGACAGTGTGAAAGCAAGGTAAATGGATTATCCTTTGGCCCTGCGGATGGTTTGTGATGCTCTGTGGCTGAGATCATTGGCAGAAACGGTATAATCTTACTCTTTGAATGAAGCTGATCCCTATTATTAATCCCCATATTAAATGCTATTAATTTCTGTGATTGTAAGCCAGGGGCCATGTCCTTAGTAGCAGCACCTTTGCCTTGGGAATGTGTTGAGGTCCCAGTGCTTCAGGATCATTTCCATGCTGATGGCCAGCGTAACCCTCGGAAGGCAGGCAGGGCTGGAGGGCATGGCGTTTTGGTCACCAGCCTGGCAACTCATCACCACACTAACACGGAGGAGGCGTCGCCTGCTGGAAATACCATGTACACCTTTTTCAGTTGTGAGTATCCCGTGGAGAGAGTGAACTCTTCCTGGCACAGCGGGATGCTCTTCCCATGTGTCGTGTGGCTCGGGCTGTCAGCGGCAGTAGTATATGGCTATGCTGTGAGTTCACTGAAGTTGAAGGAAAAGGCTCCGCTCCTTCCCCCAGACTGTGAATCAGTACGATAGTATTTCTTGTGGCAGGAATTTCTTTTTTTTTTTTCCTTTAAGACTTACATACATATTTTTAAGTATAGTCTATAATGCTGTTTTTTCTGCTTTCTCATGATTTTGCAGAAGCTTATCCTGTTAGAGGTGATCTGATGATCAGCACAGTGATCAGAGGTGAGGCAATGAACAGCATGGTGACGAGCCACTTGGTTTCATGTCCTGGTTGTTTTCTGTAGCTATTCATTTGCTGTTTCACTTCACCATGTATGTTCTTTATCCTACTCAAACCATTCCTTGCCCATATTACAGGGATAGATAAAGTTGCACAGAAAATGGGCAAGAGAAATGGTGTTTAGCTGCCCATGATTTGCCAGCAGTTCTTTTGGATTTGCACTGGTCTGGCTATGCCAGTTTTTTTAGTCATTACATTGCTAACCAGGTGAGATGGAGGCAGTTTTAGTGATATGTACAAATGTAGGGTTCTAGTTACTAATCTGAACCACTTGGAATTACTGCTTGAGGACAAATGGACTAATCCTAAATGTTTCTTATGAGTCAATATTTGTTAGTGCCAAGATCTGTTGTTACAAAGATGATCAGAAATTTGTGAAGTTAAAGTTGATTTTTGGAGGCCTGTACCTCAGCGGATTATTTAGAGCCTGAGAACATTTAAACGCGATAGAGGAGGGTTTATCTTTCAACATGGACATGACATTTAGGGTCTTATGCCTACCTGACATGGTTTGTGTTTCTTAAAACCTCTGACTTGTTTAAAAAGCTGTGTAACCATATGCCTCTTAATTTATTTGCTTTGCATCAAAATTCATAAAGATTTGAGCAGAGGCTCCAGATTCTCCAGCGTTGACCTGAATAATTGACTTAAAATGGAGGCAGAAAAAATAACATGTAAAAGTTGGTATTAAACAAAATTTTTGACTTAGAAAAGGTAGAGGGGAGGACTAGGAAGGAGCAAGAAAGGAGGAGTGGGCTAGCTCAAGAGATGATGGCCTAAGATACACTGTCTCACCGATCTAAGTCACTCGTAAAGCTGAGTATTACTTATGTGGACAATTCTGGGTGATTTTGAAGTAAGTGTCAGTGTGGTCCAAATAGCCTTGTAGAAGATAGCTATGTGTCACTGTTTCACTGGAGCTTGGAAGAAGGCCTGAGACTGAATGAAGTATGGGTAGATAGAAACTTTTGAGTATGGATCCATTGATAGGATGTTACAGGGAAGCTGCCATTTAATCCATCATACCCTTTCTGAAAAGAAACCAAATTCTTGCCTTTTCAGACCGTTCAGTTGCCTGCAAATCCACACTTGAAAAAAAAAAGTCATTCCATGAACCATGGAGCAGGCTCTGGTGTGGATTACTTGGCTGAAGAGGCTTCTGACTGTGCAAAATGTGCAAAAGCCTTTCCTGTAAGTTCAAACTCACAGCACACTGCAACAGAAACTTTAGCTTGGATTTGAGTGTCACCTGGTTGCCCTTTTAAACAGATTTACAGAAGAGCACAGATTAGAAGTGGTGAACACAGTACAAAATAGATATAAAAACTTAGTGTAAAATATATATAAATTACTAGCAAGTATATATCTTTGGAACCTCTTCCAATTGTACCGTACGGTACAGACCTTCTTTTAGCAATTGATTAGCCTTCCTTTTCTTTCCCTCTCACCCCTCTGTGATCATTCCCGTTCTTTTTTACAGGAAGGTAATGGTTGGATTTTGTATATTCAAAGGCGTTTTTCTGCTAATTGCTTGTCTTTGGTCTTAAAGCTCAAGTCTTTATAACTTTTATTCAACATTCCTCAAAATCTTTAAGTTGCATAAATGGAACTCATTTGAGAAACGGTAGAAGCCAAAGCTTTTTGTCACTTGTTTATTATATAATGTGCATAGTCAGGGACGACCAAAGCGGCCTGTCAGAAGTGGCCCCTGTTGTGCTGGCAGTTCACGGGCAGGTTTCACGGGCAGGTTTCACCCCTGCGGCTGGGCCGTGCCGGGGGTGTCGTTTCCCGCCGCGCTGCTGGGAGTGACCGAGAGGTGGCAGCACCGCCGCCGCGGGCCGGGCCGTCTGCCGCGGGGAGCGCAGGCGGAGACCGCGGTATTGATTGCGATAGAAATGGTTTGGCGTAAGGGATGGTATTGTTAAAGAGCTGTGCTTTGTGCATGCTCAATGCAAATAGAGAGACAGAAGTCGTGCTTATGATTTTGGGTGTCCCATGGAGGCTCTATACACCAGACTCCGGTGACTGAGCAAATATCTGGTTGTGTAAACCCAAATATTCTCTTACCCAGATCAGGGAGCAGCAGTTGATAACACAAGTCTAAATCAACTGCATCAGCCCCTGCTGCACTCTGCGAGCTGTGCGCTGCGGCCTCTGTTAAGCAGAGGCAGAGCAGGCTCTGCAGAATCCTTTGCTGGCTGGCTGCCATTCGCTGGAGGTTTTGATTAATAACTTCCATGGGAAAAAAAAAGAAAAGACTTTACAATGATGGTTTGTCTTCAGTTATTTTGGTAATTATTTTTGTGAGTAGGACGTGCTAGAGAAATGTTCTGCATTTTGACCAAGCCAGATTGCTTTGGAGAACAACCTTTTTAGCAGCTATTGCTGCTACATATCACTTTTATGATCACAGTGAAATCATCTGAAATACAACTTATTTGTGTTGTTCTGAGGTTTTCTTCTTTTTGAGGATCTATGTTTATTTCTTCTTTTCTTGCCATATTGAATAAAGTCAATACTACTGCTTGAAGGCTGCACATTTTTTCCTTTCCTCTGCTTCTGGCAAGGACTTTCCCATTTGCTGTTTCTTGACCTTGCCTGCATGGTGTTTTTGGAGGAAGAGACCTTGACGCTTTTCCCTTCAAAGGCCTCACAAACTACTTTTCACCTTTCTATTGGTAATCTATGATGGATTAAATGCACTCACTGTGTGTGTAATTCCATTCTAGCAGGCTCCAGAATTTGTTGTGGAGTTAAGCTTGCAGACAGAATGCACATGCTAGTGCTGGTAGAGGTCTGTTAGCAGCCTGGATTGCTCTTCCACTGTGTTTCTAATACAAACACGTTAAAGTGGCTTAAAAATGCCCTCTTATTTTCTGAGAGTCACAAGAAAACAATAATATACTTTGGCATTGAGAATCACAGGAAACTCCTCAGCAATGTGAAGCATGCTGCTTTCCCCATGGATGAATGAGCTGTTCTCCACTGCAGTTCGAGTCCCAGTTGACTTGGGGGAGAGGCGGGAGGCCATAATGATGAATGAAGCCGAGTATCCCAGATGACAGTGCAGAGTAGTGCTGTTGTGTTGTTCACTTATAAAGCATTGTAAGTTATTTACTGCTTTTTTTGGGGGGGTTGTTTTTTTTTTGGTCTCCAAGGTTACATTGCTGTACTTAACACAGGTCAGATCTGTACAAGAAATACTGTAGTCTAAGGTGTTTCTAGTAGTTCTTTTTTTTGCCCTTTCATCTCTTCCCTCTCTCCCTTCCTCCTCTTCTCCCCACCCCCTTCCTGTTAAAGGTAGGGTTTGGATGATGACAAACCCCATTTATCTGTCCAGTGCTGGATCTGCTCAAACAGCTCTGTGTTCCTGCAAATGCACCATGTACCAATTGTGTGTCAGCTCTAAAACAAAGTTTATGATGTTTTTGAAGACTCTGTTAGTTCCTGTCAATGTTAACCTAGAAACAGCAACAGCAATTCACTACTCTCTGAAGTTAGTTTATGGATTTGGTGGCACTTGCCAAAAGGACTGTAACCCAGAAATGGTGGCATCGTGCAGAGGAGAAATCAAAAAGGAGTGGAGTGGATTTTTCAATGATTAAAGAGCTGTGGATACTGCATGGATTTGTCAGTGCTGCCATTGTCAGCCTCCCGTGGAACTGTTCTCTTGTGCCACCAGTTAGCAGTCAGGGCAGCTGATTAACATACAACTGCAGCAGGAATGGTAGTTTCTGTGGCCTATCTATTTACCTGGCACTTGTATCTCCCTCATTCTGAAAGGGACTTTTGTTGGATGAACTAAAAAAACCCCAACAACAACAAATCAAAACATTACTTTTATGAAGACTAGAGGTATATGCCAGCAAGATCGGTTTTTTCTTTGTATTTTGCATGTTGCTTTTTTTTTTAGCAATCATGACTCTGTGCGTTACTTATGCATTATCCTAGTTGCTGAAAAAACTGAGAAACATGTAATCCTCTCTCTGAATATATTAATTTTCTTTCTGCCTCATATGGCCTTCAATCCCAAATATGTGAGCACCTATCAGTCATTCATGTGTTTATTTTCACAGTGCTTTGTGGAGGCAGGGAATACTACAGAAGGGCAGCTGAGGTGCAGGGACTTTGGAGACTTCTGCAGCATCACATAAGGTACTAGTGGTTGGCCCTGGAGTTTCTGACTGTAAGACCCCTGTTCAATAAACCTTCTTACTTCTCCAATATAGAATGGGGGTAGAGGACTAAATCTGGGGGGGGGGGGGGGGGGGAAATGCCCGAACAAAAACCCCCAACCCCCCAAATAAATTAAAAAGCCCCAAAACCCAAACAACCCCCAGATGTACATCTTAAGTGTTGCATGGAAGCACTGGACATTTGCAATTTGAATAAATAGCATGGAAACAAGATCATGTGCATAGCAGTCAGTGCATGTAACAAAGAGCTGTTCTTCATGCAAACAGGTCTTTATACAAAGCTGTAGTGCTCTTCAAAAACTGCACTCTGATATTTTAGTATAGCACTTTTGTACGAAGATGAGGTGTGTCCAGCGTGACACTCATCCTCTGTATTCAGGAGAAATGCAGATGAGTGTTGCTAGCCAGCAATCTCCATCCGGGGCAGCTGGATGCAGCACTCTCCCTTTTCTTTTTCTATCTGTGAAAGTTGTAAATGCCTTTTAGTAGTTTCTGGTACAAATTTTTTTATTATAATGGCTATAATTTTTTTCCTGAAAATTAGTGCTGTATCATGGTAACATTAGATTGACTTCAAATATTTTGTTGCTCAGGTTTTCTTTGGACTCCCAGGCCAAGTGTTCTGCCATGCGCATAGTGCTCTGCAAGCAGCATATCCTTGGCGTGTTTTGGGGTGTATTGTAAAATGCATTTCAGATATTCATTTGTTCTTATTTGTGGCTGAGTTAACAGGTTTTAGAGACAAGGTGGAATGAGTGGGAGCTGTTCTGCTGCTACCAGCTTTCTCTTGCGGCCGCAGGGTATTGACTGGCCAGCTTTGGGACCTGGCCTTGGGGATGGTGGTTTGGTGGGTGATTGCTGGTAACAGGTTGGTTCACTTCATGCCTGAGACTTGTGTCTCCCTGCATCAGGGAGAGGGAATAAAGCGGTGTGGGTTTGGAAGGACAAACTAAGGCAGTGTAACCACAATTCCTGCTTTTCCTCCCTGTTGCAGGATAGCCCCATCACGGGGGTATTTTGGGCGAGATGTGGTAGCGGTTCATGCCAAGACTGAATATGATGCTGATATTGCTGTGATCCTTGTGTTGCAGGTTTCAAGGAGAGTAGCAAAGGCTCGTGTCTCTGGTGAAGAGAAATCTCTGAAGCAACTATTCTTTCATGTTGTGGTAATGAAACTTCTTTCCCAGAGGACCATGCCATTTCTCTTCTGAAATCCCTAATTACTGTGAGACTTTGATAGTGAAGCGATGACTTGGTTAAATTGCAAGCTGTCTCACCCGTTCTGAGGGGCATCACGTCCTGTTTTAGGATTTCTTGGGGAAATCAGCTCTTAGCTTTGTCAGCTGGTCTGTCCCGCAGACTTCAGTCGTATGCACTCCTGCTGCCCTAGTGTTCCCAAAACAAGGGCAAGCTTTTATCTGCAGAGAAATCTACCTATCTTTGCTAATACTCTGGAAACATTGACAGTCAGCCTCCTTTGGAGTAGGGCAGAGCCACAAGCATTTCCTTCTAAACCTCTCTTTCTTTGCTGAGCAAGCATTTATTTTATATATATATAATGCTTATCATAAAATGGAAAATCTATATTAGTATGTATGTAGTACCGCTAAAATTTGTTAATATACAGGGACTCTTTCTGTGTCTGTTCCTCATCCTGTGCTGAATGAGAAATGGAGCGCAGTATTGAGATGGCCCTTTGTATTTCTTCAAAAAACAATCATGGGATTTGCTCAAAAATAATACAATTATATTTTTAAGCTATATAGTATTCAGATTCTTTGGATTTGTTGTCAGAGTTTGGAACCTACATGATACACTTCGATTGTTTCCAATCTTTTTCTTCTCTTATCATGAACTTAATTTTATTTTTTAAATTGAGATCCTTCTGTCATCATGTCTCTCCATTAAATATCTTGTGACTGGCAGTAATACACTTAGAACTGACAGTAATTGGAGGGGGAACTAGATTTGTAATCTGCTTTAGAAAGCAAGCACACTATGTGACGTTAAATGAGAATTAACTGATATTTTTCATATCTTTCATCTGAATTGTTTACAGGCTTGCTGTAGTGGTATCCTAGCCTTTACAGAAAAAACCCAAACCCACAACCTTATGATTCTGTAAAAATGGAATACAAAATAGCCTTTAATTCATGCTTGGTTTTTCCTTGCAAAAAGAAACGGTAAGGTTTTGAAGTTGGCATACCATTTTACGTAGTAGGAAAAAAAAAAGAAAAAAGAAGGGCCAGTGGATGCCTGCATGAGTGCTTTGTTAGAATTATTTTATATGAAGTAAGCTCTTGTACATGTATAGGAAATGTAATTTTTGATGGGGACTTTTTTTAAAATTTCCTGCGGCCTGTTGTAGACCTGGAACATAAGTGTATTAAACAAATATGTTGAATGGCTCAAGAAATAGCGTGTTGCCTTGTTCTTCATAATGTTCATATTAAGTTCTTTATCAATGTGGGAAAGCTCTGGTACCTATAAAAATACCTAAGGTGATGCTTGAAATGGTAGGTGAAGAATATAATTGTATTCTGTAGGATTATAAATTCTATGAAAGGACATTGTGGAAAAATATGCAACTGTTTCTGTTTAGTACAGAAGGGGAGGAGCTTTCCAGAGTAAGTGTTGCGAAGGGGAGAAGCTTTTGGGCAAGTTACTTCCTTGGCGCAGCAGCCTTGCTTTGCTGAGAAGAGGGGGAGCCCCCAGGAACCAGAACAGGTATGGATCTTGGAGCTTTGGTGTTTGCATTTTGTGTCAGACCTGCTGTGACCACAGTGCTTGTTTTATGTGTTTTGTCAGGGAATGTTTTGCAGTGCTTGGTGAGGCCAGAGTTGCTGTGTAGTGATAGTTTTGAAGTGATGGGTATAATCAGGCATCTCCTTGAACACAAATGATGTGACTAGCTTCAATGGAAGGAAAAATCCTTGTTTTTACAATAAAAGTTTAATGGCATGCACTTCGTTAACATACAAGCTACATTGCCAAACAGAAGGAAACTGTCCTGACAAGATGTCTTCTGAGGTAAGTGGTTTTTTTGGTCAGGCTATCAGCTTGGCCCCCAACTATCCTACAGTTGGTTGCTGAGTTCATATAATTTCCTACTGGTGCCTGATAGCAAGATTTACTGAGTTCTGAGTTCAGTATGGTTTTATATGCCATTAACCTTGGATGTTTTAGGGATGCTGATATTGACAGGGGAAAAAAAGAAAAAAAAGAAAAGCTACCCTGACATGTTTGTGGACATGTTTGAAAGGACCTCTCCCTTAGCTACACCTGAGAATTTTGCCAGCTTAATGCCCTTTGTGTTTGCTTGTGATGATTTCAATAAGTATTTGCATTGTAGCAGAAGAGTAAGTGTGTTCAATATTTAGGTTAACTCCTATTTTTCATCTGTGCTGTGGTTGTGCTACCTGCCACAGCACCTTAACCTCCTTTTGTTCCCTGACCCATGTGTCTGTGCAAAAGTGACTCTTTTAGGCAGAGGAAGGAGCAGTGCAGCCAGCGTCCTCTTCCCAGGAGATCAGTTTCTCAGTCTGGGAACATCCTTCTGTTGTTGAGTGTACTTGAGAGTGTGCTGGCTGACAAGTAGGAGAAGAGCCATGAGGGCCATGCATCTTCCTCTGAATCAAGTGTCAGAGGTGGTTAAGAGATATTGACTTGGCAGCACTAAAAATCCCT
Organism: Falco peregrinus; assembly: GCF_023634155.1. NCBI lineage: Eukaryota > Metazoa > Chordata > Aves > Falconiformes > Falconidae > Falco > Falco peregrinus. The sequence goes on from NC_073730.1 coordinate 378,347, forward strand.
TGTGTGCTTTGGGGAAAAGCGGGGGACAGGTTACCAGCATGAGGTTTTGGTTTATTTCATTTTTCCTTCTTTTTTCTAACTAATCTGTCCTTTTCCCAGTGCTGCTGGGAGAGTTTGTATTGATCTCTGCCCTTGATGCCCTCCCCAGCCGAGTAATATGTGCCATCGTTGCAGTAACTGGCTGTAGGGCAGAGGGTAGGGCTGCCTGTTTGCCTTCATCTGATTGTAGAGCCACTGATCCTCCCTGTGCTCTTGGCCATCTTTAAGCCCAGCTGAGGCAGTGCAGACTTCTCCTCTGGTCCGTAGCCCATGTAATGTGGTCTGTGAATTCCAAGTGCAAAGGTTTTAATAGCTTTGCAGTAACGTGAGGTACAAATGCAGTGTCTGTTGCATTGCAGAATCCCTGACAGCAATACCCGGGCTGGGAATTGTAATTGAGGTCTTGTAGTGGTAGCAAGTTTCTGGATCATGTCATGCAGGGGTAATAGACTGATCCTGCAGCCCAAAGGGAGCAAACTGGAGGAAGGGGTTCCAGATGGCTGAACATGGTTCATTTGGCTCAGTTTGTTGGAATTGCAGTGAGCAAATGACTGAACTCTACTTTAATAAAGCTTTGTGGATACCAGAGCAAAGGAGTTGAGGAGGGTATAAGGTATGACAAGACAATTGAGCTAGGCTACTTAGCTGCTTATAGCCCTCAGGAGTAATTGCTTATTTTGCAGTGTCTAAAAGTATATCAGTTACACATTTATCAGGTGCTTATGCTTCAAATAAGGAAATAAAACAGAAGGTTCAAATATATACTCAGGTTCAAAAATATTCTTTTTGCTGGTGGGAAGTGATTTTAAAATATGCAGTTGCAACAATCTCTATATATGTATTCAGATTTCAAATAATGACTCTATCCCTCAGGTTTAGTGACTGATCTTCATTTTCTCTTTGAAAATGGAGATCAACCAGGCAATTTAAAATGTGTTGCTTTCTTGCAGCTCCTGATTATGCCACCCTTACATGGAACAGTATTTACCTGAATGAATAGTACCATTGTACTTATTTGCAGGAATAATTGCTCTTTGGTTTAGTAAGGGTAACAAAGTTGAGCTTTAATTTGCAAGAGCAAGGACATATGCTAGTGATTTTCTCTTTGCTGCATATAAATAAAGAGCCAGCACGGAAGTATATGGACAGTCTAAGGTTTTTCTGTGTTGATATCTTCTGTTTGGGTCTCTGGTATTAATGGAAAAATGTTCTTAGGACCACATTTCCATCATATGAGAATGTTTGTCTAGACTTGTTAAAATAGGGATATATTTCTTTTTCCTTTAAAGAAGCAGACATTAATGTCTGAGAAGTTTCTGACACTTAAAGCTGCTTCTCATCTTGGGAAAAAGAGAAATGTGAAGAAGCAAGTACAGATTTAAAAGAAAAGACGTTGATAAAAGGTTAGAATTAAATATTGCTTTTGAAGAAATAGTCAAGTCAAGGTGTTTCATGGAGATTTTGCAGTGATCATACTTGAGCACACATGTTGTGATACAGTCCTACTCCTTTATCACGCCTGTCACCTGTGTGTTCAGTTTATTCAGATCAGTGGGCAGGCTCTTTTCACTCCATCCTCTCCATCTTTCTTGAAAATATCAGGCAATAGTGTAACTAATAGTATTGCTGAAGCAACTCAACAGTGCTCCTATGTAGAACTATTTTAGAGAAGGCAAATTGCTATGCAGCCCTGTTTGTGATGTAAAATGGTAGGCAGTTAGTCATCTGCCAAGGCTTTAATAATATTACATGTAAATACTGCAGCCAGTAATATGCTATTTGCTAACTGTGGTAAAGCAGAAGAATGCTATTCAAATTTATATTAAAATATTCAAATTGTTATATTAAAAAAACTCCCAGATCTGAATGTTAAAATGTCAAAAAACATTAATTCTTTCACAGCAGTTTCAATTTCCTCAGCCAGTTTACATGTTTTTTTCCATTCCCTTTAAGAAAAAACTTCTGCCTCTGAAGAAGTCGTGAGATAGGAAAATGCAGAGGCTTAGTCATCTTGGGTAAAACCAGAGTAAATTAAAGAAACAGGGTTAGTGAGGCTGCAGGAAGTCCTATTAATATTTGAATAAATGACAAAGAAAACTAAGTGCCAAGCCTTTTTCTCTCATGAGTAGTGATGGGGGATTTTCTTTATAATAGGTCAGAAATAGTTATTCTCAAATCCTCATTTGTATTCTTATTTATGGAAGAGTGTTAGTGACGGAACGATATGTTGAAGTTCTAAGTTCTTGCTGTTGGGTGCTCAGGGCAGACACACCTACACCTAAATAAAAACGTTGAGTAGTTCTGTTAAAAAACACACTTTTTTTTTTTTTTTTGGGGGGGGGGGGAGGGGGTTGGGGAAGAATTTCTGTCATTTTTCTTTGACTGAAATGTAGTTCTGAGCAACAGTGCTTTTGGTTTTAATGGCATGGTCCCATTCTAGTCTGGCTGACTGAAAGCCACCCAGGAAAGAATGGACCCGGCATTTGGAAATCTTGTGTTGTCACAGTAAAAAGGACCTTCTTTCCCCCTCAGACTCTGCATAATTATTTTGTAGAGTAAGTCAACTTCAAATAATTTATCCATTGTGAAGGAAAAATACAAGCTACCAACAAAAATAACAATCTGTCACTTTTTCTATTGTAACATCTATTAATTATCACCTTTAAGTTTTTCTTAAGGAGACATGTAAAATAGTGCTACAGCAAGGTAAATGTAGGTGTGCTTCTGAAAAAGTACTTTATTTGACGTTCTGCTTGCCGTTTCAGCTGTCCTTTGTCACTGAGTTTGCTCTAGTTACTTCCTGTAACTTTAGCAAGCTGGACAACAACCTCTTTTGTTTAGTATTTGTTTAATTTGATATAATATTTCATTATTTTTTTTTTAAAAGATAATTTTCTTGTAGATATTAGAGCATTTGGACAGATTGAAATACAGTGCTATGCTCATGACATCAAAGTAAACTGTAATCTGGTCACCAATTTAAAAATGCTTAAAAAAGGTGTTAGATCCCGCGAGACCACAGTGGTTTAGTTGTTGTCAGTGTGCCACGTGGAGGAGACAGCTGTAGTTCCCCTGTGTGTCATGCTTTTCAGACAGAGACAAATATGATGTTCACGTTGAACCTGCATCCCCACCCGTACCACGCGTGAGATCACCTGTTGTTATGTTTGGCGGAAAAGGTGCCTTTTAGCTCCATGGTTTGAGTGGCTGCTGATGCTTTGTGTTCTTCAAGAGCTGCCCCTTCTTCCTGGGAATCTTTTGGGAGCTCCTCTGAAGGAATAAGCATGGAGCAGCTACTGCTTGCTTGGGGGAAAGGTCCCTGCCTGAAGGGACCAGGGAATTTCAGCTTGTTTCCAGTCATCCCAACCACATCCTCTGAAAATCTGTCAATTATGTATGCACGTGCGATGCTTTGGGACAATGAAATGCGTCTTAGAACTCAGACTGAAGAAAGTGTTCCCTTGGCTTGTCTTTTGCAATTGCAGAGAAAACATGTTTTTAATTCTTAGTTCAGTCAAGTTAATATTACACAACCTTTAAACAGAACTCTTCAAGAGGCACGTTTAGAGCTGTTTTATTTTACTGTACTTTCATATGGGAAGAACTTTAGCAACAGTGTATAATATTATTTCCAATTCAGATTAAGAGACTTTCAGTTTTACTGTGCTGACTTGATTGTGGGCAGCATTTTGTCTGTGAGAATCCAGGACAAATGCATGGGGAACACTGAGGGATGGTGAACTCTTAAGACTTCAAGAAAGACGCACAACCCTGTAGCTATGAAAGTATTAAATAAATCTCTGTGGCATTTCTAGTAAGTGGACTTCCTTGTGCATTAAACTGGTTTGTGGGGACAGAGGTACATTTTCTTGTCCATGTTTGCTCCCTCCCTTCTGCTGAGACAGTGGTGTACCTGTTATGATGGGGACATTTATTCAGCTGGACTGAAACCATCAATTCATTTTTGCAGAGGTCACCAAAAATCCATCAGTTGGTAATGACACTCAGTCACTACTGATGTGGGCTGGATGTGAGCCAGTGATCTAGAGGAGAAAGGCAGTCTAACCCATTACCAATCCCCTGGAGCCATTGGGTTCCCTACTTTTTGCTCATCTTTCTGCTTCTACAGCTCTCATAGGTTAATCTTTCTTCTTCTATGTCTAATGTGATAATCTTTCTTCTCTTACATATCTTCTTTTGACTTTCATGACAGTATGGCTGACAAACATCCTCAGCATTTTTCCTTCTGATGCAGAAGATATTAGTCAGTAGTGCAATGGTCAATAAGGGTTATTAAAAAAAGAAAAAAAAAAACAAAAGAAAAAAAAGAGAGAAGGGGAAAAAAAGGTCCAATAGATAAAGTGAACTCTATATTTTAGACTTTGACACTAGGGAATAACTCAATGTTTTAAAATTTGTATCTTCTAATAAGAATATGGATGTGAAGGTCTGCTGCCTGTATACGGTGCCTGTGGCACAGTGTCCTGTAATTCAGGGCACCCCGTAACAGGCAAGCAAAAATACCCACCTCCGCTACTGGAGAGGAATACCTTGCCAATTTGTGCTTTTCAGGCTCTAGTGTTCCTGACAGTCATGTGGAAATGTCCCAAGTCACCTGAGTGCTGAGAATAGTCCCACTGTACTAAATAGCAGCACTCTTTCAGCATCTCAGCCCTGCTGGAAATAAGGTTATGTTAACTCAGGTGCAGTGGTGTGCTCGGGTGACTACACTGCTTCTGGTGTTTGTGTTGGGTTGTACTTTAAGATATGGCCAAAAATCTGTGTGTCTGTGGGCCAGGTGATAGGGATTCAAACTTGGATTCAAAATTCAATACTGGTGCAGATTTGCCTGGACTGTGTTCATTTTGAGGGAGTAAACCCCAAGAATTTTCATCAATTGTTTTTTTTTTTTTAATTGTTCGTCCGTACTGCAGTACTATATAAATGCATACAAAACAGTATTTCTAAGAAAAATTGCAAAAGCGACTATAAACTATTAAGCCATATAAGTATGTATTGATTCTGGAACAGGGTTTGCAGCCATCCCAAGAATCCTTTATTGCTGCTGGAGTGTACCTAGTCAGGGAGAGCAAATATCCCGTGACAAATTAATAACTTGCAGGAGTTGCTGTGAATGCTTTGGGAAGGATATATGCGCTGAGATGCTTTTCCCTAACAAAGTCTATTTTTCTATGCTTTGTCAGTATAAAAAAGCTTTGTTACTTAAATTAAGTCTTGCTGCATCACTTAGAGTTGAAATGTGTCCTTTGCCCTTTATTGTGCAGTCTTCTGATGAACTGAGAGTTATAACAGGAACATCTCCCCTTGTACCCTGTGCCACTTTCCTCCCCTCCTCCCCTTCCAAATTAAAGAAACCAGGGCCTACTGTTTCTGTTTAACAGAAATTGTTTTAAACTAGCCTGGCAGTGTGGTTACTCCTGTAAACCACTGCCTGTAAACATATGATCCTGCCAATAGAACAGCATAGGATATTTTAAGCTGATATGAAGTGGACCTATGCCAAGAATCTTTTTGTAGGAATAATTAAGTCGAGTTTTCAATGTCATGCTTTGCTCTATGCAGCTTCAGTTACAAAATAGTCCTGAAAATAATTTTGAACCTTCTGTGAGGAAGTAAGTTGGAAGTGTTGAAAATTATATTACAGCAAACACAGCAAACCTTCTTTCACTCTATAAGCAGCCCGATATTGGAAATTTCTGTTAATCTACACATATGAAATCTGAAGTCACTGTAAATTAAGTTGCACAAAGCTAATATTGTCACCACTTCCCTTTTGCATTTTATTACATCTTGTATTTTTTCAGGAACAGTTTGCACTTATCTGTGGAGCTTTAAATACTGTCCTAGTGAATAAACATTTCATTTCAGTAAACAACTCCCAGAAATAGATTTTTACCGCAAGTAGTTTGTTTTTTAATAACACATGCTGCCTCTTGGAGTTAGAATTCTAAAGGAACCTTAAAATGAATTTCTTTCACAGCATCTGACTTCCCTTCTTTGTCAACCTTTTAACAGATGTATTGGGTTCTCTGTAGTTACAGGTCAGCTTCTGTTTATTAAAAACCAAATCAAAACAAACGGAAAGAAAAAAAACCCAAACCCCAGTGGGGGGGATGGGGAGAAAAGGTGTGCATGTATATTGAAATAGGTATTCAAATTCTAAATTGAAAATTTTGGGTCCAAAGCAATTTTTTTCCAGTAAAAAATGTGGAATTCTGAGACACTACTTTCAAACTCTGAGTGTGTTGTGAAGGTTGCCATTAGGAAGTCTGCATTATGGTCCTTTATGGTCTTTTTTAGTCAAAGGGCAGTTTTTACTGCCATTTTGAGGTTGCCAATATTTTTCAAGAACAAACCTAGTTTCTGGAAGAGACACTGGTTTTAAAGTATTTGCTGCTTGTACATTTGGTGTTTCACACTTCTTTTAGTGGTGTACTGTGGGCATGTATTGTATGAACTAATTGTTTTACTGATTTGTATAGGGCATGGAGGTGCTGACACAGGAGTTGTGTGGTGTGAGCAGCAAGAAGCATGCAGGAGCCTGCTGAGTTCAAGCAGGATGAGATGCTACCCACCAGGTATGTCTGTGACATGCCAGAGGAGAGCGAGGGCCCAGAACCAAAGCCCATGCGAGGTAGTGGAAAAGTATCTCCCCTTGGTTCAATGGGCTTTGCGCCACACCGTGGGGTTTGAGTCCCAAGAAGGCTGTGCAGAAGCTAATGACTTCTGGCGAACTTGGAACTCAGTGAAGTTACCTGAGACTTGAGCCTGGCCTTTCTTACCAAACCTGCATTCTGGGGACGCAGGTAATTTGGCGCCCAAATCCAGCAATGTATTTGGATTTAAATGGATATTAATCCATTATTAATTGGATTATATTGGAATTAAATGGATAAAAAATATAATCTGTATAATACAGATTTTGTGTTTTCTGAGAGTTGGGCATGTTAAGCTAACGTTCATAAGGGTTTCTTTTTCTTTTTTAAATCCCTTTTTTTCCTCAGCTTTTTTTTTGTCAGAAATAAATTGTGATTCAGCGACACATTGCACTCACCACTGATTTGTGGAAACAACTGTGAGCACTATTGCTTGTACATGGAAAGCTGAAGATATGAAAAGAGTTTTGTGGATTGGGCCAATCTAGTTGTAAGGTGCTTACATCAGTATAGTTAAGAGCAGAACCTGACCCCTTAATATTTCATGTTTCTCCTCTCCTTTATTTTGTACATCTGTGGCAGCGTGCCATGTGTAATGTTTCCTACAGATTTATAATGAATGATATTCAGATCTCCTTTAAAGCAGTGTAAAACAAAACATGATTTGCCTGGAAGAGATGACAATATGTTCAAATTGGGTTCTGCAACAGAAAGCTCCCTTGCAACTTTTACTTTTTTACATCTGCATTTTTGGAAGACACCTAGGCCTGCCATTAGTTTTCAGCAAAAATTTCAGTTGTAAGATTTTTGTGAACGAAAGAGAAAAAAATAATTCTTTGTGGATTCATAGTGCTTGTGTGTGAGGATTAGGCTAATGCAGATTCACAGGCAAAAATCAATATAGATTTCAGAAATCCCTTCTACTAACGATGAAACTGATCATGCAGTTCACAGACTTAATTATGTATCTTCTTTATGAGACAATAGTAATATCCCTTCACATGGACATACAAGTTGAATTTAACCTTCACACTATACTAATTCTTTTTCTTTCTGGGAAAATGTAAGTAAAGTACTAAATATTATTTGTTTGATCAAGGAGTAATAAAAATGATAGGCCATTTTATAATTTGTTCAAAGTAATCATACTGTAAGGAACAGATTAACTTCTGTCTCCTGTTCTCCACAAATACAAAGAGTAATTCCAAGTAGTGTTGTCAACAGAAGTTGCAGCATTAGACAGAGGTTTACTGTGATTAGAATAGCTATCACTCAGATTTTATACTTTTATGGAGTAATATTGCAGAGACCTTGTAATCTCAAGAGGAATGAAGTACCCATTTCTTTTAAAGAGCTGTGTGTTTTGTGTTCACCCCTTTAATCTCTCATCCACCCACCATGGTAATAATTATTTCAGCTGTTTCTGCAATGGTGTGTGGTTCTGCATTAAGCTGAGCCTCTTCCTGTGGTCTTGAACAAGGAGGATACATTTGAAACCAGTGTCTCTTGTGATGCTCACAGAATAAGCTGAGTTTTTGTTACCAGTTTCTCTGCTTTGATGCACCTGGAAAGGACAGAAATAATTTCTATTAGGTAGTCTCTGAGGGACAAGTAAGGTTCCCTGCAAGCATACATCAAGGAAAAAATTTTTGCCACCAGTTAATGACATTTTTGGTTTGTGTATTTTTTTTTTTTAGATGAAAAAGTTATGTGAAAAGAAACACGAGTTCATTTGATGTGTTGCTGAGCTGGAGATGCATCCATTCTTTGTTGCTTCTAGGATAAGGCAGCATATGTGGTTATTGCTGAATTAAAGGAAAAGGCCCAACTTTAATTCCAGCTGTGATCATGTGATTTTCTTTGTGACTTGCAAATGCTGATGAGGAATGGATTTAGAATACGGGATTTTAATTTTATGACCTTGATATTCTCTGAAAAGGGAGGTTTAAACTGTCAGTTCTTTATAGATTGTGTGACTGTGCTGGAGCTGTAATGCTAATGGCAGTTAGGCCCATCAGGTGTTGGTTAGGATCATCTTCTCGAGGATACTCCACCATGTGACTGTAGAACAGAGAGAAATATAATTTGTTAGGTGTTTAGAGTAGTTGAAATTAACCAATTAGGCCCAAAATTGTCATTTTGAGATGTAATGTGTTTGTAACATAGGATGTGAAAAGATGTTTTAGATCATGATTAAGAACTAAAATGAGGAGGGAAACCCTAGAGATGATGATAATTAAGTTCAGATTGAAGGAAACTGTCTAGATAAAAGAAATTTAGAGCTCTACAGCCTTTTCGAAATTGTAGTTTGAGTTTGACTTGTATCCTGCCATGGAGTGGCTGAAGTTTTAGTGTTCAGAGGGAGATTTTGCTGTTTTGGAGAATTTTGTTCTTTCCAGTGTTATGCTGATGTAATATCAGGGGGATTTACAAGGAGAATAAAATTCATGGATAGGAACTTTCATGAACTTTCAAGTATACTCTGCATTGTCTAAAAGAATAAATAAAATCTCTTGACCTCATGAATGTTTCGAGATACTTTTCCCATTTCCTTCCTACACATTTCAAACATAAACATGCCACTTCTGTACTTGATTTGCTTCTTTTCTTGCTAATTTTTGCATGGTGACTAGTCAGATTCTTTCTCTCTTCACTGCAACTACATTTTCCATTAATAAGTTCAGTAGCAGCTTCTTCAAGGCAAAATCTGCCTGGTCTGTTGCATTATTTTATTTTATTTTTTTTACAAGCAGTATTCTCTCTGTTTTAAAACTTTAATTCTTGGGCTTGCAGGGTTCAGTCAATGCTTTACTGTTGTTCTTTGCACATTTTCCTTCATTTTCGCTGTTACTGGTTCCAGTTCATTTTTCTCTGCAATAACTCTTTCAAATTCTCATCCTTTCTTTCTGTGTTTTCTCTGTAACTGGCTTCTGCATCTAAAACTTTGAACTGTGTTTTCACATTGATGACATCCAGGTTCCCTCAGAAATTTTTTCACATGTCTCTGGCTTTTTCATTTTGTTCTGGTTACCTCCAGCTCAGTCCCAGTCACTGTTAACATCACTATTCTCAATACTGAATCGATCAAGATCGAATCAAGTATTGATCTTGACTCTTGAGCCTTTCCTCCTTTGTCTTGTTAGACAAACCTTTTTGGTTCTTCCTGTGTGTACTGCTTGTTTAAATTCCTACAGTAAAATGCCTGTCTTTGCTTTAGTAACTAGTTTTCTTAACTAATACCAGTTTGGTCTCCTTTCTTCCCTCTGCAGTCTTTCCCAAGCCTGTGCAAAATCTTGATTTCTTATTCTCTACCTCAGGATACACCAAAGCCTGTCTGATTCATTGAGTGCTTTCTTACCAGCTTCCTTCTCAGTGACATGGCTGTTGTCCTTTGCCTTGCCTACTGCTGTACCTAAGTCCCCTGTTCTTTCTTCATCTTCCTGCTGTATTTATTTCCTTGTTGTGTTATTTCCTCTGTCCCCTTGGGAGCATCTTCTCTTCTGCTGTTGCATGCCCCATGCAGGTTAGAGCAAAAGGTCTATATGGTATTTTGAAAAACATAAAAGATTTTTAGTTCAAAAGAGGAGAATCTGGTTTACTGTTCTAAGTAGTGGGTTATTTGTACAATTTGGGAACTTTAACGTGACATTTTCCACCTTTGTAACTTGTTATTGGCAAGTGATGAGGTCACACTCAAGGGTTCTTATGAATAACAACTCATATTTAGGAATAATATAAGCACAAACTTTTTTTTTTTTTTTTTTTAAAAAAGATTATTCTGAATTGATAAGGAATCAATTAATAGAGCAGAAAATGTTGAATAAGCTTACTGGAGGTCCTGCAGTGCTGAGACCTCTTCCCAATGATTTAACATGCATTTCATTTTGATTTTCCAAGGTTTAGGGGGATTTATACATGAAACCAAGAGCCTTTTCAATGTTTATTCCTTATACTTGGCATATCCTTACTGCTGTTCTAATGCCATCTATTTGAACTGAATAAAAACTAAAAAATAAAACCAAAACTAAAGAAAAACTCATATTTTTGTTCTAAATGTCTCAGTGGCATACTAGCAGTATGTAGTTGCTTGTGTAGAATTCAAATTAGGATGAGTTTTGTGGTTGGTATTTGTGGTAGAACATTTTCCTCTCTAACAGCTGCTAGTATCATCCTTTAGTGAGTGGAGTTCCTGCTACAGTTTACGTTGACTGCTAAAGGATGTGAAAACTATGTGGACTCTTGTTCACAGGAGAGTTTTGCCATATGTTAATTATTTTTGAATCACGGTTAAGATATACACCCTCTACTCCTCCTTCTTCTAATGTGGGCATACCCCTATGAAGGGTAGAAACATAGTGTATCAGCTTTCACTTAAGAAATATCAAAGCATTTCTTAAATTGCTTTGCTTGAAGAGCTGGGCCTTTAAGAAGATAGACAAAGCTATGAATTGAAAATGAAATCATTAAATTGGGCAGCATGTGATAGCGTCCATCTCAGACCATATGTGTTTTTATATGTTCAGGAAGTAACAAATACAGCAAATAATTTAAGTTTATACTAGTGCGAATGTTGAAATGCTGTGCTACCTTTTAGCATTTGTATTGCCCGGCTACCCTGTTCTTCATTTAATTTTTAAATCTGCCTATCGTTTTGCATTTCTCTTAAATTTTATGGGCTCGTGAAGGTCTGAACAGTAGAACTTTATATTAAAAGTAACTCTAACCAAAAATGCTGTCTTAGGATGCTTGTGGACAATTAAGCTGGTTGTTTTTCACGTTTGTATATTACATTTTTCATGTATTCATGTCATACAGTTTTCTATACAGAAAGTTTTCCAGATAAGGAGTGTAAAAATCTGCCAAGGATACGTTTGCATGTTCAAACCTAGACATGTATGGCCCAGAGAGTGCCTGTGTTAAATGTCTTCACACCATCTGAGGCACACATTTAATGATAGTCATTTGCAGTTATAATCTCTTACAATGAGAAAAAACTTATTCACATCCAGGAGGATAAAATACATTAATTGGAGTGAAATTGCCATTAGAAAGCAGTCTGTATCCTTTCTGATAGGCCTCAGTGCCTCTGAGGAAAAAGAGCAGCTACCGTTGTGCATAAGCAGGTAGTTTGCTTTTTTACCTCCTCTATTACTCTCTGGGTAATTTTACTCTATTACTTTCCTGGGTTAGATGCACTAAATAATTTCTTGTTTCTCCTCATGCTAAAAAGGATATCCTAGTATTTCCTCACACAGAATATCTTAAGTAATACTGTTGTTGCCCCCCCTTCTTTCCTTCTCAGTAATATCCCATTTGCTTGTCTTTTGAAACTTCTGCTGTGCCTATTTAAATCATTTTAAGATGTTGTTTGCTGGCTTTAGCAGATAAAACCGATTATGGTTATAGCTCTGTACCTCAAGAAAGTGAAAGAAACACATATTTATTGTATAAGAATGTCTCAAACATCAGTTATCTGGAAAACTTTACCGATCTGTCTTGTGAGATTTCAGGCTGTTCTTGTTGCTTGTCAGAGGAGAAACCCATCCTGTGTAGCTATGAGTGCTGCCGTTTCTGCTGGAGGGTGGAGGTTGGAACGAATAGGGAAACTTAAAAAACAAGCAAGAGCTGATTCAGCTGGATAAAGAGCTGATTTCTTGATACTGAGTAAGAACTTGTAGGCAGCACGTTTTTGGGTTTTGAGGGATACTGAAGGTGAAGACTTTTTATTATTTTTATTCCAACAGAAGCTCATTCAAGATCAAGATCCTATTCTGCTACTTACTGTTCCCCTCTGCAGGAACACTCCCTCGCCTACTGTGAATCTTGAAGTCTGTCTGCGTTTTAGCTGTTACCTGTAAATTTATAGAGTATCTGCTGAACTTCCTGATTTCCAAAGGATCATGTGGTGATTTCTCTGGTCAAAAACAATTCTGACCTGGAAAAGTAAATCATAGAATCACAGAATCATTTAAGTTGGAAAAGACCTTTCAGATCATCAAGTCCAACCACTAACCTAACACTGCCAAGTCCACCACTAAACCATGTACCCAAGTGCCACATTACACGTCTTTTAAAGACCTCCAGGGAGGGTGACTCCATCACTTCCCTGGGCAGCCTGTTGCAATGCTTGATAATCATTTTGGTGAAGAAATTTTTCCTAATATCCAATCTAAACCTTCTCTGGCACAACTGGAGGCCTTTTCCTCCTGTCCCATCACTTGTTAGCTGGGAGAAGAGACCAACCGCCCCCTGCCTACAGCCTCCTGCGAGGTGGCTGCAGAGAGCAGTCAGCTGCCCCTTGAGCCTCCTCCTCTCCAGGCATAACACCCCCAGTTCCCTCAGCTGCTTCTTACAGAACTTGTGCTCCAGCCCCTTCCCCTGCCTCGTTGCCCTTCCCTGGACACGCTTCAGCCCCTCTGTGTCCCTCCTGCAGTGAGGGGCCCACAACAGAACATGGTATTCGAGGTGCAGCCTCACCAGTGCTGAGCACAGGGGGACCATCACTGCCCCAGCCCTGCTGGCCACGCTATTTTGGATACAAGCCAGGGTGCTGTTGGCTGTCTGGGCCACCTGGGCAATGTCCAGTAGCTCTCATCCTGCACTGTCTAATGTTGCTGCTTTGACTCTGATCCCTTATCTCCTCCAGCAATAGCTCACTTGCTCCTACTTCTTGTTGAGTACAAGGAGAGAAAGGACATGGAAAAAGCAAAATGTTCTGTGTTCAGCCTCCTTACTTATGATGAAATATGATATGGGAAGGGAGCTCTTGCTCTGTAAAAATTGTGAAGGGAAAGCAAATCTGTTCTTCCTGTGGCCTTGTTGAAAGAAAGAAAGAAGAGTGGGAGGGGGAAGAAAAAAGGCAAGGAGACAGCAAGCAGGTACATGAGAAGCTCTGCCTGCAGGAGAGGAGAGGGCTGGCACCCGTCACCATTTGGATTGCCCAAAAAGGGGCTGGGCCCTGCTGTGGTAGGGCTGCTTCTTCCCAGCTTTGCCTGTACTGCTGATACCGGCTGTGACCAAAAGCCGCATGTATTGGGGTGAAGCATCACCCCTTACCTGACAGTCACACCACACACAATGGTTTTGGCCCGAGCTCGCTGAGCGGAGGCGGCAGCAGAGGCCAGAGTATCAGGCAGGGACAGCAGTGCATTCAGCTAGTTGTGTGGCATATAAGGCGAACTAAACCAGCCATCTACACAGGTGCCTTATTGATACCTTTACACTGGTACTAACCTTTGCAATTAAGGGTGAATTTACTGTTGAAGACCTGTAAAATAGCCCACACAAAATGCTGATGTAGAGGTTTGTGTCGCGGGGTGACAGGCAGCATACATGCAGAGTGAGTCATAACCGTCTTGTGCTGCCTCTCACTTGCCGGCAAAGGTACCCATTTCATGTAGCAGCCACGTGAATGTCAATTAAAGGGAAGCAGTAAAAAAATTCAGCACTAGTTTGTTAAAAAAGTATTGAAGGAATTGTTGAATTTAGTTAAGTCCCTTTCGTTAACTGTTCTGCATCCTTTGGGTTTACCTGATGCTGCCTGGGCTATGCAGTATTTCTATTGTAAACACAAATAATTTCAGATACTCCTTCAACTGCTTCTAAGCTCAGATTCAGAGCGTACGTGACAAGTAGTGCCTCCTGAAAACCTGCACGTTTTGCAGTAGACATTTCTCTCTTATATTTACGGAAATAGAAGTGGATATAGTGTTTTCTTCTCAAATTTTTGGTCTGACTCTTGTGACTCTGAGTCCAGTAAGTAATGCCAGTAGCATGGGTAGATGGATCTGACAGGGTTGAGAACTAACAGCATGTCAGGCGCTTTTCTCCAATGAAGGCTATAGATCAGAGCTAGGAATCTGCTGTAGCCGGAGAGGGTGACAGGGGAATAACATCCCTTTCTCTTCCATCGACAGGGGTAATAACTCCTGGCTCTCTGGGGACAGATTGTAAAAGCCAATAGCCAGAAGCTGTGAAGCAGGGAGGGTAGAAGAATTGAAAATTAAAGAGGGAGTGAAAATTTTGTGTAAGGCTTTAGTGAGATGTTGGAATAAACCATCAAGTGTCAGCCTTTTAATTGCCTTATTGTTGATAGACCAAGTTCTTGCAATATTAGTTTTTATTACTTCATAAAGTTAAAACATTAGTAAGATACTAGTTAAAATGATGTACCATGCATGCTTTTATGTGTAGCTAGGTATCATATATTCTGTGATAACTGTTGTAATTGGAAGTGTGTGGAAAAAATGTTTTAAAAGTATTGCTTTGAAGTTAAAAATCTTTGAATAGCAGAAAAACTTGTTAATATTATTACTGTATATAGACATATTTTGAGCATGGTGATACTGCACATAGTACACAAATCAGATCATGAATGCAAATGGCTGTGTGATTTATAGTTGATGCCTCTTCATATGTAAAATTTCATGTTGTTGAGTCTTTCGTAGTTCATGAGCATTTAAGCTGTGGCTGCATTTGTGTCCAGGAGGAATGTTCCAGTACGACTAGATTTTTCTAATGTTATGATACCTGTATTATACTATGAGTTTTTCATTCATTTCTTTGTGGAGCAGTAGCTTTAACAGTTTAATGACAAACACTTAAAGAAGCAAAACCATAATAAAAGGGCATAGCTCTTGGACTCCTAAAATACAGAAGTGCTTAAAAGCGGTATTTTTTATATGAGTTGTTCTTGCTTAGTTTTTAAACTGTGACTGGTGTTTAGTTAAATCTTTTACAGACTCAGTTCACTGAAGGTGACAGAAGTACTCACTTGAGCTCAATGAAAAGTAGACATGACAGTAAATTTTTCAGTCAGAGACAGGAGATCTTGTTATAGGAGTCAGTATGGGGGTCAGGGCAGAGCCTGTTGATGATTGAGGAAAAGAGAAGTAAATTCATTCTGCTTCAGGCACTTTGTCAAGTGCCAGTAGCTTACCATTGAGAACTAGTCACCCGTTCTAGTCTTACGGCCCTAGAGGTCACTCATTTGATATAAATCATAGCACTGCATAGGCTCAGCAACCTATTGCCATTTGAGATGAAGTAAAAAAAAAAAAAGAGGGATGCTTCATTCTGAATTGAAATGACTGTGAATATCCCACCACATGTTGCTGTTTAATGCAATATGTGGTTAGATATTGATCTCCAAAATCAAGTCATTAAAATGTGCAGTTTTTGTTTATTGGAATGAAGCAATTAAATGGTTCAGTTATGCCAGACCTTACCTTTTCTGATGAAAACTATTGATTTCTTGCCACAGCTTTATAAGCGACAATGTTTTTGATTACTCTTGACAAACCTCCTTGGAGTGTTAATTAAAATTGTACCAGATGAGCAGGTGTGGGAGATCATTAGATCGCCCGGATCACACACTACACTTCATATTCTGCAGCCTTGCATAATGAATAGGGCACAAGAGGGGAAAAACAATATCTTCATCAGCAGAATTAGCATCTTCTCTCTCTTTTCTTTTTTAACTAAGTGACATTACATTTTACAGTGCATCCATTTATCAGCTATTGAATAACTTCTACTGAATCTGATTAAATTCAATTTCTTTTGAAATATTACAGTGCTACACAAATGCAAAAATTTAAGTACTTGCCTGGTTTGTGTGTGAGTGCCATGAACTCATGATAACCAATGCATTCTTTCAAAAACAAAGCAGAAACTTTAGACTTTTTCCTAGCTGAGACATTTTAATGTCTGCATTTTTCTTTTGCTTAACTACATGATGGTATAAAATAACATGCAATCTATTGATTATATTGTTTTTGAAAGAGCAAATTATTCCATGATTTATTAACTTATAATAGATTTTTTGTCTGGTGCAATATTAATCAGTTGATAATTTTTTCACACCTTAATATTATGGTAAGACAATGACAATGTATTGCATTTGTTGTATTTGTGTAGTGCAGTACAAGGATGGAGTATGCTGGTGATTATGTAGCCTGCTGTGATGAGCAGCTCTGTTGACTAGGCAGTGTAAGGGGAAAAAAAGCAAGTTAAAACAACTAAGAAGATTAAGGATGTAATGTAGTTGACGATGGGACGTGTGTTTGGAACAGCAGAGAGAAATGTGCAAAACATTTGATCACAAACTGCTTGGCCTGTAAATAAATAGCTTCTATTTCCATTAACATCACAGGTGAGTCCTAGTCATCAACTAACTGAAAACTTGTGTGATGTGTTTGCAACTCAGCCCAAGTCTTACTGAACTGGTGGTTTGGGACTTAACAGTTTTAAATTAAAAAAAGGGGGATATTTAAAAAAAATCAAAATACTTCAAGTAATAAATGGAAAAAAGGGTGCCTGAGCATCAGCAGCATTTGGGATAGGCTCCCTTGAACAGAGCCAGAGCTAGATAGACATCATATGCCCTTTGACGAAGTTGTCTTCTCTGTGCCTGTTTATCTTTCTGGAAATGAGGTAAAACTTATTGTATAGTACTTGCAGTACAACAGCATTGCAGTATTTCTTTAATCTTTATAAAATTGTTAGAAATCCTAGCATAAATGTAAATTCAAATTGCAAACCTGATATACATTTCTTAATGCTTAATTGATGGTGCATTATGCTTTTCAAAAACTCTCCAAAATGGTAATAATATTGAAAAGAGGCAACCCTGTGTTTACTGTTCTGACTGCAGAATTATAAAAGCTAGCACATTACAACAATGGAAGAGAAGGTTTAGAATTTACCTACACATTGGACATGTAGATACATTATTGTCTTCCAGCAGCAGAAATCCAGCGGAATAACTTGAGTTGTCCCATTGATTTAGGTGAGCAATATAAATGAGCTGGATATTAACTCCAGCCGGAGCAGTGACTCCTTTACAGTAATAGTGGACTATGTTTGAATCTTGTAATTTGATCATGTTTTTTGAGCTTGAATGCAGAATGTGTTGATCATCTTTATTTTTTGACCTGATTCTGTAAGATGTGGATATTTCTGACATTACCTAAAACATTCTTTATATTAATGAATTTACTACTTGCTGACTTCACTCGGAGACGTTGCTTCTTTTCATTGCATTTGAAAGGGGTGACTTTCATTCAAATGCATATCATTTGCAGGACAATTTTCCATAGACTTCAAAAATAATTTGGAGGCACTCTTTGTAATCTTTTTAGGAGGAGGAAGGTATTTCTATTCCTGGACTGTAATTTCTCTTGAGTTAGACTGAAAAAAAGGAAGAGGCGGTTATTTCCAAACAGTGACTGAAATTGCCATGTACATAATGTTTGCTTGGTAGCTTCAAAGTGGATGAAGAAAGATTGATTCTCCCAGGATGGTTTAATGTGGATACGACTGTAACAGCTAGTATCACCCAGTACTCTTTGGAATAGCCTTCGTGTGAGCCTGTTAAACAGAGTGGAATGGAAACTAATACATGGGCTCAGCCCCTGTCAGAGCTGAGGTATAATGTGAGAAACCCTGGAGTGTTGCTGCTTGTGTGCTACCTTCTTGGATAGGTTACTGCAACAGCTTCTAAGAGTCAAACTTATAAGAGCTAAACTTTGCAGGAAAAAGCCAGTGACAAAAGAGATTAAATAATCTAACAGGTATAACTGAAAGCAAAGGAAGGGATGTTCATATGCTGTGAGCACCTAGGGTGTATTTTCCCATGTTATTCAATACTTGTTCCAGTTAATTTGAAATTAAAAAAAAAAAAGACATTAAGATTTTTGCTGACATTCCAGATGTATCATATGGTATTTAAAATTGTAATACTTCGGGAGGTAGAGAAACAGTTTTGTGCTACATGATCAACATCCTAAAGGAAGGCTGAGGAAACTATTTCAGCTTTGTACCCTAAAATTAAAAATACTTTTTTTTTTTTGGTACCTGAATGCATCCAAATAAGCTTTCAGATTGCTGCTTTTTCTGCAGAATAGTAGCAATAATAACAATCATTTTCTTTTACATAGTTCCTTTAATTTCAGGAGTCAAATCATTTCACAGTCAGTGATTAAACACGAAATGGCCAATGTGCCTGAAAACCAGCTTTAATTGCCTGCAGAGGATGCATCACCAACTAGCCAAAATGTAGACAGCATATAAGGTATTATAATATTGGTTGGGCATGGAAAAATCTCTGTACTTCTAACTGTTGATTTCCTATCTTTTCTTCAGAACAATTACATCATTGTGTTTGTTAGTAACCTTTTTCTTTTTTGCTTTCAAATGGCTCTTAGCCACATTGCATGTAAAATGAGTGAAACCTGGAATCTCTCAGGACTAGTGGTTCTCTTTATTCTTTGCTCTGTATTGAAAATCATTCCTGTCAGCTGATGCTCTCCAAGCTGCCTGGAAGAACTTTGGCATAGTTTTCCTAACCTTTCAAACAGTAAAAGCAAAACTCTGCTTTGATATTTTTTTTTTTTTTTAAAAAAAAGCTAGAGGACTTGGCCCAGCGCCATTAAGGATGCAGGCAGCTGTGCTGCGGTCTGACAGCATATTCCACAAAACGCTGAAAAGTTCTCCTCGGGGTCCCTGGAGTGGGCTGAGGCACTTTGCTTGTACTTAACATATATCAACTGTCACCCGATGGCGGTCGGTGTTGAACTGAACACAATGGAACATCCAGATGGTCTAAACAAAGCGAACAAATGTTCACTGCTATTAAAAGCTGTTTACATCAACTTCCAGTATTTCATGTGCTGAAGTTTATATTGTGTCACTGCTGGGGTGCTTAGCTCCATCCTCAGTTCATATCAGAGATTTCTGAACTATTGTTGCTTATGTGTTAAAATAACATTCTGAATATGCCTGAAATACATGCCACTGAACCTTTTTTAAAAAAAAATAGGAAATAGGTCATTGTATGCTAATCACATGCTTTCAAATACTGCAATTGATTGTCCCATCTAATTTCCCTTTGCTTTTCCCCCAGTGTAGCCTCCTTCCAACACCTCCCACCGCCCCACGCGCTGAGCGTGCACTGCACGGGCACTGAGCCGATTGCTGCTGCACTGGACTGTCTCACTGTGGTAGCAGAGTGCCACCAGTGCCTGCTGGCTGTCCCGTGGGTATGTTTGTGGGTGCCATAGTTTGCTTTCTTCCCTGAAAGACACTGAGATATCTACTGCTGTCTTATTAGTGATTAAGAAGTGTAAGTGACAAATGGACATTTTGCATCTCCTTCTTCTGACCTTTGTTCTTGGTGTCTGCTTTACTGAAAGTCTAGATCCCTGCCTTCTACTTGTTAAAATAAATTAATTTGTGGGACACAAGCTTAGTTCAGTCTATTGTTCTTCCTGAAGCTGCAATGAATTTCTTAGGAAGACTGTGAGTGAGAAAACCTTTCCAAAAGAATGCTGTGTTTTGCAACCATGGCTTCTGGTTAATAGTATATCATTCTTGCAAGAACACCCAAAAGTGCTTGAAGCACTAAAAAAACCCTAAATTGTACTGATTTAAAGAACTGAGAGATATTATTTCAAATATGTGAGTGAAAGTTCACATGCAAGCTGTTATCCATCTGCAGAATATTTGTTTCCAAAACACAAATGAACTGTTATTTCAATTCATTTTAAGATTAAACTTAACCTGCCCTCCCTCCTCCCCGCAAACATCATGTTGTTAAGATCTTAGAGAAGATTGAATTGGTCATTAGCCTTTTCAGGTAAGGGCTTTTTTCTTTCGTTTGTGCCCTGTAGACCTAGCTGTTGCTGGTCACCATGGTATAAATAATACAATATTAAAAAAAGGGTGCTTGAAAAACATTTTTAAACCGCAAGAATCTAATACTGATGTTCATGATTTGTTTATACCAATTGTATTTATCCCAGCATATGTCATTTAGCTTCTTGTTAGTGATAGCACTAACTCTCACAAAATGGACAAAAATGTGCGTATGTCCTCTGAGAGAGAACTCCTGTCACACTTTAGAGGTTTTGAATAAACTGGGCTCTGCAGCATCAAAACAGGGCTGCTGGGGACATGTTCTGAAGGTCTATTTGGAGTATGCTAGTGATACTCTTTTTAAGATCTTTATACCGTGGAGAAGATTTGTAATTCTCAAAGTTAGTGCATTTACAAAGTGGATAGGGAAATTATAATTCTGAATTCAGGTTTATTTAATAAGCTATTAATATTTAAAAAGGATGGTTATTTTATAATACCTAATAAACAAATGTTTCTGCTTATTTACAAATAGTTGTTTCTCTGCAAGCATGTTAATTACAATGTTGAATACAAGAATTTGAATATTACAAGACTTATTTTAGTATTGAGAAATATGATGTGATCTGTTACTTTTGTAAGTGTGATTTTAACTGCCTCTGTAAATGTATGAATGAACAACTGAAGCTGTTCCAATCTTCTCTGGTATTTTTAAAAGCTTAAAAAACAGTGGTACGTGTAATAAAATGAAATGCTTTACAAAACCATTTTCCTTTCAGACAACAATACGTGACCATAGTGTAAGATATAAACATTAAACTTTAATATCTGGTTTCTCTATTAGTTGTGAAGGTGATGTGGCAAATAGTGCATTTTTCTGGTGTGTTCTAGCTGATAATTGTTACATTGCATACAAGACCAATTTCTATTTTCAGAAGCTTTGAGCGTGAGGTTCCCAGGTCCAGATTTGGTATGCATAACTTTTTCAAGTCAGTGCCATTTCATTCTAAGCTTTAATAAAATATTTAACTTTAGGCTATTGATGTGAAAATCCTGTTTGTGGTGTTCTGCACCATGCCCCCCCCCCCCCCCCCCCAGCCCCCAATGCTGCAGAGAACCAGAGCAAGCTCAAGTTTTTCAAGCTTTTCTCACTATTATTTTTTTGTTGCAAGGCTAAGTCTCCTTTCCTTAGTGCTGTGTCTGCTGTACAAAGACCAAACCCTTGGCTTGGCAAATAACCTTAGGCATAAAGTTACTGCTGGTAATTTCCTTTGAGTTCTGCAACGCCCACATCGTTTTCACAGATGAAATGGCTCCTTACAGGCAACTTTATCTGTGGAACGTAATGGAAAGGGTCTGATACATCTCTGTCATGGAAGATCTATAATTCACCTTATTGTCCTGAGCTTTTCTGTCATTTCCCTGTCTCCTGAATCCTTGAACCCAGCAAGTATACGGCACTGCTCTGCACGGAGGTAGTCTCCTGGCATTATGGTGCACTTTGATTGCAGGACACACACTCTAGAAACACCAAGGTAAGCTTTTGCATAACCAGCTTGCACAATATTTAGTTCTTACAAGGTCCGTGCATCAGAAACATATGAAATATATAGAAGAAGTAGGGTGAAACCCCTGGTGACACAGATGGGCGTAGCACTTGAGACGTCTTTTCTAGAAGGTTGAGCTAGTTCCTATGTTATGCTGGAACATGACAATAAAAGAACTGAATATTTTTCTGCATTAAAAAATGATTAATCTCTGATGTTACCATTCCAGGGGGTTTATTGCCAAAACTATAGGAAGTAGATGCATAAGGAAATGTTTTACAATAAAGGTGACATCATTAACTTTAAGTATTTTGCAAAGCAAGACTTTTCTTGACCATGCAGAATGAGAGAGAAAGATTTTACTTTACGTAAGGGAGCCCCAAGAGGTACTGGGAACAGAGAACTCTTGCAAAACCATGGTTCTCATGTTTGACAGGGGTCAAGCATTGTGCCCGCTGTAGATGAGCCATTTGGAGCCAGATTGTCAATCCAAACGCAAGCTGCTCCGTTTCCTGTTTATGCCTGTGCAGAGTTACACATCCTGACTCGCTCGCCTTCAGCTGCAGGTTTTTCCGCACTCCCTAGGAGATTTCTTCTTAAAATGGCTTGTTATTTGTCATTTAAGTAAGCCATTGGAATTTTGTTAATTCCTGTTTTACTTCGCACATGCAAAATGGTATAATTAGCTAAAGGAAGATAATGTTAAGGTAGTAAGAGTTACTGATACTACTAATTAAATGACCTCTGCAAAACAAAATCTGATCAGACCATGCCTGAATGTAGAGAACTGATGCCAAGTTTACAGCTTCACTGAGGCCTGGCCTATTGTATATCTGACCTGAGGTTATCAGCAATTAAAACCTGGTCTAGTCATTTAAAAATAAGCTTTTTGTATATTACACATGTACATTTTTCCATCTGTCATAAGATTAATTAAACATGATTTCACTATAAAGGGACATTTTTAGCAGAGTGGTTTGCTTGGAATGTTTATGAAATTCCTCCACAGACAGAGACTGTTATGATTTTTTTGTTGTTCAGCAGTGTAGCTCTTAAGTAGTTGTCTTTTTTTTTTTTTTTTTTAATCCCCCCATCCAGTGAAGTGAACTGAAAACTAAGCAAACTTGACAGTTCACCGTGTTTTGTCCTTTCCCCTTAAATTGGAGCACAATGAGAAATAATTTTGATTATATCCAGGTTAGCCCTGTCAGAGTTCCTCGGCATTGGCTAAGTCGTGCCCTTCTTTAAAGCTAAGGTTTTACTAAATGTAATGGTCTGTCTTATAGGTACCAAAGAGTTTCTGTTAATTACCTACATGCCTGGCTTAAAAGCTAAAGGAGAGTAGTTACTGAGGAAGGAGATTGCTAATTAGTCCTTACTTCCAACTAAATGTGGATGCTATTTGATAAAATGACTGACAATGAACTACATATTCCTCCCTCCATCTCTTGTTGCTTTACAGTAATTAGAACTTAGATCTTTAACACATGCTACACTGATTCATAAAGAAGCACCACACTGAAGCTGGAAGGGATTTTATTAATCTAACAGTATACTTTCCCATAAAATAACATATATGGCATGAGCAGAATAAGTGTATTAAAAAAAAAAAAAGTTCAACCAGCATAATTGCAAGGGGAAAAAGAAAGAGTATTTTGCAGCTTTTCTGCAAATTTGACAGAATTAGGAGGAGTCCTATTTTCCTCATACTCAGTAGGAGCAGGATTGGACAGGGTCTTCAGCTGGGGTCACTTGGCCTAGTTTTGAAATTAATGTCCCTTTTGCCCTTTACACTATAAAAGAATGTAACCTGTGACATACTGATAAAGACTGACAAAAATATCTAAACATCTATAATGAAAATTAAGAAGTTCTTCCTTTGCTCACTTATTCCTAGCCTGTGAATAACTCTGTTAAACTTGGTAGCGCTATCTTTGCTTATGAATATGGTTTTTATCTGTATGGTATTAAAATACTTGCCAAGGATTAATGGATTATAATATAGTGATACCACTATAAGGCAGGAAAATCTTGTTGCCCTCATTTTACAGACTGAAACTGAGCAACTTTGATGATTTCTGTAATTTTGTGTAAGACTGAGACATGTCTGAAGCCCCTGTTTTTTCCAGTCCCAACTCTGAGGTGGACTCAGCCACTCATCACATAAACTTAAGTACCAAAGATTCACACCTGATACCTGTGTTCTGAACTTTGTCTTCATCCAAAACTCCCTCACTCCCTCCCCAACAAAAAGAAAACTCAATGCAAACCAAAAACCCAAACAAACCACCCCGAGCCACAAGTCAGCTTTGGAAAAGTCATTACAGAAAATATCATTCATATACACAACTGAATGAATTCCTTTTCTCCCAAGGGATGATTATATTTAATGACAGAGCAGAGCTGAGGCTTGGAAATTTGGTTTTAATGGATGTTAAACTAACCATTAAATGCAATCAAGTTTATTTTCTATGTTATTTGAAGTCAAAAGGGTGGTCAGAGTCTCTTTCCAGACATTCCCTGTTGTCTTGATAAATTTTGTTAGATAACAGCTGATGAAGGTATTTATATCTTGAGTAAAGTGAGTATTGTTTGACCATAATTTTCTATTTTTGTCGTCATTTATTGTGTGCTTCTTACATTATAGAAGTACTTGATGTAAATTGCAGAAAATAGCATTTTAAACCTTTTTTCCTCAATTGTCTTTTCAGTACACGTAAGATCATGGAAACATTCTGCAGTACCCAAGTTAACTTTAGAATGGTTAAGCAGCAATTCCCTTGATGACCATGTTCACATTGTGAGATGCATCAACACACATGTTTTGTCTATCAGGCCAAAAGAATATCCCATTTAGGGCTTTTCCCCACAGTAATCAAGGCTGAAGACAGCAAAACAGCATTCCCTTCAGAGGACACAGCAACAAAATGAACTCAACATTTGTTAAGATTAAGCCCTGGTCCTAGTTCCTTTTTGCAATATATTGTAGTGTGACTTCGGTTTCCTACAGCAAAGGCAGCCAAGGTAAAAAGTACAAGACTGCAGATTAATTTAGCAAAAATGCATTGCTGTGCATGAAGCTCCTTAGGTTCAGACTTGTTACTGGTCGAAGCTGGCCTATTGATCCTCATCCATTCTAGCTGGGTAAACCTGCAAGTCTCTGCTAAGGTATGCTTGTAGCATGAAAGGGCTCAGGCTCTAATTAAATGCATAACACATGTAAAAAGCTTTTCCAGTTGTTATAGTTAACGTAACTAATATCAGTCTGAGCCTAATGCCTTCCTTTATTTAGGAGGTGAAAGAGTTTGTGTGAAATATATTTGTGTCTCTGAAAATTTTAAAACATAGTGTCTGTTTTACTATTATGGTTTTCACTAATTTTTTTTTCTTTTATTTATAGCAAGATGCCTACAAGAAGCATATTGGCTGCCTTTTCCTGGAAAAAAATGGCTGGCATAAAAACAAATAGCCTGTGGATTTGGTAAGATGATAAACAGAAAGAATGTCATCAGTTTCAAAACATTTCTCTTCTATTTGCAATGGACTATTGAATTATGCCTCTAGTTGAGAAATATGAATAGTAATCTCACTTTTGTACACCTTGTGATGGCTTTCTGGAGACCACTCAAAAATTTGCTTTAAAATCCAAGAAAACAAAACCAAGGCAAACAAAGCAAGCTATGTTCACAGTTTTGCTTTGAAATATCACAGGCATATTGTTACTAAGGACCCAGTTTTACCAGCCTCTTCTTTGTAGAATTCTCATCTACTTTGATTATTAGATAAAGGCTAATTTTGTTGGTTTGCTTTGCCTTGGTTTAGTTTCTTTTTTTTTCTTCCCCACCCCCCCGAATTCTTAACTTTTCCATACTTCCAGTGTATTTTTAAATTACTGCAAAAATTCCCCTTCCTTCTCTTGCGGCTAGCAGGAAGCCAGCAGGATACCAATACTGCTTACTCACAGAAATTAAAAACAAAACAATAAAGAAAAATAAATAAAAAAACAATAAGAAAAATAGAGAAATAGAACAAATGAGACACTATCTTTTCTCTTAAAGCTTAATGTGTTGTGCATTGGTTATTCAATATACTGGAGTTTAGAGTAATGAAACTTCCTCAGGAGAGTTTCTGCAGAATTGTGTTCCTAGTTATTTCAGTGTCTGCAACTGCAGTGTGGTGTTGAACTGCTCGTCCTGTTTGTGTGCTCATAAAATGGGTAAAAAAGCAGTAAGCCAGCAACAGCAGCCTTGCAGCCCACAGTCCATATTCAAGGTGTGACAGTTCATACTAAGAGGCAATCCATTTATTCATTTATTTTTCTCATACCCCTGCAGATGCTGGTGTTTGCAGCCCTTGCCAGGCAGGCACAGGTGATGTCAGGTGGTCTGGGGGTGTGTGTTCATCGTATCCTCAGCATATCAGGTCTCTCACTCCTCCTGTTAGGTCTTTCCTGAGGTACCTGGACTATCCAGCACTCCTGCTCACAACTAGAACTGCAGTGTGTGCCGGGGGAGACACATTCCTTGGAGTTCACTGGCCCAGACAAGGGCACCAGCAACTCATTACCCTGCTCATGCTGTAAAAAAATGACTGTAGTAAGAAAGAAAAGGAGGAAGTACACTTCTATCTTCTTTTCTCTTTCTTCAATTAATACTATTGACATCATTATGTGATCAAGCTGCCTATTCCCCCTTGAATCAAAACATAGCTCCCTAGGGCGTCTATTTGAAATATTTTTTGATGCAATTACTTAATTTACATTTACGTAATTGTAACCCACCCTCCTTCAAAAATGTTGATTCCAAATTCTCAGTCTCATATTTTTCTCCAAATTTGCATATCTTTTATTTTCTTAAATCTTTAGGTTCATCAGCACCATGGACATATGATCAAAGACTTGTATCCAATTCAGCATCTTCACTCTAGGCTTTGGGATAAATAGACCTCTCCATTTGCCACTGACGTGTGTGAAGAACAGCTCATAACATGATTGAACTCCATTGATTTTTCATAAAAGTTTAATAAGATGATACAGGTCAAAAGCTCTGCAAAATTTGCAATAAATTCCTGTGGCAATCTGAACAAGACTTAGTGGGGAGAGATGACACCAGAAGAATTTAAATACACGTTGAATTATATGGAGGGTAGCAAGGACTTGAAACTTTTTGATTAATCATTTTGAACGTTGGACTTCAGATTATGAGATATATAATGTTGTGTACCTTTCCTTGTGTATGCTTTCTTTTTGTGTAGAGGTTACTTGCACATAACTGCTTTAGTAGGCAACAGATCTCAGAAAAATTCACTCCCCCACAAAAAAATAGAAAAAAAAAGCCTCAGATTTACGTGTGAGTAAATAGTTTTGGGTTTTGCCATTTTCCCTGAGATAGTTGACTAACATTGCATGAATGCGTTCAAATCAGGTGAGGCTCCAGCTGTGCTACAATTTTCAACCAAGTCCAGGGCACAGCTGTCTAATAAGTTCCCTGAGCTGGTTGCAGTATGAGTTAGATGCCATTTAAAAACTGGCTGGGCAAAACACAGAATCAGATGTCCTCTGGGGTTACAATACAGAAAACACCTCTACAGGAAGCCTTGGTAGCTCATCCAAGAGCTTAGAGGTTGTCCCCAGGCCCCGTTGCCTCCTCTGTGGTGGCCTGGGAGCCCTGGCCACCAGTGGGGGAAGCCTGGTGCAGCACATCACTGCTGCCACGCTCGTGGCTGCAGGCCAGAGTTGCGGGCTGAAGACTGGCCAGGTTGGTCTGAGGAGTTGTCCCTCATGACATGAATTTTTCATGAACAACAAAACCTTTTTATGGCTTAACTTTATTCCCTGAGCTTGCAGGCTGCAGAGGAACAGGATGTTTACTGTACGTACAGCAGCCGTTGCCACTGAAGAGGGGCTGCCTTTAGGGCAGGCACGGTTCCCTCCTCAGCTGTGCCGCCGTACTTGCAATGGTGTCATGGGTCCCGAGGACCTCCAGTGGGAATGGGGGCTGCGCCTGGGAAGTCTGTGCCTGGCTGTCCTTATTGCCCTTTCCAGCAGCAGGAGGCATGCACTTCTTTCTTCCCGTGCTAGTACCTCCTCTCCCCAGCACTGGCAGGTGAGTTGCCGGTTTTTGCTCTCTACACTGAACTCCAGAACTTAGTGCAGCTCTGCTCAGATGGAGGGAACAGCACAAGGATTCAAAACCTGGGTTTTGTCCCTGCCACTGAAACACCCCAGGGCTGATTCATTCCCTTTTCCTCTCTTTAGCTTGACCATTTTCTTTGCAAAAAAACCCCACCCAAAACATCACTCCCACCTTAAAAAGCTTATACTGCTTTCGGTGGGCTTAGGGCTAGGAATGCCATGAGTTAACATAAGGATTCCATTAAATTCCAGTTTTGCCTTGAGCGAGATGGGGGTTCCATACAGTTTTTCAGGGAAGTGCATGCTATGTTCCTCCCAAACGCACTGTGAATAGGTTTTCATGCAAGTAAGGTGCCGTTTAATCTCATCCTCAGGTTTCAGATACAGGATGTGGTAAAAGTCTCCTTGTCATTAGCTGATGTTTTTGTGTCACATGTACTACGTAGATCACTTCATGAAAAGGTGTGGAATTTTCTTTTGAATTCAAAATCACAAAATACAGTTTGTTGAGAACACTAAGAAGTTTTTTGCCACAGGTTTTGTGGCATGGAGCAGTATCCTATTAAAGATAACCAAGAATACCAACATTCCTATGGATCTAACACACTGAAAAATGAGCTTTGTGCTCCCTTGATAGTTGAGCAGTATGAGAGGGGAGAATTCAGTGTATAAATCTAAACCCCTCTGGAAAACATTCTTTATAGCTCCAATAAAGTCCCCTAGCTACTTCAGTGTTTGCTGTTGACACCAAAGACACCTGAATATTCCTTAATGTACTGAAATGTCCCAGAGGGTCACCAGTAAGAATTGCACATTTTCTGGTGTGGTGCACAGTTTTTAAAGGTTCCTCTCTATTACCATCTTCATTGCTGTCCTATAGATAAAAAACCAGGCAATTCTCTATTTGCTTTATGCGCTGCCTCAGTGCAATGGCTATGTCCCAAAGTGATGCACTCAAAATGTCAAGTACAAACCCAAAACTGGAGAGAGGATTCTGCAGGAGCTATAAATTCCCTCTTCTCCAAGGGTTATTTCTGCACTCACCCTTGGTGTGCACAACTTATTTCTGTGCTTGGGTTAATGTTTAGGTTTTCTTTGTAAATCATCTTTTATTCTAAAAACTAAATTGAAATCCTCCTGTTCACTTATTAGATTTGTGGGTTCTGTAGATTGTACAACATTTTTAAGTGGGAGAATTCTGTTTTGAGTTATAGTTCTTCAAGTGAAGTGTTTATTTGCTCTATAACCTTTCCTGTCTGTACTTTCAGAAAGGCAGTCCAGCAGTGGTTTAGGGGCTCATATTTTGTAATTAGTGTCTTATAATTAAAATATGTTTTCATATGATTTTAATTTATCCAGTATGTACACCAAGCTCTAGATCTTTGCACAGTGTAAGTTACTACCCAGACACTGTACTTTGTTAGTACTTCAGCGTCTGATGCGTTCTACATTTCCTTCACACATGTGTCTTGTTGGTGTTTCCATTAGTGTTTATTCTGATCAAGTGTATTTGTGTAAAGATTAGGACCTGGAGCTGGTTAGCAGGTTTCAAAAGTCATCACCTTGGAGAGAGTGATGCTTTAGCTGTGGCAGCACGCCAGTGTGGCTCACCAGGCAAAAGGCATCTTCTGAGCTGGGGCTGGGCCCCAGGGAGGGGCACAGAGGACAGCTCTGTCGCCCACGGCAGGGTGGCCAGGGCAGGTCTCGGCAGCTGCCTCCTGCCTTCACTCCAGCTCTGCCTTCAGCTGTAGCTGGAAGGGCAGGGTCCTATGGATGACCTGGCCCTGCGGTGCATGTTGGATACTGCACAAGGTAGGAGATGAAACCAGTTTATTTTCCGTTCTTGTTCTGCACTCCCAGAACTACTCAGTAGCTTTCACCAAAGCCACTCGGGCTGGATAGGTTTTGTTTCCCCTCTCCCCGTGTCCATGAAGGGGGGATTCACCTAGGTGAAATACTGTTGGGACCTACGAGGAAAGGGACTCTTTACATGCGAAGAACCATTTTTTTTTCAGGTCTGCTATATGGCAGTTGATTTTATACATAAGCAAAGTTATTTTTATGAGGCCTTTCCCACCCTTTGAAAGTTGAGCACCTCTTTTTGTTTTCTTGGCTACATTTTCTTATGAATCTCTTACTCTGCTAAACTGTGTTATTTTTTTCTTTCTCTGCAAAGACTTGTGATTTTTGAATGTGTATGAGTAGCATTTATCCCCCCTCCAGTAATGTGACTACTTATGTTTTATGCTTCTGAAGGATTCAGCACTGTGGGAAAACAGAATGCTGTGTACCAAAGAAATAGAAGAATATTAATGTATTCAAATGAAGGGAAATAAAAATTGAATCCAGACTTGCATTGCCTATAAATTATTACAATGTGTACAAGTGTAATTTAATAGAGAGTAACTTAACTGCAGCTTAGTAATGACATACTTTATCCTGCATGTAAACAATAAGAAATGTGTTTTTTCTTCAGAAATAGTTGATGCGTTAGGCAGGGAAAACCAGCATCTTTCAGAGCTTATGTTAGACCAGTGGAAAATATCAATGTAGGGAATCTTGAGAGATAAGACCAGAAAAAAACAAGTTGACATTCATAAAATTGGCTTATTTAAGTATAAATGGACTTTGTTATAGGGATGAGCTCTGAACTGGGGATGCAGTTACCTCCAAACCCCCAGGGAAGTCTAAGCACTGATTTCTGGCAGAGGCCTCTGCGTTATCTCCCTGTCTTGTGTTTGTCTTCTCTGCCCTCCATGCCTTGTCCGTCTCGCTTTCCCCCTCCCTCCTCGGCACTTCTTGTTCCCCTAGTGTTGTCTCGGGTCTGCTCACCTGCCCACGGAGGTGGCCCCTCATGCCAGCACATGCTGCTGACTTCCACAAGACTGTCGGAAGGTGGAGGCACTCCAGGAGCCGCCGTGCTGAGGACTTCCAACACTGGCAGTGTTGGGCTCTTACATTTTCACAGCAGCTTCATGGCCCAGTGTAACTTCCACTGCCCTAAGCAGGGACAGAGTCACCCCAAGAGGCTGCGAGCGATGCCGCACCACCAGCACCCACCACACAGGTAGTGGGAAGGTCCAGAGGGAGCTTCCAGGTGGCAGTGACCTGTGCACCAAACACAGCCACCTCTCAGCAGCAGAAGCTGCAGGAGCATGGAGGAACGCAAAAAGAGCCTGGAGTTTCTGGGGAGCAGTATGTATGTAGAAATCGGCCATGCCTTCTCTGGTGGGAGAAACGTGTTGCCTTGGACATGCCGCAGTGTTGAGTGGGTGTGGGGAAGGCTTCTGAGGAGGGGGCTTGGCTCAGCCCTGGGGAGGCTCATGGGAACTTCAGCCAAGTGCTTTAAAATGAAACGTGTTCTTGTCGTCTGTCTGGGAAGAGCTGTGCCCGTAGGAGATGGGCAGCTCTGTGAGGGCAGGGGGCGTGTATCCAAGCAAACCCCTCTGGCGCCAGAGAAGGAGGAGCCCAGCGAGCCTGCGGCTGAGGAAAGGGGATGCAGCTGAAGGCTTCGTATGCATTACTATTGTTTTCTGCAATGATTGTGCTTGAAGAGAAATTAATGAATGATTTATGAATAAATAATAGGACGAAAGATTTACATTGTAGCCACAAAATAAGCTTTTAAATTTTCATCCTTGTATGTCAGGATCTGCAGTCCCAAAAAACAACCAAGTGGCTTTCATTCATTTTTATTTCCCTTTTATCATGTAATTTGAATGGTCAGTTTTTTGTCAGGGTGTGGGGCACTAGTCCGTGGAGTGATGGGCACCTTTCCTCATGCAGCCCATGTGGAATTCCCTTCTGCCACCAGTCTGTGAGCCTGGGAGCCAAGTGCTCTTGAGCTCCTGCTGCGCTGTCCTGTGACAGTCCCGATGCCTTGCAAGGCCCATCAGGAGAGAGGGAATAAAAAAAGGATTTGTTTGTCCCTTAAAATTAGAGGCAAGCAAATATCAAAATACCTGAAAGCTTCTAAGACCTTGTCTGAAAGAGGGAGCTTCAGATACAACGAGCACCATTAGTAACGCTTCGAAGAGCTCCCTATCCATGCTCTGGTTTCTGCTTTTGCTTGTGCTAGAGGAGTGACAGCGGCAGAGAGCCACGGTTCTGAAATTTGCCATTGTTGTTGTTTGGGTTTAGTTTTTCTGAAAGATTTTTGAGGAAGACACTTCTCATTTTCCTTCCATTTATTTTTATCTGTGAAGATTCTGGTTTTCTTTTCTTTCTGGCTTTTTTTTTCCTTACCTGTTTGTTTGCAGATGATAATTTTGTTTTCTACTTTCTGTCTTTATTTTGCTGCAAGTCCTTTGTTTTAACTTTTGTACTTTTTCTTCTGTTATGTGCCAGCATGTATTCTGGTTTTGACCTCTGAACTTCTGTAAAACATCCCTTCCCAAACCACGCATGCCTACATAACCTGATTTACTTTGTAGACATATAGACTCATTGGTCAGACTGGTTTTGGTGTGGTTTTGCCAATCATGCAAGAAAACATCTGGAGGAGACCTACATAGCGTGTGTGAACAGTGGGTTGCAGTTCTTTTACATCAGAGTCATTAAAGAGGGATTTATCTGTACAAACGTTGCCTGTATAGCCAGGTGATTGGTGTTACTGCCTTCTGCACTGACTAAAGTCTTATAATATAATGGAAAGACATGTGATGCAGATGATTAGTTAAAGTTTTTCTTAAAGGAACTGAAACAGGGTGGAAGACCTCTCTTTTTGAGACAGTTTTTCCCTCCTATGTTCCCACAAATAATCTCTGTTAGTAACTTAATGTATAGCTCACTAGAATGGTCTATGCTCTATGTTGCTGTCATGAAATGAATAACTAAAAGATTAAATTTTTATTTCGTTAAGTTTCTCCGTAAATTACCAGCAGAGGAGAGAGTTGGGTGGGTAGTGCAGGGTGCGTGAGTAATCTGATGAGTACGTATCTCACTGTTTTGGTGGGGGTTTTGATACGTCACTGCAAATGTGAGCAGAGTGTTTAAAAGTAGGGAATTTTTTTGAAATAAATTTCACCTTTTCTCCTGCAACTCTTTTTGAGGAAGTTTGTCTTTAAGAAACTCTTAATTTTATGGAGCCTTTGCTGGCCTTTTTAAGGAGGAGCTGGTTGTGTGCAGCATTTTGGTGTGACTGCAGAGTGGGTGGTTGGTTCCCCATCTCCTCACACCGTGCATGGGGGCTCAGGGCAGAAAGCAGGCATGCACCAGTGCTCCCCTCCTCCCCAGCTACGTGTACCCGGTACGGTAATCCACTCTGTGGATGAGGGTGTATTAGATAGTGGACTGTGAAATAGCTTCTTAGGAATATTGGCACTTATCAGTAGGTAACTACAGTCTTCTGTCCCTAGTGAACACTGTAATTTCTGAGAAATTAAAAAACCCCACAACCAACCAACCAAACTGTAAACTCATATGATGTAAATAAGTTGAAAAAAACACAAAACTTATATTGAGAGTTTTCTGGCTGTTGCTATGTTTTGGAGTAATACATTGTCCAAGATACGGCACTGCTATGATGCATTAAACTAATATATCATAAGAGTGTCATAGCTTTGATGATGTATTAATGTAATACATCGTTAAGGTGCCATTGCTCTTATGATGCATTACCCAAAACATTACCAATTGGTTGGGTTTGCACACAAGCATCTGTGTGTATGAAGTAATGTTTCCATACATAAAACTACAGTGAAACTTAAAAAAATCCTCTAAATGCGAGAACAAGTTAGGAAGATCTTAGAAGCAGGGGCTTCTGAAGAGAGACTTGAGCTGGGTGGGACCAAAACCGAGGTCAGAGCTGTGTGCTTGCAAAATCTCTGTCTGATTGTACAGACAATATGGGGAGGGGAGAAGAAACTGTCTTTATTGGAACCAATGGCAAGTTTTTTCATTCCCTTTCAAAAAGTAACACATTATGTGCTATATAATACATTAAAAACTTCAGCATTATTCTAAAATGTCTTGACATGAATTTTTTTTCCAGGTACTTTTTGCAATTTGCCTTACACCTTGCAATTTGCTATCACATTTTCTGGAAAAACTAGATTGAACATGTTTTATGCAGACAGAAAAGTTCTTTTGCCTTGCCTTTTATTTGTTATTTTTTTTGTTGTGTATGTCAACCATTTGTAGTTTCAGAAAAGCAAGTAGTATGTATTCTAGTAAGCAGTGACTGTCTTTCATCAAGTTAGTTTTTATGACATTTCTGGACATATCCAGTTTTGGATACCCTTTGGAGAAGCATTCTGAAGGAAACTGAAAAATCCCCCTCACTCTGAACTGGATATGAAACTTCAACAAAAGGTATTACAAAACATGTTAAATATGCATGATGATGATGATGTTAAATACCCATCTCCTTGTTTTTTAACAAAAAGACTTTAGATATTAAGTGTGTGTTTATCCTTATAAAATTCCTATTTCTTGACTTCTTTAAATACACTGTAATGTAGTAGATGTTATGGATGCTATTGACTGTGTGTATGCCCTTGAATGGACTAATTTATTGCCTAATTTTGTTGAAATCCAGATCACAAATGCACTGGTCTTGCAATGGCACATATTTACTAAATTTAAACATTTGTGTTTAATATAATGAATCTCTTTTTCGTAATTTATAGAGCTGCGAGTAAGGTTTGCTCATTATGGATTTTTTTTTCTCCCCTACCATGTTTAGAAACAGGAGGATGCAGAGGCAGACATAAGTACCGTTCTTTGCTGAACCCATTGAGAAGGAAGTTCAGGAATATTTCCAGGTACTGAAAAACAACCTTACCAGTATAAATTGCTCTTTTGTTCTTTATGAGGAGAGGCATAAAGTAGCCAGTATAAAAAGTTGCATTTCTCAGCTTTCACTCCAAACAGTATCTGCATAACTTTACTCACCTTTTCCCCATCACAGTACCTTGACCACTAGATGGCAATGACATTGTTAGTGTAAGTGGGGAGGAGATGGAGAATGCTCAAACTTCCTCCCCCCAGTGGTCCCCATCCTCCTTCCTGCCGTTCAAGAAGCCCAACCAGACAAGAAAATCCTCAAGCACCCAGACTTAAGACCATACCGAGTGCTTAATTTTCAGAAAGTCTTCACTATTTACTGCACAGTCACTGCAGAAATGTTGACCCAACCTATGTGGAAGATTCCTACTACAGGACAGTTCCCCTGGCTGTGCACAGCTGAGATGGCACCTGCAGCAGCCCCAGCCACAACCTGTGGAAGACACTGGTGCATGAACTGGACTTGGCAGAGCCTGTGCTGTGATGCATTCGCAGTGCTTAACAGACTACTTTTTGGTTTGGCTTTTTTTTTTTTTTTTTTTTAATTAATTAATTATGTTTTATAATCTCTGTAATAGTTATTGCCATGGTTAAGTTCTGCTGATTCTGTCACTACTGTTGCTTATAATTACTGAAAATTATGATGTCAGTGGGTATTCCAGGCATCTCTCATAATAAGAAGCAGTTATAGTTGGCATTACCAACCTGGGATATTAAAACAGATCTGTGTGTATAGGTTTACATCCTTTTCATGCCAATGGAACAGTGTTTTCCAGCATGAAAGCTGATATCTGGAGTCATGTTGGTGTCCTTTAGCAGTGCTGGTATGACCTTGGCTTTATGTAACATTTTTGTCTTATTTGTGAAAGCCTAGATGGAGAGCTTGAAGAAAATCTTGGGAAGCTGGTTGTGAGAGGCAATTCTTCTGGAAACAAATATGATGAGGAAAGTTATATTAAGATATACTTTTTTCATCCACCGCTCCTCTGATATTTTGAAATTGGGATGCCAGTGATGTGCTCCAGCATCAGGACTAGGGCTGAGCTCTGGCCGGTACACGGGCCTCACACCCTCCTCCCTCAGGCAGAAAGGGAATTTACAGTTACGTTTCTTAGTAGCAGAAACACAGGCTTGTTTGTATTTAGTCTGGGAAATAATAGGTGTTTTCTGCTAACCTCTGCAATACTGGGGGAGTGTTTCATTGGGTGACTGTCCTGGGAGAGGTTTTTGCGGCTAGGTTTGTCACACTGTTACTGATACAGAAGTGAGAGAAAAACCACACCAAACAAGCAAGACCCAAACTTTTTCCAGTGGTTTCTTCAGTCACAATGGCTTCTGTGTGTCTTGTTGGCTTTGATGGTGTCATGGTTTAACCTCAGCCTACAACTGAGTACCACACAGCTGCTTGCTTGTTCCCCACCACTCCCACAGCAGGATGGGGAGGAGAATCAGGGAAAAAGGTACAGCTCATGGGCTGAGATAAAAACAATTTAATAATGGAAATAAAATACAATAACAATACAATAATTGTAAGGAAATGGAGACAGAGAGGACTAAAACCCAAAGGGGCCGGGGGGAACCCCAAGTGATGCACAACACAGCTGCTCACCACTCACTGACCGATGCCCAGCCCGTTCTCCAGCAGTGACCAGAGCCCCTGGCCAACTGCCCCCGGTTTATATACTGAGCACGATATTCTATGGCATGGGATATCCCTTCGGGTAGTTTGGATCAGCTGTCCTGACCATTCTTCCGCCCAGCTTCGTATGTGTCTGCTCACTGGCAGAGCATGGAAAACGTGGAAAGTCCTTGGTTTAGAGTAAGGACTACTTAGCAGCAACTACATCAGTGTGACATCAACATTATTCTCACACTAAATTCAAAACACAGCATTGTGCCAGCTAATAAGAAAAAAATTAACTCTATCCCAGCTGAAACCAGGACAGATGACAACTCGAGTAGTGTAGCAGCGGTGGGTGGCTGTGATAAGTTCACAGGTAATTCAACAGTTTGGCATATTTTGTCACAAGAATCAGTCCCTAGACCTAACAGATGTTGCCTTGCTGGTCTCCCCATGCTTGGGGACCTGCTGCTGCTGCTGCATGTCTGTCATTGCTCTTGCAGAGCTTGAGGTTGGCTGGTATCAAGTGACTACCTCTGGGACCAAGAGGGCTGCCTGTGTGATGTGGGAACTTGACATCTCATCAGTGATGCCTTAGACCTGCTTTAAAGGTCCCTTCTGACCCAAACCATTCTATGATAATAGAAGTTTGATTCTACCATCTGATCCTGTTTCTTTTGGGATGGCTGTGTAAGAAAGGGCTGTGAAACCCATTTGTGCTTGGTGATAGAGCAGGATGAGATCAGCAGTAGAACCACAATCCCCTTCTTGCAGAAATGTGCTGATTAAAATATCCTAGGTGGATTCATCCCCTTAAATTTGCATTATTTACAGAATTTACATATCATAAGTAGCAAATGAATTGTTTAAGAAACAATGCTTGTATTCCTCCAATATACAAGTAGCTGTATTCTTCGATTGAGAGTCATTTATAACCTGCTGTTAGAAGCAATTATTTTAATGATGGTTTAGTGACATGCCACCAGACTTGGAGCAGATGGGTAAATGGATTCTCAGAAAACTGTGGGATTTTTTTGGGGGGGTTATTATTTGTGTTTTAATGGTTGAAATTAAGGCAGGAGGTGGCATAAGAATGAAAGTAGCAGAGCCTGGAAAACTGAGAGGCAGTGAAGCAACTGAACTGTTTCGCATGGGCAGTGGTAGGGAAGTACGAGAGCAGTGCTGTCTCTTGCTTGCTATTCCTTTATCAAGCATTAAACTAGGCACTTAGCCAGGTCAGGGCTTTGTCATGCTAGCAATAAACATACAGCTTCCCGCACAATGGATGAAATTGGATTTATTTTTTAAAAACTATCATAGAGATTGTACCAGTGATATTATTAGACAGCAGTACCTCCCAGTTGTAGATGTGCTGTATTTCAACCTCTCCAAACACAAAAATATTCACTGCTAAGGGGAGGTGATAGAAAAACGCATGGAAATAGTTTGGCATTGCATGTTGCTTCTTCACGTTTAACGTACTTACTACGTGCTGCATTAGCTAGAGCTGAAGTGTGAGCACACTCAATGTTTGAAATTCATGATTTTGAAGAAAAAATAATAAAAATAATTGAGCTGTAAGAGCTCTGCTCTGTTGTTTTACCTTTTACTAAATTATATGCCACCAGTCACAAGCTGATCCAGTCCACCTGGCTGTATCTGAAATGTCAAGTGTCCCTCTGAAACTGAGATTCCTCTCCGAGGAGCCATGGATGTGAAGCACGTGGGGACCCTCCCCACAGTTCTGGAGTTTACTCCACCATCTACAACGTAGTTCATCAGGAAATCCTTGGCAGCAGCAGAGAAGAAAGGAGACTCGTTCTTACCTGTCCTTGAACTAGGAGGCCCAAAGCTGAATTTTCTTAGGGATTTATTTCCAGATCAGTCTCCTTTCTCCATGGAAAGGTAGAAGTTGTGTTGCAGGACCCTGTCTCTTCTCCTGCAGCTGGATTTAGCTACTACATTGACAACACATTTGCCCGAATATTGTTAAACAATCCATTACCTTTCACTCTGGCTTCACAGGCTTAATGTTTCTGAAACCTTTGCTGTGCCATGCTCTGCTTGTTAGAGGTTAGAGGAAGAGTGAGAAACAGAAGCTTCTGGTAATTTATAGGGGGGGGATATTGTCATGCTTTTGGAAAGAAATTGTGTTAACTGGGATGTTTCAATGGATTTGTCTGGCTGCAGTGGATTTGGAGGGTGAATTCTTAAATATCAGTGATACTCTCAGCAATTTCATCATAACAGTACAATGTGGGATCCTGGCAAGTTTTGTAACATAAATTTATTGATGTTGGTCTGGTTGTACATGCCAGCGACCTAAGCATTGTTGCAGCTCTGACAGTGGCAGTGTGTGGTCTTCCTGAAAATGTCTTAAGTTATTATGTGTATTACTAGAAACTGCTATGTATCCCCCTTCAAAAAGAGAGGCTGGTCTTGGAAATCAAAAGAGCATTTTTTTCTCTATTAGCTTCACAAAGAGTTCCTTATAACTATAACCACTGACCCAATGAGCCAAGTACCTCTATCAAATATTTCACTTAATGATGTCTTTTATTACAGTTCAGCGACCCAATAGACTGAGTATCCGCCTGGTGAGCTAAGTGCCTCTGAAAGCTCAGCAGTAAAACTTTCTGTGCACCAAGGGCTGTGAAAATGTTCTCCCATGACTCAAGTAAGTGTTTTTTTTCAGTGTAGCTTGGAAGAAATTACACAGTAGCAAAACAAGTCAGGAGAATCTGTGCCCACCAACCTACTGATAATAATCAACGATCAGTGTGCTCAAGAGGTATGTTTTACAGTGCGTTGATATCACCAAGCACATCTCTATGCTCAGAACTTCAAAAGCAAATACAGAACAAGACCCATTCCTAAACTAACTGCTAAATTTTATATTCAAAGGTGATTGTTCTCTTAAATGCAGTTATACCTGGGCTGCTTTTATTTTGTTGGAGGGTTTTTTTTAATGTCTTTTTTTTGGGGGTGGGGTGTGTGGTTTTTTATGTGTGAGGGGGGGGTTGTTTTGGTTTTTTGGGTTTTTTTGGTTTTTTGGTTTTTTAAATGACTCCATGAAATCATTCTCCCTCCTAGGTCTTGCAGAAAAATGCACTCATAGATTGATTA
This sequence comes from Falco peregrinus, assembly GCF_023634155.1. Taxonomy (NCBI): domain Eukaryota; kingdom Metazoa; phylum Chordata; class Aves; order Falconiformes; family Falconidae; genus Falco; species Falco peregrinus. The sequence goes on from NC_073730.1 coordinate 417,911, forward strand.
GCTTGTGGAGTTTACATTTTGCAGTGCATTAGAGTGACACAGAACCAAATAAACTATGTTGTGTGCATGTGCTATGGAAATAAACTTCTGTATAATAAAGTGAATTGACTGCCCTGAGTAATTTTCAGCTTCTTTCTTTGCTCTAATTGGAATTAATTACTTCGCATTTCTGTTGTGGTTTTGCATGACTTCTCATTAAGCCTTGCCTTTTAACTTTCCATTCTAACTGCTAAACTGCTAACTACCTTTTCACAGCTCAGCTTTCCGTCAGCAATGCCTGGTTGGTTGTGCCCATCATACACGTGCCATGTAATAAATGCTGCTGGTAAACCAGCCCAGGCTGGGGCGCAGGGATCCTTTTGTACTTTCCGAGGTATATGGTGCCTATGGGGATAAGGCATGGCAAAGGTCTAAAACTCAAGATTTTTGTTTCTGGGGAAGTTCAGATCCTTAAGAACAGTTTAGTAATGCAAGGTTAGTTTTTTGGGAAAGGCATCACTTAGTTTTACGTTAGTAAAAGGTGTGTGTTTGGCTTCACATCAGAGATAAGAATTCAGAGAGTTTGAAAAACCTTTGAAGACTGTTGCAGCTGTAATTGGTGTGTTTTGTCTTGGGTGGAGATTTTGGAAGGTTTATTTCAAAAATACACTCTTAAGGGCAGGAACTGTTACTCATCTATGTTTGGAAAGCAGCACCAACACAATTGGGGTAACAATAATACTACAAAAGGCTGAAAGAACAATTAAAGAGTGGAACTAATTACCTAAGGGAGGACCACTTGGCATTTGGGGAAATCAGAGGGGAGGGAGAGACCAAAGGAGTTGTTAAAGAGGCTAATACTCTCAGAAGAAACATGTTGAAATCTCTGCTTACATTTGATTGAAACGACATCGAATAACTTGAAGAAAAATCATTTGAAACGAGAGGAGGGAATTTGTCCTCATTTGTGTTTCCTCCTAGGACAGCTCGCCACATTCTTTGGTTCTTTCTCTTTCCTTCTGTAGCACCCTGGGACAGAGGGAGTCTGTCAATAAAACACCACCCCCAAAGCCAAGTTCTACTTGTGAATGCCAGGAGACGTACGGGAAAGCTGCCTTCTGCCTGGTACATCCAACCCCTCGGTGCTGCCCCTCTGGAGCAGCCTGGGGGATCTCCAGGCAGCCAGTCTGCCTCCAGGGTGGATACACCAGGAACACCTCATGTTCTGGTGGCAGTTATCAACTATTTCTTGTGTTTGTTAAAGGTTTTAAATGTCACTGTGACAAACAATCATGTTTCTGGAACAGCACAGGATGTAGATCAGCCTTGGCTGTGTGCTACAGGTGGGAAGATCAAGGCAGCGCATCCTGGGGATTTTCCGGGATTACAGAGGAGTTTGTGCCTGAAAAGAATTCAAGATTCCTGCGTTGTCTGCTGTGGATCTTTAGGAACCAGCTCTCATACAAGCAGTACTACAGACTTGAGCCTCAAATACCTCTGAACTAACAGACCTATTGAAACAACAGGTTTTTTTTCTTTTCTTTTTCTTAAAAAGGAAAAAGTGTGGCAAGAAATTTTGCTTTTCTATCTACCTTCTGGAACACATTGAGTATGTCTCTACATGCACGTTTTTCTAAAATAATTGTTTAAGCTGCAAACAAATTATTTTCCTCCTGACTATGTTAGTTTGTATTGTGTTAGTTAGGGCTTTCATGAGAAGGCATTAAAACAAAGCAGAACAATTGCAAAGTAACTACCAGGAAGAAAAAAGGGTTTTTCTAGTGTCCTTGGCCTGAATTTGATCACCCTAAAGTGATCGCTTCCTTTCTGGAGCTTTTTTTCCCCCCCTTGTGCTATGTATATCATTTCTGCGTGTAGCTGTTCACATGAAATCAACCTCCAAACAGTGCCAAAGTGCAAATTTAACAAATTAGGTGAGGGGTAAATTGGGGTGAAGCTTATAACATCAGTACAGTGATCCTTTAATAAATCAATTATAGTCTAAATATTTGAAAATATCTTTTATTAAAATGCTGCTATTTCTTCACAGCTCCCGCACGCAATAGATGGACAACAATTCTTCATTATTAATTACTTCCAAGTATATAAAAGGGGGAATTTAGTTCTAGAGCATCAGGTAACGTCACTAAATATACCTCCTCTGTCTGTTCGCAGGCTGGCACACCTGGTGCCTGATGGTGCTGTACCGTTGCATACAGGGCGGGCAGGCTGTGCCGCGCTCACTTGCAGTGAATGCCCCTGTCGCCTCTTTGGACCTGTTGCTCCATCCAGAACCAAACATCACTGGGACGCTGTTGATGCTTAACCAGGATGCTGTTGATGCTGCTACACAAGACATCCTCAGGGCCTTGGCGCACCAGGTGAGGTACCAGCCAGTTTTTCTCACAACAAGGAAAGGTGTCTTAAATCTGTCACCCCAGGAAGTACTGTGGGGTTTCTGTTTAGTTTTCATTTTTTTCCCTGCAGGATGCCCAGAGGGTAAAGTTGTGTCAAAGTTTGATATATAAAAAAACAAAGGGGGGTGGGGAGGGGATAGTTGCCTTTATTTTTTTGGCAAAGGCTGTTTTCTTGGTTGTGTTAAATATTGTTAAGCATGTTCTTGGAGCAAAAAGGTCTGTCTCAAAATAATTTCATCCTAGCCCTGATGCACTCCTCTGTTTAGATTTTACTATTAATAATTATATGTCATTCTTGAACTAAAATTCTTGGATGTTTCCTATTTTCCCTCTGAAAACAATGTTTGGTAAGAATTGTTGATTATTTGGGTCTGTAGAGCTGGTCATTGTAAGCCAAGACACAGCGGACTGACTGGTGACCTTACCTGGCTTTTGGCTGGGGTTTCTTCAGCCGGGCCTGGCTGCGTCCCACAGCCACTTTCCTGTTTTGACATCTGTGGTCGCTTTGCTGCTTCCAAACGTGTAGACAGTATAGTGTCCTTGACCTTTCCCCCTCCCCACCATATAGGTAACTCTCCTGAAAACCTTGATGCGTTGGGTAAAGTTGGCTTGCAAGTTTTGTTTGTGATACAGTGAAAAGGGCAATTAAAGCAGGACGGCGTGACACGGACTGGGGTGGAGGGGAAGGAGTGGAAAGGCAGCAAAAGGCTCATGTGAAGAACGAGGGCTGTCACTAGGAGGGAGTGGGGAGGGCCGGCTGGGTTTTCAGCAGTGTAAGTGAGCAGAGGGGGAAGATGGGCATAAAGAAGGAAACCAAAGCAGGGAGACGCACCCCAGCACCCCCTCCTTGGGCCAGCGCCTGAGGTTTTGCACGTGGAGGCGTGCGGGACCTGCGGGGAGGTCGCCGCTGCAAATCCAGCTGCTGGGGGACTCGTGGGAAGGTCGTCTTAGGCAGAGTGGGGTATTGCGATAGAATATTTCAACTGAATTTGCTAGGTGAAAAAACAATTTGACTTAGTTTGTGAGGCAGCTATAGTGTTTGATTTTAAGTAAAAACATACTCCAGTAATAAGCTTCCGTTTCACAGCATGAGTTGAATGAATTGATTAAACACATTCAATCAATTATTCCATGCTGTGTTTTTTATCTGAAATTTATACACATTGTAAAACCAAACTATGTTTATTAAATGGAAATTAAAACTGATATCACTTACCGTGGCAGGTCGCTGAAATACATAAATGATAACTTATTCAGGCCTTATTAATACAATATTAAAGCAATGACAATAATCCAGCATATTTTATTTATTTTTCCCCTTCAGATTAAAAGTGAATCAAGATGAAATATTTAATAAACATAAATATTCTTGTGTCTGCTCCACGTCCATGCACTTCCTTTTTATTTTATTTTTCTTTTGGAGCTATTCCTCCCCTGTTATCTCTTTCACCTTCTGCTGTATTTGTGGACTGGTCACAATAGACATTTACACCAGTCCCTATTTCTTACTACGGAATTCAAAGGCAGGCAGCTCCACAGACCTCCTACCATACAGCTGTGACATGCTGCTGGGCTCTGGGCAGCAGAGCACTTTGAAGAACTTCCCTTCTTTGGCACATGGAGGTTAGGTTCAAGCTGTGAGGAGCAGGAGAGCTGCGGTGCGGTGTAGCCCCCACAGCAGGGTTCCAAGCGCCTGCCTCGCTCCTCTGTTCTGCACCAGCTCTCTTCTGCGTGGGGAGCAGGAGGACAGCGCTGCGGCCAGGAGCTGAGCCGTGCGGTGACTGCAGCTCGCTGTGCCCCTGGGAGCAGTGCCTCCTGAAACGTTCTGCAGAGGAACAGAAGCACTGGATGTTCAAATGTGCTTTAGGAATTCCCATGGATGGCACGTGGGTGTGTGTGCATGTGTCTGTAGGCATGCCAGCAGCTACGGAATGGCCCTCAGCAGTTTCTGTTGTACAAACAGTGGCTTGTTTGGGGTCTTTCCCGCAAACACACTTTATTCCCTCTGGTACAGCATCCCTGTTTTACTACATAATCACAACTGACAGCCTGGATTGGTAGTATCCTGCAAACATTCAGCAGCAGCAGTTGCAGGGTGATTGACACAATTGCCACACAGGGAGGCTCTTGCTCTGTGAAGGTTTTGATTTGCAGCAGCACAATAAGCAACTGGTGTTACTGGAAGCATCCTAACGCCCTGCTTCTCAAACTGAGAGTCATGTCACCCTGTTACAGGGAATTTACTGATCCTGAAGCATAAGAAAGGCAAGATGTGAACGGACAAAATGGTGACTCCAGTGCTAGGCTTTTCTGTTCTTTGTTTCATCCTGTGTTTTGTTATAATTAATGTTAAAACCTGTAGTCCTTACCGAGGCAGGGCACCAGGGGTCCGAGCAGGGCACCACAACCGAGCCACCATGAACACAGACGGCATCGGGAGTCTGCATTCCACTACCTTGCTTTACCTTGCGTCTGAATTATCCACTCAGGTGTGCGCAGGACATACATAGCAGAAACCGCCATAAGCCTGATAGTTAATCTAGGACTAAAGGAAGTTACAGTGAATAGGAAATAGGGGTCAGGACCCTCTTGGGGTAATGGTGAAAACTCAGCTAGTATTGCAACTCCAAGCTTGCATGCCAGACTTCAAGACTGTCAATAAATTGCAGAGGGCTTTGTTCTGCAGAGAAGCGAAAGTAAGAGGTTTGGAAAGTATGTTTGGTGACGGGAAAATGTGTCTTGTCCCGCTGATGTGGGCTGGACCAGACTGTATCTATCAAGTAACTTCTGGTGTTGCTTTCTTCAGCTTGGGTCCACGGACGTCTATTGTTTAGCAAAGTTTTTTCAAATTGTTGGCAAATTGCCCTTAGAAAATGAATCTTTTCTCTATAGGCACATGTGCAATTGAAATTGCTGGACTGGCACAGAAGTATTTGGGCTCATGCCACCATTGCAGGGTTATATAGCTCTAGGATCTGATGCCCTTAAAGGTTTATCTGTAATTTTCTCGTCTTGCTGTTAGTTTAATGCTCTTTCTCTGCCATTCCAAATTCCAGCAGATGCCCCTATCTAGAATTTCCCTGGAAAACAGCAGCAGCTATATTGGAGGAGGTAGAAATATTGTTAGAACTTTTGTGATGGATCTAGATTGTGGGCTTTAAATTAGGGGTTAATAAAATATGTTACTCAGTATTCCAGGAAATTGTCAAGATCGCTATTGTACTGACTTGACCTGTGTTACATGGAACTTGCTCTTTCCATGTTTCCAATAAAAACATGGAGCAGATTGTTCCAGAACCAAACTCAGTTAAAAATAAATCCCCTCATAATTTGAGTGTGTAGTGTATATACTAAATATATCACCCAAAAATCTATCTCTTATAAGGAAAACTATCTAAAATACATCAACCCTGGGTCTTACGCACAATCACGGCTTTCAGTTACAATTCCTAAAAGTTAAAATAACCCTTCCTCACTTGTAAGTCACTTAATCTTGTTTGTTTTACTCTGTTTTTATTGCAACACTGAACCAGCTTTGTTTCATTCAAGCGTGGATTTGTAAATAACTAATTATAGCCCTGTTTTTTCCCCTTGAAGCATTCACATTTGGCACCTCAGAGCTCAGCCCCTTCTCAGCTACCAGACCGGTGGGAAGCGGTGGGCTCCTCTCTGAAACGTAGGGTACTGCTGACAAGCTCTCTTGGACCACCTTACCTCCTGCTCTCCAAATGGCAACCAGATGAGCCAGAGGGCAACTTTAGGAAAATATTTTTCTCTAGTAGCAGTAACATCTGCCTCCTTGGCAGCCTCTGCTAGCAGTTGTGTTGGAAGCTGTGGGTTTGCCCCTGGCCCTGCCACATATTTACATTGCTGAGAGGTTATCCTGAGCTCCCTGGATCCTGTTACCTGATTTTCTTTTGTTCTGTCGTTTTCCCTCTCTGGTGCTTTGGCTGCTTAACCCTTTATGAGTAACATGTAAAGCAAAAATTAAGTGTGCAGTCTGAGAGGAAAGGTATTAATTTGAAAGTAGTGACTGGCAAATTCCTTTTTGATTACGAGATTCAGCTTTTCTCATCTGTTTAGCTGTATTTATTTTGCTTCAGCCTAGGCAATTTCACCATAGCTGCCCAAGCTTTTGAAGGTGCAGCTCTCCGCATTTTTGTCTTCTGCTCTGCATCAGATTCTCTTTGGTGTTCTTATTTCTCCTGCATTTTACTCTTCTGAGTAGCTGATTTTTGACTGGTGCTTCATTTCAGTGGAATGATGCTATTATAAAGACAATTACAAAGTAATCAGCATAGGCATATCAATATTTATTGAAATACTGAAAAAAATAATAATTCCATTGGCGATGAGAAACTCCTGGCAAAAACTGACATGACAATATGTATTTCACCGATACAGTAAGAGAACTTCAACTTCAACAAGTAACTCACTGCACATTCTAAGAGTTGCATGGATTTAAATCCAAGGCAGCTGCAGAACATCTGTAATACAAATAATCAGACTTTACAGATTGTCTGTTTACAAACACAGAACAACTATAATAAACCAGCCAAAGCCAAACCCTTTGAATTTTAGTCTGCTTTTACTAATATATCCTGTAATCAATAAGGCAGTCAGAAGTAAAAGTCTGGTTACAAAGTAGTTAACAATTAACATGGGGGTGGTGGTGGTGATTTTTTTTGTTGTTGTTGGGTTTTGGGGTTTTTTTTTAATACTTTGGGCAATCGGTAGGATTCTTGGAACCACAGATGTGGGCAAATATATGTTAGCTTATCTGAAATTGTTTCCATTATACTATATGAAAAATTGTTCTTCTATGTCCTTATTTTAATTCTTTTGTCCTGTATATAGATAATGGTGCTGTGAATACAGTTAGTAACATTTTTAATTTTTTTTTCTTAATATTCAGGGAGATTCACTGTAGCATTTCAATGAGAAAAAAAGAGAAAATACAGAATGCAAACACTTGAAATATGCTTGATTTTTCTTTCAAAGAGGAAAGAATGACCAAGGTTATCTTGTACACGTGGGTAAACGTATTACACAGCCACTGTCAATTGCCACCCGTGTCTTAATTTCTCTTAATTTAGTTTGTTTGAGGGAGAACGCTGTTATTTAAATAATGCTTGCATGTCTGCTGTGTGGGATAAGGGAGATGTGCTTGGTTTGCTTGTGGTCTGTACTACAGTATGTGTGTTCCATGATATAGGAGAGGCATCCAGGAGTTGCAGACACTAGGCTTTGCTGTGTTTGTGCCCTGTGCGTGGACAAAATATTAGAACTGATTAATACAAGCAATTAAAATATGCGTGCTTTGTACTAATGCAGATGTAATAACTGATGTCTTTGGTATACAACATATGAATGGATAGAAAAAAATAAGAGAAATGCACCTTTTCAAGTTCACATGAAACAGAAAAAGATCTAACTCACATAATTTACAATAGATTTAAATAAACTACATTTAGGATTATGAAGATTTACAGATGTTTAATCAAGTGAATGATTTTAATTTGTAAAGACCCTTGTGTGTCCCTGAACTATGTTTCCCTAACTTGAAGACATGCTACAGTAAACACATATATTTGGCTTCTTCATTCTGACTATATCTTATATAAAGATGAAACCGAAGAACAATAAATTAGCATCATAATTGTATACAGTGTAAACTATCATATACAATATAAATAAACTATTCAAAAGCCAGCAATCTTCATGAAAACAATTAAAGGATTAGGATTTCATACAGTTTCTACAAGTGATTGTGCAGCCGATAATCTCAAAATTAAAGTCAAAATGAAATACCCCTATTGATTTTAGTGTCTCACGACATACAGTAATTAAGTACTGGTAAAATAATTACCAATTTAAAAGAAATAATAAGGAAATCACTGCTTTGCAATTTTATCACAGTTTTTTTCCCCACAGGACCTAAAGAATGTAAACACTATGTTTTTGTTAATGTTAGAGATTAATACTTTATTTTAAACATATGTTGATCCACACCTGCATGGTTACCTTTAAGGGTAATGAAATAAGGCAAGACTTATAACTGTGGCACTACATGTTAATACTGATATCTTTATTTGGACAGAGAGAATTGTTTGTTCTTCTCTAATATTTGTTCTGCAGGAGACTTTGGCCTACACAGACATAGCAGTATCACTCTTCTTTCTTTGCGTAAAAGATGTGTATTTCCCAACTTTAAAAAGAAAGCATTGCATTAGATGTTGGATGTTTCAGTTGAAATTTAGTTTCTTAATTACTGGAAATTTTAAAGATCATTTCTTAATAAGCTCCGTGGCATTCATCAGGTCAAATAATTCATTTGTATATTCTTGCATTGCAAACAATTTTTTTAATATTTAATTTTCAGGTTTTTAACATCAGTATTTGGTGTCCTGATATTTTTTTATTATTATTTTTGTGTGTGTGTCAAAGATGCTATTGTTTGTGATGGCTAAAATATCTCCATTTCCTTTATTTGGAAATGGCCATGAATATATAGCAGGGCCATCTTTTAGCCACTGCCCTAGTTAAGTGTATAGTTGAATTGGCTGATTTGGTTTGGAGTATTTATCTTAGCTATTTAATAGCGATCCAGTAACAGTAGTAGAAGAGGGATACTGCCTGACAGAACAACATGAACACGTGACAAAACAAACTTCAGAACATAGTAAGGGTGCCAAGCTAACTGGATAACAGACTCTTCATACCAGCGGTCTGCAGGCCTGAGGGACCGACAGCCAGCCCCAGCCCCCCAGGATCTGGTGGCGACAGTACACAGCGCGTGGCCTATGCCAGCGCTCTCTTACGGATTGTTGAATGGATGCCACATCGTTTATCACAGCAGAAGTAAGTGTTGGGTCCTTGGAAGGATGGCAGAAGATGCTCTAGGTGCAGTTTTGCACCTATTACAACTGTTTTAGAAGTCCTGCTATACCATGAAGGAATTTAGTGCGCTGAAATTCCCCACTACCTTAGCTCGATAATACGGATCGGGTTTTTTCTCCTAGGTTTCTTCATATTGGCAATCAGCAGAGTTAAATATACAAGGATTATTCTGTCCTTTCTCTTGTTGTCACTGGTGATAGTATCCACTTGGTAAGTTCCGTTCACTCCAGTACAAAGTCCTATATAGGTTCCTTTGGGGATGTGTAGCATATGATTCACAGTTTGCAATACAAATACCCTGATACATCACTTATTTACTATTAGTATTTGATTATTATACCATTTTGCAAAGTCTTAAAACCACATTTTAATTAGTGTTGCTTCGAGCAGTTCGGAATATTTTTTTTTCCTTGAAAGCAGAAGCTCTAATGGGTGTAATTTACGCTCTCTTTGCGTGCAGCATTTCAATGAGAAGGTTATTACACGGCACATCCCCGTTCAGGTGTTTGTAATAGAGGTATTCTTCGGCCTGCATGCTGATGGCCCGGATCTCTGGTAGTCGCAGGAGAAGCTGCCCAAATTTGTCTGTTTGCTGTGGGTAATTACACATAGTGTAGTCCAGCAGAGCAGCGTTCACTTGTTCCTGAACACCTTCCACAAGCTGGAAGTTCTCAAGATTTTTGACATCTGAATGATAACAAAAAAAAAAAACAACAATTCAGTTGCATTTTAATTCCTGTTTATGAAGGCAATGTTTCACTAAATGGATGTGGTTTTGTGTTTTGTTTTGGGTTTTTTTTTTCCTCCTGACAAAAGCATACTTTACAAGCTGCTGAATATTCAGTGAACCCTTTTGCCAACTTTCCTGGGAAAATGATCACAAAAGAGCTTTAGCGGAGTGTCTTGTTGAAATTCTGCATATACCTCAAATCAATTAGACACCAATGGAGTCTAAGCAAGGTCAGCTCTTTTCATAGCTTGCAAAAAGAAAGGTTGAGGATTCCTAAAGTAGAAGACCATAATATATTGCTAGCAAATGAGTCCCAAGAGGAAGCCCTATCTTTAACCCAGTATGTTACACAATTCATATAATTCTGTATTAATTTTTCTGACCCAAGGTGAAATCTGTGTCCAGGGTATGATGTAGTTAATTCTAATAAAAAGTGACAGGGTTCTTGTTTCTGTTTGACATTTTCAAAATTATTCTGAAAGCCTTTGACTTGTCTAGCCTATGTTAATGAACCATCTGGTACACTCCAGTGACTGCCAAAATAATCTTCCCTACTAGACACTCTCTAAAATATATATTTCACTGACTAATGATCTTTATTAAACGAAATCATTGTCCTTTGGGTGGAATACCAGATAAGAAAAGGCGCCCTTTAACCTGAATATGGTTTCTGAAATTCAACACTGACCTTTTTTTTTGGTGTTGTTTTTTTGGTTTTGGTTGTTTTTTGGTTTTTGTTTTTTTGGGGGTTTTTTTTGTGTTGGACAACAGGGGCATTTACATCATTAAAGGCAGGTACAGTTTGTTCACTCTGCCTCTGTTTGATTATCTTCTGTTCCTATACAGCAAGTTCAAGCTCTGGAAATGCTGGCCAGAGATAAATGCCAGTATATTAACTCCTCATTATTTGCTTCCCTGTGTAAAAACTACTCTGATGGCATCGTCTTTTGACATGTCTGCAGAACGATTACAGTGCTGCTATAATGCAGAAAGAGCGAAGTGATCAAAGTGCTCTTGCTGGCAGAACTTGTTTTGGCTGGTGTTTGAACACTTATACCATCAGCAGAGCACAAGTAACACGGTCTCTTGTAATGCTAAGGCACAGTGATACTGAGCATAACTGTGTGGCTAATTCACTTTGAATAAAGACAGATCTGCTCTTCTATGGATGTTCTTGGAGCACAAGAGATGGGGAATTTGGCAGAATGTGGTTCATTGTAAATGCCAGCCTTTGACTGGAGGGGAAATGCGTTATTTCCTTTGCAAAACAGGAATACATGTTGGTCCCCCAATCCATCAGCAGCACGGGAGGCTGCGTAAATTGGGTCTCACTGCACCTTTTCCTAGAAGTGCTTTAAATAGAGCAAATATTGGTTCTCGCACATAACTGTGTGCTGGAACACAAGGGAAATGGTTGGGGGAGGCAAATATTTTCTTCAGGACAAGAAGATAGGAGGGATACCAAGGATCCTGATGGCAGCCCAGGGCAGCACGCACAGCCTCCCGGCTCCAAGTCACAGGCCTGGTGCAGGAGCCCACATGCAGCGTGCGGGCTGCTGGCCGCACCCCAGGTTCACTCGTGCCTGAGCTGGTGTGAGTGTGTCCTGCTGGTCCTTACTGGCTGCCTCTTTCCTGTCACAATTTCACTATGGAAATGAAGCAAGTGGCTCTCGGATTTGTGCTGCTTGTTTGGGAATGGGGGACATGACCTCTGTCCAAATTTTGCTAGCTGGCCTAAGGAAGTTGCTAGCCATACTTAAATTATGAGGGTTGCCCAACAAGAATCGTCTGAACTTTGTGTTATCCAGAGTGAGGAGAACTGGAACCTTCAAAGCTGCTATGCCTTCCCCTTAGCTATTCAAACTCATTTATCCAAAGTCTTTTTGCCAGAGTCTCTGGAGGTCTTTGGATAATCATGTTTTCATGTGTTACACTGGACATTTTCTCACACGAAATACAGCCATTTATTATTGTATGTGCCTACATAAAAGTCCCAAGGAATTTTGTAGTGAGTGTAACCTGGTTTCAAAACTGGGTGTTCTAAGCATATTTTTGTAAAGTTAAGGAAGGAACAGTATCGACTATCTCAATTAGTTTAAATAGGTTGCTTTCAGATGCAACATGCAATCATGAATGAATCGTTAGAATGTAAGGAATTCCTACAGAAAGCAGGGACTATGCTGGAGATTAAACTCTGTTAAACCGCAAGAGAAAAAGTGTAATGATTTCAGAATCAGTATTTCCAACTTCCCCCCTGCCTGTTAAAAAATACCTTTAAAGATCAGGAAGTTTTAGAAACTGTTAGCTGATTCAACCCCCTTTAAATTCAAAGGGCATCTCTCTTGCTGTCTGTCTGTTTCGAATCACACTGTGAGATTAAATTGTGCTGACTTCTTGGAAAACCAGGTTTATTCACATTTTTACTCTCTGTCTAAATGTTACTGCATGGAATATACATTTACTGGCAAGATCACAAAATCAATTTTTACAAAGATCAAGACCAAACAAAATCTAGGAGCCGTAAATTTTCTCTATGTTCCTGCAGAAGTGGTGGATTCAACGTATATTTTATAGGCATGCACTCTGTCTTCAGCTGCATTGGTATCATACTCAATTCCAGCTATATTGGTATCATACTCCAATTCAAAAGGAGGTGTAATATTTTATCTCTGTTACCCCCGCGTACAGGACCGGTGGTTTCTGGCAGTAGGTGTGTGCCTGTGCATCGTACAGGTGCTCCTACAGGCTGCTCAGCTAATGTGGCCTGGCTGAGTTGCATGGAAGTTGCAGGACTACGGGGGAAGGAGGTCTGTGTTCGGTTTTTTTCTCATCTCAGTGGACAGTTCTTTAAATACTCGTATGTGGCAACAGAAACACTGAAATCGGATGTAAAAACAAGTCAAATTATCACTAGCAGTAAATAAAAACTAGTTCTGGGATTTATGTGTACATCCAGCCTGAGGAAATATTTTTAATGTATTTTAAAGAAATATATATATCAAATTTAATATATTTTAATGAAATACTTTTAATGTATTTTAATGAAATATATATATAATATAATATATTTTAATGAAATACATTAAAAGTATTTCCTCTACACAAATTCTTGATATTTGTGGTGTGGTTCAGTGCTTGTAAACAAGATGTTATTAGTTAACCAGTAAAAATACATAGACTTACTGACTGTTTATATACTGAATCAGATACTCATAGTCCAAATGATTACAGTTTAGGACATCACTACACATTTCATCTGTGTGTAGATGAATCTCCAGGACTGCAATTATAATAGTGGGGATATAGAGACAACCTGATGACCAGTTATGTATTTTGGAGTGAGTCTTCATGAAGTAACAAAGGTTTTCTGATACGACTTTTGATAAGTGCTCTCATCTCATGTACATTAGCAGTAAATGCTGCATTAAAGCAAACGAGACAAACTGAACAGAGAGAAGTAAAGGATGTGTGCTGAGAGCACTGTGTCAAGCTCTTGTATGTTGTTCTGTATATTGGTAAAAAAGAGGTTTGTCCAACACATAGTTGTGATATAAATTACATAGTTATTTTTGAAGTGAGAATCACAAACTCTAGCTCTAATAAAGATGAATAACAACAAAGGAAAATGTGAACATTAAGTTATTTCCAGTTGCTCCAAGTTCTGCAGGTAGAACAAAAAGTGCTGTAAGGTTTTAACTTCTGGTACTTAGCATTTAGCTGAAAGTGATACAAATGTTATTAAATAATAACTTTGGTTTGTAAGTAGATGGTTTTCCTGTGGTTTGGGTTTGGTTTTGTTCTTGGTATCCATTATATAATTCTGGCTAAAGGTACTTGACTTAGTTTTCCAAGTATTTCCTTTTCAAGAAAGATCCTTTGAATGCTAATGAGTTAATTTGGTGAAACATCAAGCCGTGCTGGTGTAAGTCTGCTGAAGGCAGTGGTGTACAATGAGTGTGAAATCTGCTACTAGTGTGTACAGCACAAAAGTCTTTTATGCTTTCGTATAATTTTTCATTCCTGTTTGCTTTTTCAAACTGAAATGTCTCTTATCAATCTTTACATCAGTTAGTAACAATTTAAAGTACACATGTTTAAGCTTAATGCAAGAAATCATTTTCTGAGGTTTAGAGGCTTGTAAATTAAATGAGTAGAAATAGGTTCCCCCTCCTCCCACCCACACACCCTTTAAATCCTAGCAGCTAGAAAAAGTGTTTTGTGTTGCTACAGTAAGTATCAGTCTCTTATCTCTTCTACTTTATTCACTCAGGGACTAATTACCAACTTTTTACATGAAACAGCCTTACTGTGAGCTCACAGTGGGGCGCGCATCTTTTTCTATCGTTATTGGAAAGTAAACCCTTAGGTCTTCTGGAATATATTATATGTTTTACAAGAAATAGCAATTGCTTTTCTGTCAAACAAAGAATTTTTGTTCTCTATAGCTTACTTTTGACGATTAAGACAAAAACTGTATTATAGTGTGTCAGGATCTGCTCTGCTGTCCGTATTCCCAGAAATCCCCCCATTTTGATTACTTTCTACATCTAATATAAAGCTGTGCATTAAGCTGAAACTGTATACAACATTCAGCCTGAGGAGAACACTTTTGCATATTTTTCCCTAAAATGGGTCTGGTCTTTAGAGGGGAAAAATATTTAGGTTTCAGAGAGATTTTCTCCCTCTCATATTCCAAACATGAAATACTGAAAATTTGGTGGTGTACTAATCTGTAGAGAGCTTCTCTTGGTCTGGGAATTTTGAAAAGAAAAATGAAACAGAATGAGAGATTTAAATCTGAAAAATAGTAACTCCTTAGGAGCAGCGTAAATATTTCCCAAAGAAAGCTGGCTAAATTTTATTGCTCGTGCCTTTTATCAGGCACCTTCTACATGAAGCAGTGCGGAGGTGCGGATGCAGGCAGCTTGGCAGCCTCTCTGCGCTTCGCACCATTCCGAGTCCTGGTTCGCACCATTCCGAGTCCTGGTATTGCAAGGATGAAATAAGGTTGTGTTTAGGCTTCTCCATGGGGAGAAATTTCTCACTTTCACGGGGCTGGAAACAGCCTTGCAGATACTCTGGGCAGTAGGATTTGATACCAGCCCAGGGCTGAGCTTCCTCACCCTGAACGGGCTGCCGAGCCCCATCATTTAAGGACTTTATTAAAACCCAACCGATGTCTTCCAAAGATATGATGTCTTCCAAACTCTAGGGCTAGTATTTTGGCCAGGATGGCCTTCAGGCTCGCCCTCCGGGAGGTCTGTCAGTCCTCCCCACGCAGACTGGGTGGCCCAAGCAGCAGCATTGCCCTTGGTTAGAAGCACGCAGTTCTGTCAGGGAAAGGCCCCACGCGCCTCTCAGCCCAGCGCCGGGGATCCTGCCAGGGGCCTTGCTGCCAGGCTCATTCCTGTTTGACCTTGGAGACAGACTGTGTTAATTCTGGTGGCGGTTTTTCTCCCAGAGTGGTTCAAAGCAGGGGGATTGCCCAGGGCTGAGGTGACGTTACCAAACTTCCTCTGTTTAAAACCAGCTTTTTCCTAACTGTTTCCCCAGATTTCTGCTAGCCCTGCAAACCCTGTGGGTTACAGGGCTGGAAACCCAGGTAGATTTTTGACGTGATGATAAAAAATTTTTGAGGGTAAAAGTAGTAATGGTTGATAAAGTGCCAATCTCTGAAAATTACCCACAATTCTCCTTCATTGAAACTAATGGCAACAACAGCAGTTCCATATAGCACATCTGTCATGAAGGCAGATGTATGCCATTCTATAGCTAAGCCTTCTTGACAGACAAAATGCTATAATGAAGGAAGATTTATGGTAAAGATAAGCTCCTTACTGCAAAATTCCCCTCAATTTTATTACAGCAGGGTTGTGCTGAATATTATTCACTTAGAAGTCATGGGAAACCACTCTTGATGGATGTGTTTGTTAATCAGTGGTAAGGTGCTATATTTAGCACTTGCCAAAGCCTGAAAAACCTTTACATTATAACAACCCAAACCACTTTTATTTTCTTAAGACTCCCAAGTCCAAACTAAATGTGCAGAAAACTCTTCCTGTCTTTAGAAGGATTCTTTTTTGGCCGTTGTTAAGCTGCATGTAACAGTGCAATGACCAATCTGTTTATTAGGGTCATAAAGTGATTTTCGTTTTCAGTTGAACATACCATCAGATAATGGGTATATTGTTTTGAAAATCTTGATTAAATTCTTCTATAGCAATATATTTCATTTGCACCTAAGTATTGGGCAAAATTATATATGTTTGAATAAGATGCTTATGACAAAACAAGCTGTAATTCTTAGCCTGAATCCTATTTCATCCCCTCAGTATTCAGTCTTGGTGGACTTTTGGTTTGTTTCAGAACAACTCACTCAACTAAAGCATAACTTGGTGTTGTTTTATAATAGTAGGCTTTTTTCTAGTGCTATTTAAAATATTAAAGTGCATTTTTCTATTAAAAAAAGTTTGTAATGATAGATTCTTACTGAGAATATCAGCTCCCGATGTCTATTAAGAACCGCGCTTATTGACTTTTGTGAAGAATTTTATAATTGCTTTTGCTGCTGTTAGCTCTGCAATGGAAAGGGAGACGTGGGGAAATCAGCTAGGTTCCTCTCCTTGCATGACTGAAATTACTAAATTTCAGTTTTTCAGTTTTTTCTTCAGTGTTTCAGTTGTTTCTTTTCTTGCAGTCCCCGTAAAGACAAAGGTCAAGGCCTAATTTGATTTCTTGAATCTTTATGGCTGGTGTAATTACTGAGTCATCACTCAGGAAAATAAAACAGCTTGACTTTCAACAGCTCAGGCTGAATTTACTGACTTGAAAGTTAAACAAACAAAATCTCCACCCGCTTCGCGTCCTGGCACCCCAGGAACCAACGTCCTTATTACTTGTAAATGAGGCACGCATGATATGGTGGCCATTGAAACACAATAAAACCAGATCCTGCTGGGCCTTCTGGGAGGAAGAGCTGCTCACAAGTCCTGGCCCAAAGTCCACAGCCAGCTACACCCTTAAATACAAAGTCCAGTGTTTCTCACCAGGACTCATGAGGGAGAAGTGTGGCCAGGTGCAGCCAGGGCTGTGGAGAGCCAGTTGGTTGGTGAAACTATGGTCCAGCCCAGAAGATGCTGGGACAGACCACAGGCATCAAGTCCCCAGCAGTGGTTCTGCTGCTTGCATTTCATCTTAGCCATGCCTAAACTCCAGTACCACCACACTTACTTTCACTTTCTAAAGCTTCCTCCATGCCTGGGGTACACCCCTGCTGATGTCCCAGACTTGCTTTGGGCGAGCAATGCAACACGTTGCTGGTCTCTTGCTCATCTGGGACAAGGGCAGGCTGCCTATTGAGGGCAGGCTGCCTATCACCTGAAGGCTTGTTCTGTAGGTATTTTAATCCATGTTTAAGTGTTCACTGATAGGATTAAATTCCACATAAGAGAGTGGCTGCCGCTTTCTTTGAAGACATGAGAGTAGCACAGGAATTTGAACAGCACTTGCTCTGTTGCATCCTCAAGGAAATTCCCCAAACGACTGGAGTCTCCGGCCATGCCGGTGGGTGGCCTGAGCTACCGCTCGCTACAGGCTGTGCTCAGTGAAGGCCTGCTCTCCAGTCCTTGGGTTGCACCTCTGCTGCTGCACTGAAAAAAATAACCCTAGGTGATTTAAGCTCAAATTTATAGCCTGCCTTTGTAGGCTGGTGGTAGGGGAATCTGCCTGGGCTGGTGTGGGTTTCTGGTTCCTCCCTCCAGGTTTGTTTGTATATTGACCCAGTGACCACTTAAGGTAAATGACAGATCAATCCTAGAAAAAATGTCTCAATCTAAGTCTCTGTTTCCCAGGGGAAAATTATGTAAGTGCTATCCTGTGGAGCCATGGTCATATCTGTATGCCAGCATACACTGATAAACTGGGGCAGAAGTGATTTAGCGAAGGTCTCACAGATAAACTGAAAAAGAATATGAGTCAAAACTCATTTTTCCTAACTCCTCACGTAATCCTAGGTTCACGTTATATGTCTGGGCTAGAAATGTTTTTCTTCTGAATATTCACTTGGAATAAACATAGATAAGAAAATCAGTTTGTTACTTTAGCAACAGGATTATATATATATATATATATATATATATATATATATGCTTAAATGCAGACAAATCTACAGCCACAGCACTAGTTTATATCACACTTACAGTTAGTGGAAAAAAGTACCACATTTGATAAAAGCAGAACCTACACTTCTGACAAGAGTTAAAAAATAAGAATAAATAGTAAATTTATTGAACCAAATGGTTTCTGCAGTTAATTTCTGAAACATCATTTTAATCTTCAATAGCACATGAACAATACAGGATTGTTGGTGTTTTGAGGCAACCGGCTGTCAGTGCCTACAATTTGTAGAGATTGAATAGTTTAAGATGTCATAAATATTTATGAAGTTCCTGGGAATGGTGATAGGGACATCATACGAAATCCTCGAAGTTAGGAACTGAGGCAGAAGGAGTGTTATATGCAACTTGTAATAATAGACAGTACGGTATAATGTAGAGAGGAGCAAGAACAATCTGTTATTTAGCTGAGAAGTTGAATGAGTAGGAAAAAACAAGTGAAAAATTTAGAAAGATTTGATTTTATCTAGAAAATATTTGCTCTGCTTTTTTTTGGACATTTGCAACTTTTTTGAGTGATGGCATTTATTGCATTCTTGAGAAGCTTGCACATTATCAATCCTTTCCCTTTCTGTCCCTCTCCTACTACTCAAGCGCTGTTTAAAATAGGAATAATGGAGCAGATTAATCTCAGAGGTATTTCTACTGCCACCACTGGAACTACACCAAGGGGTGATATAGTCCTAAAAGAAGAAATATAAATATTTTCTGGAAAAATACTGAATATAAATTTCTACTGAGGTTAAAACACAGAAGTGTAGCTGCCACTGAAACCCTTTTGAGTAGCAGGCTGTATCCTTTTATAAAGCCCATCTGTCTCTGCAGAGTATAAAAAATGCATGATCATAAAAAGCAGTACTCCTTAGGGGAAAAATCTCTCTGTACTAATCTTGTAGTCACTTTACAAAACAGTTTTTAATCCCAAATTTGCATTTGATTTTCAGTCAGGAACTTTTGTGGTTTTTGCAAAGTTTTCTTATTCCATTAGAATAAGATATGAGGTACAGTTTGTTCAGGTGGCAAGTCCAGACTATGAATAAACCAACGTTATCATATGAAAGAGAATTAAACAGGCAGATCCAAGTGGGGATATATTAAGCCAAATTTAAGCTCCAGTAGTTGAATTTAGCCTGTACTAGATGTCTGGTTTGCCTCAGGATATATTCAGCTTTCCAGCTAATCGACTGAGGAAAACTGCCTCAGGTATGATAAAATTTACAAGAGAGCTCAGTCGAATAGCTCTTGTTATAAATACTAGCTTAAAGGCATTCTTCTGGTCTTTGGGATCAGGACTGTATTTGCATTTAATTATTACATTTCAAACTTTTTTGAACTTGGTTAAAAATATTAGACTAGCCAGTTACATCATTATAGTGGTTTCCAGATAAGGGTAGAACTTCATACTGCTTTTTCATTACTTGGTGAATTTTGTTTGCCTTTATTCTTTTGTTTAGATCCAAAGTCCCACAGGAGCAAAAATTATTACAATGTATTCTTTTTAAAAGAAGGAAATATAGTTAAGCGAAGGTGTTTTGTTAATATGCTAAGAGGTACAATACTATAACTTTCTGTCAACGTAATTGACAAATAATTCTGTTTTAAGTCTTGCACTATTTTGAGACAAGGCTTAGTGTGAGACAATCAACCAGTCATCTTTCAGACATATTGATTTCAAAAACATGTTTTTCCTCTTGTTTGAGACTTAAAGGCATGATCTTAATAGGTTTATGTGCCAATATTTGCACTAACAGGGTTTCTTTCACTGAACTAAGCTGTATCAGTGGAAGCTGACTTTAGTTTAGAATGAGCATGAAAAAGATAGTCACCTCTGCCTGTCTGAGATATGGGGGTGGAAATTAGTAAAAGAACTATTTTCTTATATAATTGTATTGAAATAATATAAAGTAAAATGCATTCATTGAATTGCTTGGTGCTGAAAGCACTGCAACAGCAACAAATATATGATGCCTGTTAGCCAAATATTTGAATTTTACTATTATTATATAGAAGAGTTAGACTCTACTCTGGGCAGTTACAATTATTTCCTATGTAAATGTACCTGCAGACAGCTCATGAGACCATTAATGGTACACTGAAGCCATTGTCTTTCAGATGCTGTTTCAGTTCCCTATCAAATTAGCATTGACTAAATTTGCTGTCTTAGATGGAAAAAACTGATGAATTTGGTCCCATCATATAAGTGCATGTATCAGTCATTAGATCATTGCCATGCCTGACTGCAACGGCTCATGAATATGCTTAAATGAAACGCACCATGCAGCGGTGCTCCTCACTGAATGACAGCAGAGCTGGTGGCCCTGTCCCCCTGGCTGGCCCAGGCCCCCAGGCCTCCTGCTAGGTGGTGGGAAAAGAAAATGCTTAGTTCTCCTGTAGCCTGGGTCTTGTTTTCATGGACAGTAAATACAACTAAGGTAAGTAATTGTCTGCTGCAGAATTTCAAAGCATATTGCTTCTGACACCATCTATGGGTCTGAATGGAAGCTGCAAATTTCATTTTTCACTGTGATGTACGCCTGCACTTAGTTGTGGAAGTGCTTTGGCAAACAAGAGTGACAGAAACCCAAAGCCAAACATCTGCAACTACACTGGCACTCTGCAAGTGTCAGGGCTGGGACACAGGGGACACCGCAGACGCACCCAGATGTGTGTCAGCCTTTGGACTCTTTCCAAAGGCCTTGATGTGTACACCACTGTTCTTCAGCCTCATTGCTTACACTTTTAAACATACACAGAAGAAAGCTGAAGAAAAGCCCACCTGAAAGTCCCTCTGGCAACATGGTTACTCATCAGTTAGACAGGGTAGAGAAGCGTGGAATAGAGGAAATACTGTTACACCCACAGTTCAAGTATGAGGCTCTTAGAAGAGAGCTTTATTTCTCAGCTACCTCGGGTTCCTTGACAAGAAACCCTCATCAGAAAGGACTGGATGCTCTCAGGTAAGGTAGTGTCTCAGCACATATTTAACATTTCAGTTGCTCAGTAAGGAGCAGCAGAAATAACTCATGTAAGCTCCAGATTTGTGCTCACTGCTCAGCTCAGACTCAAATGTTTGGTCAGATGTGGAAGAGATGTTTCCATAGACAACACAGGCAGAGGTTTAACATGACGAGCATGAACTAAGGCTGCAGATCCCATTTAACCCCTGACTGGAGCTGCCCCTAACACGGTGCCAAAAAAACCTCATGTTCCCTGCATGAGGGCAGAGGTAGTTTTTTGTCCCCTGATGCCACATGGCAGATGGAGGGAGCGAGTGTGCTTTTGGCACTGCGCAGCGTCTGTGTGAGGGTCTGCTGGAGAGGCTCCGGGACGTGCCGGAGCTTGGCCTCCTGGAAACAGGTGTGCACTTTTCCTGCCCTGGCTGGGCTCGCCCCACCAGTGACATCCTCAGGGTCCCGGTGGTGCTTTATTGAGATATCATACAGACTGTGTCTTTTGCCTTTATTGCTTGGGATCTGGAAGGATTTTTAATTCTAGATCCACCTCCACCTAAATCAACGCTCATTGGATTAAGGTTGGTTCTGGCTAGATTTCACTGCACTCTTCAAAGCAGGGGTCATTCCCCACCTGTAGGTATTTTTTCCAGACTGGACCATAAATTGCCATTTGGAATGGAATTTCTGCTCTTTTTTCATTCTATGGTAAAAGTTATATGAGTTAGTACTATGAAAATTGGAAAAGCGATTTGGATTTCTTACTTTAAAAGTTAATTTTCCTGAAAGTTATGTCCAGGCAAGAAACAGTGCTTTCCTGTAACATTGCGGCCATGGCAGACGGTGGGATATGCATTTGGCAGGATATAATTCATGTAAGTACACATGTACATCCTTGTGCTTTAGTTTCATGGAAACACACAGGCTTTCAAATCTAAGGTATGCAGCAACAAACAGTGCCTTTATCGCTGTGATCACCATAGTCTCAAAATGCCAAAGTAGCAGCTAACTCCTGCAGCAGGACTGCCCACCCACTTGCTGGAGGAACAGCCTGAAATGCCCAATGTCCTGGACATGTTCAAGGCAATACGCTCACGTGTGTACTAATTGGAAGTTAATTGTTCCCAGAGGCAAATAAGTACATTTAAACCAAAAATTATACTATTGTTTCCAAACTGTGTTGAAAAGCAGCGCGGTGCTTCTCCCAGGGCATAGCCCTAGGAGCACCTCTGCACCTGCAGTAACTTTCACCTCTATTCTGCTGACGTGTTTAACATAGAGATTATCAGTCTGTTCACCTTAATCAAAGTCAGCTTACTTTGACTTGTAACATATAGACTAGTTCAACAAAGATGAACACAATTCTTACCACTTTTGTCCAACCAACCCTAATGAGTTTACAGTTAAGCCCAGCCCAGCAATACTTTATTTATTTTGATATTAATTTCCTGTGTCAGCTTCAGGTTTAAAAAAATCACACAGATCCCAGCACAGAAAATAAAAATCAAACCTGACACCTGGAAAAGAAATCACGTACTGGAAAAACTTGACATAGAATCCAGTGGTGTCAAAAATCCTAGCTATTTGTTGTTTCAAATTCAGACATTCTTCATTTTGACCAAAATAACAGACATTTATAGTGTACCTTACTGCTGGTGACTATTTAACAGCTAGGTGCTCTCACAGCATGGTACTCCTTATGTGCACAGTAATGAAAGTTCGCTATTGATTTTTCTGTAGCTGCTTGTAACTATTATAGTTGATACATCAATAGAAAAGGAAAGCACAATGTTTCACAGGAGGCAGAAAATCAGAGAATACATGATGCTGTGACAGTAAATCATGGCATAATCTCAAGAATTGATAGATGGTTAGTGCTAACTTGAAACCCATGGCTTTCTCTGAAAAGACTAGCCTATAATCGCCCAATATGTTCTAACAGACTGACTGCCCGTAATAGTGGTAAAGGACACCACACAATGTTTCATCTTCAAAATAATGGTTTCCACAAGCCAGGTTGTTTTGTTGTGGTGGAATTCGTTTTGTGTGTTACTGGAGAAGGAGGGAGAAAGAAAATAATACTTAAAGGTTGTAGGAAAAATATTTTTTCCCCAGAATTAAGCACAGAAGGTTTGTTTGGGTTTTCTTTAAAAAAAAAAAAAAAAAAAAAGAGAGAAGTTGTCATTAATTTTTAACTTACAAAAGTCTGCGGTTAGTTGAAAAGGAAATGCAAAAGAGCTGATTATTCTTGAGATCAAAATATTGAAGCTGTTTTGTCAAGAAAGGCAAATGCAGAGAAAATACATTTACCACTGCTGTTTCCAGTTCCACAGCATCCTGAAAGGGAGCCAAAGGCACGTAAGTAATTGAAAGCTTTTTTAAGTGCCTCCTTCTCTCTGCTGCGTGTTTGAGGGGCACAATGATCTCTGAATTTTACAGCATGCGTAGTGAATTTTTAGCAGGAATGCTCTTAATTGCTTTGTTCCCTCTTTACTCCCTGGCTCACCTCTGGTAGTTTTAGCTATGGTTTTAATTAATTTTGAGGGTCTTTTTTCCTCTGTATCCAAACAGAAAGGGAGGAAGAAATGCAGCAGGTAAGACCTGGCCAGGTGGAGCACAGTGTGCAGTCTGGACGACACCACTCTCACAGTAACCTCTTAGCAATGTTCCCCTCTGAAAGAATGTTTTCAGTGGGCCATGTGTTTTCCAGCACTGTAGGGGATGTGAATCTGATACCAGTCCTTTTCGACCTTGCTGGTGACTCCGTTCTCTAAAGCCAAGTGTCTCCCAGATGAGATGGACTTAGACAAGAGAGAAGGACCTTCCCAAGCTACCACCCATCCAGCCTGCCTTGGACTGAGCTTGAAGAACAGCTGGTATCATTTGTTCTGCTTAGGCTATGGGTTTTCCCCTAGTGAAAGACTGGATAGCATCATCTATCTTGTCCTGAGCGCTTCACTGATCTCTATTACAATTGTTGGTGTTAGGAGAGTGGAAAGATGCTGTTGTAGTGTTGTTCCCACCTCTGATGTTGAAGTCTTTCTCTTTCTTGAGATAAGACTTTTCTTCACCTGGCAAGCAAAGGTGGTGTGCACTATGGTTATAATACACATCAAACTGTTCCAGTACTGGAGATGATGTTAAATGTAGGATTTTCCTCATCAATCTTTGAATAATCTTATAAAGAACTCTTAAAATGTGCTTACGGGAATGGCCATGTGCAAATTAAACTTTTGCAAGCACTGTGAACTCTTTTGAAGCTTACTCTTTCAGTTTGTCCTGTACTCTGCACAGGACCAGGGTAATCCACGGAACCCCTGCTCTGAGAGGCTCACCCAGTCTTGGTAGCAGCTTTGCCAGAGCCTACAGTGGTTTTCACCCCCCTCCCCTTTCCTGCCAGGAGAAGTCATCGGGACACACTCCAAGCCACAAGCTTGGGAAGAAGTGTTTCTGCACAGTCCCTTTCTGCCTCCCAATTCACGATCACAGCTGCGTTCAAGGCTGGGCCATAAAGCTTCTTGCTGAATTTTCCTTCATTGTTTCTTTTCTGTTTGCTTCTGTTTCCTCCCTCTCCACCTCTGGCTTGGCTTTGATCACAGTTCCATGGTTTCTTTTTCCTTCCTGGCCTTTTCCCCTGGTTTTCTTGACTCCTTTCCTACCTCAGGCCCTCCGGTCTTTCTCTGTTCCTCTGATCCACATCACCGCTGTCCTTCATTTTCACTGACTGCTTCTGGCCCCTGCTCTGCCCAGATATTCTCTCCTCTGCCGCTCTCCTCCATTCATTCTTCCAGATCCTTCCCCTCCACCCCCTGGCCTCCCATGTCATTCTCCTGCTACTTCTTTTCATTGCTTCTTTATAGCATGTCACCTCTCTATTTTAACTCCCTCGGAGACAGCCATTACTTCAGTTCTCTTCCGGTGTCCAATCTTGCCCAAGTAGAAAAGGGATAAGAGAAAAAGGGGAATTTAGCATGGTCTACAGTGCATCTCCAGTAAATGGCTGACCGTCACCCATACATAAAATTTCAGGTAAAGGCTTCTGGAATGTGTGGGTTTAGCTAGAAATACCTGAGGAACAGGTTTTAGTCTATATGTTCTGGTTTAAAAAGTATTTAGTAAGTTGTCTGTTACCACTGCAAAGTAAATTTAGCCATTATATTCCTTTAACACTTTCCTCATTCAGTGAAGCATTTGAGCACATGTTCCAATTAAGATTATCGGGTGGTCTCACTGGCTCCAAGATTAAGGATATTCATTAATTTGTCTGTATCTTAATATATAGCCATTTATTCCCATGATATGCTGGAAAACTTGGCTAACAAAAGTAGCCAGAGATAAACACTTCTGCCAACAGCAGCTAAAAAGATTCTATATAATCCCATACTTCCTCTGTTACATATATAACACATTCAAGCTTGCACCTTAAACAACTAAAACGTATATTAAAAATGGGTCAGAAATTACAGAAGTATTCCGAAGGTAGATGCATATGCAAATGTGGGTTACGTGCAGGTAGTTTTTCCCCCTTACAGGAGCTGTTGAAAAGCCATACTTACTAGTATTCCATAAACATATTAGAGAGGGAAAAACTGCAGAGCACAATGATTGTGTTATTCTGAAATCCCCACTATCTCCACACAAAGGCAGCAGTACAGAATACAAATATTGCTTGATACCCATGTTTCTAATTACTTGCGAGATTTGTATCTAACAAATATATGACCTAATTTTCTCTCAAGCATCTAATCCTATTGTTATTTCAAAACCTTGTAAAATATGCATTTTAGAAAAAAACAACATGAAAAGAAAAAGTACTTGCTGAAGATGGTTAATCTTTTTTGCTGTCGCTTGCAGCTGCAGACAAGCAGACAACATAAACTAGTAATGATCAGACTGGATCATATACAGGTATCAAATAATGCCATTGTACTCAACAGTTACGTGAGAGATGAATTTGCATCATTCATTGCCTTTTATGAAATTCAGGACAAATCAACAGTGATTATTAAATTTCCTCTATAATTTAGTGTAGTTTATAAAAAAAAGATCAGCTATGAAACAGGAGGCTATCTCTGGAATTCTTGCAAGAATTATATCACTCATGACTCCTATACCCAGGGCTGAAATGAATGATTATTTATTAAAAATACTGATTTAATTCTTAACTATACCTTATAACCCCAGCATTTGTATTTTATTCCTTTTATATTATGTGGGGTTTTTTTTCCACAAAAATAATTAATTGGAGATTTCATTTTAAAGTGTACCTGTTAGACGCTGTCCTAGTTTCTTCCATACTGCCTGGATGATGTGTGGAACCTACATGGGAGGCTGGACTAAAACCTGTCAGCTCACTGAAAAAGTGTTCTCAGGAGCAAATGGCTGTTCATCAAAGTCGTCACTCCATACACCATCATTTATCATGTATAAGAAATTTAAGGACTGATTTTTAATTGACTTTGCTATGGGGTTTGGCAGATAAAGTAAAGTGAATATGTCTTTGCTTTTGTTTCTCTATAAAGAAAGCAGAAAAAAGCAGAGAAATAGAAGAATAAGGCGAAAGAAAATCCACTTTGTCTTGCATGTGCTAAAATTCACTTCTAAAAATAGCCTCTCAAAGGGTGAATTTTCAAAATATTGGCACTGCTTTTGACCTTAATATGAAAATTCAGCAATGAGCTACTTTCATGTTAAGTAAATTATAAAGGAAAGGATCCAATTTTTCCAAAATCTATTAAAAATATTTTAAATCAGATACCTTTTAACAATGGTCTTTGTTATGGTGTCTGTAGACATTTCAAGCAATGTTGTTTCAATATGGTTGTACCTTAGGCAGTATCTTTGATACTCTGGATTTCACCACTATTTACAAATCTAGATAACTGTTGTTACCATTTACCAGATAGGGTAGTTGAGATATTATTTAAGAACTTCAAAGCTCCATAGTCAGTAACGGAGTCAGAAGCAGAATTAGCGACAAGAGGGTTGATTTCTCTGTTGGGCAATGCTGGCTCCATGAAAGGAGAACATCCCTCATGAGATGATTCTGAAATGAGGTTTTGTCCATATTCATTGGCTTTACTTTCCCAGATGATTAAAGTAGAAAAGCGGAATAGCTCTTCTAGTGGCAGAATGGAGGAGGTGGAGGAGCCTGGCTGCTTTGCTTGAGACCCAGAGAAGAGCGAAAAGTTCCAGGAGCAGACTGCCTATGTAACTGTTCTCCTGGCCCTCATCATCGCTAATAAGAGATTTATCCCTAGTTCCCAAGGCAATGTGGGACACACAGCAGCAAGAGACTACATAAGATTGCTGACAACTGCTCATATTAGAAGTTATTAAATGTGAACTTGGCAGATGGGGAAAAGTTTTTAAGAACTGTGAAATTAGGAGACTCATGATAAATTTAAACTTCTTGCCTATAAAATTTACTTTCACTGATTTGGGGACAAGAAAGGACCTGTATAATCATCATAGTTACCTCCTTCAGCCTTCTGCTCAATGCAAGCCATAGATCTCCATCCAGCAGTTGGACAAGTCTGTAACTTTTGACTGAGCTGTATCATAATAATTTAAAGAAGCAGTCATCTTGATTTCAGATTTCAAGAAACAGAGCCTCCGTCATACCCAGAGATGAGGTCTTCCAAAAGACAGTGGCCTTCGCCTTTAAATTTGTCTATTTCTAATATAATTAATCCCAAACTGATACTACATAGCTAATCCTGCAGATGTATTCTCATTGACTTCCATGGGATGTGCACAGGAGCTGTTGTTTACTACATTAAACTTTTAGCAAATACCATGTTGCCTCACCTTATTACATCTCAATTACCACAGCATTTCCTCCTTTGGCCTTGGCAAACCGTGCTGCCAAGACACCCCTCCGAGCTCATTGCTTCCCCATCTTTTTGCATCTTCCCTTTTCCCTGCTACATCAGACATAAATTGTGTTCACTTTCAAGGTCTTGTAGCTGTTCCTTCCTTACCCATCATCAGTCATTCAGCACCACGAGGTCGTCTCCTGCCTCTGACTTGCCTGCAGTGCCGTGTCCATTTTCCACTCACCACCTTTGCAGACCAAGTACTTTTCTGCTTTCTCTGCTCTGCCTCTCGTGTTTAATATGCCAGACCTATTTATGTAACTTCTTCATATTTCCTCTCAAACCTTTTTGTTGTGACATTTGAGACAAGCCTGGGCTGTAGGTGTACTGGAATTGTGCCTGTCACCCTTGCACTGTCTGCCAGTCAGCACCTGTTCATCATCACCTATGTAGATTGTATACTGTAAAGGAGCATTTTAAAAAATCATCTGCCGTTAAGGATTCCTAATCATAAAATTAGTAAATGTTACTATTAATTAAGTTTGCCACAGCGAAAGGATTGTCCTAGCTAGATGTCTTATTCTAAATTCTCTGGTTTCATTCCGAGCCTATCTGAAGATGAGATGTTAATTTCAAAAAGTCTGTTCGAAATACTGTTAGTACAGCAAAAAATAATAAAGAATCCAAGGGGGCAAATATTTTGTCAGAAATTAGTATGTGGAAAAACATACTTAAATAAATCTTGGTTTTATCTATTAGTCAGCTGTCAGCTAATAATAAATTATATTCAGTCCCTCCCTTGTTATAAATACATATTGATTAGTTTTAAACTCTGAACTTCAGAATGAGTTATATCTGGTCATTGCTAAACTGCTCTCTTCACTAAGAAAAAAAATCCTCAACACCTATTATATTGCATTTAATTAAGACAAGCATCAGCTTTATGTACCATTATTTGCTTCTGCCAAGTCTCTATGGCATAAATATTGAGCAGTCACATCTCCTGAATACTAATTAATCCTTCCTGAATTCCAAATGATTACATAAAGTTTAGGAAATGTTTCTTTGCCAGTATTATCCTCCAATGCTTACTGTAGTTAGACATTAGGGTTGAGATATAAGCGTGGATTTGACAAGCGTGCAGGAAGTATTTTTCTAAATTTAAATGTAATGTGGGGAAGCCTGAAAGCCCTGGCTCAGTGCTAATTGTACAGAATCCTCAACTGCTCGCTATCTGGTGTTCACCAGGTGCAATCTTACAAGTACACTTGGTAAAAGAGTGACAAGAATATAAGAAAACTGCCAATGGATTTAATAAAACCACCCCACAATAACAGCCCAGTTATACATGTATATTATAAATAACATATTTGTTAAAAAAAATAACACCAAAAAACAGGGGCAAAAGTAGTTGTATATTTGCAAACTATCAAAAGTAAAAGTGGCTAGAGTGACCACTCTGAACACTGCATTAAACTCTAAGTGCCATTTGTCGCTTCGAGTAAGAAGTGGACACATTTGTGAAGCCCAGCCTGCCCCTGGACAAGTGCTCCGTTACCGGCCAGTGCTGGCTTGCCAAGGGAGGCTGGTGTGTGATACTCTTTGCTTCAAATTCATAGCACCTACTTCAGATCCCGGGACTGAAGGTGCTTTGTGAAGATGAAGTAGTGTTATCTGTGGGCTTCTTGGTATCCTGCCAGAGAACCACCAGGACCACTTCACAGGAAGGAGAATAGAGTCCCTGAAAACTACAAATGCTCACACCTACCCAACAAGAGCATGAGAATGGCTGTGCTGGCACTCTGGACCAGCTAGACCACTGTCCCATCTTTGACAGGAGCAGATGCCCTAGGGAATAGTGTAAGAAGAAGAAAAGCATGGAGCGATGCATCCCAGGAGCAGCCGCTCAGGCGCCAGCAGCTGGAGGTTAGCAACAGCCAGAAGCAGTGGGGTTTGTATTTCATAGCTTTCGATGGATTTTCCTTCTGTTAAGTTCTCCATGTGACTTTAATAACCACAAAAACTTTCAACATCCTCTACGTCTTGGAGCAAGGAGTGCCAGAGCTGGATAATATGCTGCGTTGAAGAATGAATTCTTGTGTTTTGAGCCAGTCACCTGCTAGTTTAATTAGTTTCATTCTGATACTAAAATATCAGAATAATGGGAGGAAGAAGCAGCTTTTTAGCTAATTCGTGTTTGTTAGTAAGTTCCCATGATTTGTGGACTGTGCTTTGAAAAGCTAGGGCAGTCTTATTAAATAGAGAGTGTAAAAGGCAGATCCATATTTGTTGAAAATATAATATGATTATTAAGAAGGCTGCAATAAAGATCTGCATGCCAAAATTTGCTAGGTTATACCTTTAGGTCTGTATTACACTTAGGTGTCTATAATCCTGCATGAATTGGTTCTTGGATAATTCTTGGGTCTTGTGTCCTGTTTTCCTTTTGGTCTGATAAAGTCCCCTGCCTCACTAATTCCTTCATTTCATACTTCTTTTAGTTTGTGTGCATTTAAGCATTATAAGTACTACAAAAATTTAATCAATATTCTTTGTTATATTGCTTCCAGCTAATGCTTATACGCTTATTTTCCTATCTGCATACATGATACCCCAGATTTAATCCTCAGCAAAAACTGTGGAAGTGAAAATATGTGCAGCCCCATTTTCCATCATTGTTTGATGCTGCTTTTTATCTTATCTTTTCTGTATATTTAGATTGCAAGATTACTGGAGCAGAGATTCGGCTAGTCTGTACATCTAATAGACCAATGATGTTACATAAAGTATATTAAAAAATGCGAGAGGTTTGGTTTGGGTTTTTTTTTGGCTCCAGAATGTTGCTTAACTGCATTGATGTGAGCTACTGGAGCCACGTGGAACACAGCACAGGCAGGCTTTGTGCTGCTGCTCCTTGGGTGCACGTCTGCAGGAGACTCCTTCCAGCCCTCCAAGGCTAAAGTCTGCCTCAAAATTGCTTCATTTCAGCCTGATTTGTCTGCAAGAAGAACTTCACAGGCACGTTTCTTTTCCAAAAGTGCAAATGGTGGAGCTTAGTACTTCAAATACCTCCTCCCATCTCAGCTCTGACACTTCAAGGAGACTAAAAGCAGGGAAATATTAATTTGCTAATATTCTTCTTATTTAACAGAAAAAGGAGTGGAGTTTTGCAGTTCTGGATGCATTTCTGCTGAACCCTTAAGTAAGGTTCTGGTTTGTTTGAAAACAGGGTTTTTTTGCTTGGGTTTGTTGTTTAAGCAAGAGCCCACTGTTTGTCATCCACAGCGATTAAATGTTTACCGTTTCTACGGGACCCTCTTGTCTCGTGCTAAGTGAGATGTGAGATCAATAGCGGCTCTGCAATTATTTGCCCATTGATAAAGCCTTCATTTATTAAATGAAGTACATTTATCTGTGTCCTGACGACGATAAGGCAGCAGTACCAATCAGCTACTGCCCAATCTAGCATTTAGCTCCACAGGCAGACAAGTGCCTGGACATGGGTCAAGGGATGTCTAACTTTCTTCCTATTGGCATTTCACTTTACAAACTGCTCTGGTGGGAGACATCCTTGATGAATTCAGATAATAAAAACTAGTAGGACAGATGGGAAGTTTTGGTGAAGAGAAGATGGCTGATTTCAGGTTAAGTCTCCACTCTGTAAAGCTACCGGATGGTAAAATGAAGAGATCTGTTGCATCAGAAGATGATAGAGAATATCCCATGCAAGGTACTCATTTGGTTCTTTGAACATCGTTTAAATTTAGTCATTTAGCAAATTTATTTGCTGAAAAAATTATCTGAACTTTATGGTAGGAAGCAACTCATAGAAACAGTGAGGCAAATTTTGGCTCCACTAACAGCAATGTGATGTTCTCGTTGGCTTTAGTGAGGCCAAGGTTTCACCCCAGTGGAGCATGCCAATCTATGTCAGTCCCAGAACTGGAGAATTCAACAGCATATGTCAGGCAGCAATTTGCTGCTATTTGTATTTTCTTTTTTTTTATTATTATTATTTATTTTATTTTATTTATTTTTAATTATGTTATATGACAAAAAAGGGAGTTTCCAAACTAATGTCAAATTTGGTACTGAAAATTGAAACAGGCGATAAACTGACACATTTGCTTTTTCTATTGCTGTGGTTTAACCCCAATCAGCAACTAAGCCAAAACCAGCACATCTATCTGTAGTGTATCTTCTTTCAAACCAGCAATTATTAAAGACAAAGAAATGGTTTGTATTTGTTTTTAGGCCTGGCCTATTTTTTGATTGTGCACTAGTTATATGCTATAGAAAAATTAGGTGTATTATTACTCTGGGATTAGGGTAAAGAAGTGGCATTATCCTCAATTTGGTTAGCTTTGGGAAAGCAAGATACTTTTATTCTCATTTAGTGGTAATTTTGATAAACAGTTGTACAATGAAGTGATCAGCATCTTTCTCAGATGTGTTCTTTCCATGTTTTGGACATGAGTTCATAAAGTAGTGTTAAAAGTAGGTTTAACACTCAGGTCTGTCAAAGATTTCTTTATTCTTTCCCATTATTGCCTGGCCACTGACTTTCCACCGTGTGATTACGGTTGCTGAATTGTCATGGCTCTGTCAGTTCTTTTTGCTTGAAAGAAACGTGTCAAATGCAACTAAGTAGCCAAGAAAATCCAGGTTGCCATATCTCTTCACCTGCTGATTTTTTTTAATCCATGTATCTTCAGACTGTGAAAAAAAATGGGCTGATAAAGCACAATTTGACTCAGGTATGGTATGTTGCTTACCTTCACTCCCTTAGCTGGAATTAAGGAAATAATACCTCTGTATGTGAAAACTCAGGAATGACGCACCAAAAACCAGGTATGTTTTGGAGTTTACAAATAGGATGTCACCCTCAGCCAAAAAAAGGTTGGCAAGGGTAATTGCTATCAGAACTGGTGTCCTGGTTTACTTCAAAGCAAGCTAGTAGCTCAAGATAATTGGAATGGAGATTGATAACAAATTGGTATTTCTAGGCCACCTAAATAGAAAACTACTTTCAAATAAATCATACTGGTAGATGGGTTGCTCCTTTGCAATAAAATGCTTTGGCTTCAGCAGTCCAGCTCATCTTCAAATAAAACATTCAATCAGCATCTGGTGTATCATTTGCAGCAAAGACAGATGTTGGTACAGAATTCAGAGTTTTCCGTCAGAGATCATGTCAGGGAAGAAGGGACTAGAAGATGGCTTAGCAGTTATACCAGGCTACACAACCAAAACTGTGAAGGGCAGTTTTGGTCACAAGACCTGTTTCTATTTGCTTTACTGTGATCTCAGGTGTCAATTAGACTGGTTGATTTGTGTAATGCTGTTCTGGTGTGCAGCGAGAGAGGGAAGCAACGTGTTTGTTTATGTGTAGGGAGGAGGTACACAGTGATAAATTGCCACGGTGGACTGACTCCTGGGAAGGCTGTGATTCTTTAAGGGAACCCTGATGGACTAGTGTAGTAGATCTGTAGATTAAGAAAGTGGATCAGAGTAATGTGATGGAATTTATATTTTGTCCAAACGTCCTATGTCTTAACAGAGTAATTGCCTGACCACTGATGGTGCAGTGAAGCTGTGAAGGGAAGGGTCTCTGCTGGTGCTTTAATGTCCTTATGAATCAAGGCTTTTGTCCATCTAAAACACAGCTGAGTCTGTACTGTGCACGATATGGTAATCTCCAGAGTGATAGTGGTGATTCTGCTGATTCTCTTTGATTTGTTCTCTGACTTTTTAACCTGTGAGAGCACAAGAGCTGAAGGACTGATTCAGCTGAAGTGGTTATCTGCTGAGAACAACAGTTCAGGTGTGATGAAGTTGCTCCTCTCCAGACATTGGCAGTGACTGGGCTGAAGGATGGCATAAGGAACCACCAAGGGTAGACGGACAGTCACTGAAGTATGAAGATCCATGTACATGAAGGAAGACTTTTATGTACAGAGAGGTAAGAACTACCTAGCTGTAAAGATACTTGCTTTTTATAACTGGTGGAGGGAATTTAAAAGTTACATAACTCTACATATATCAATACTATGTAGAACTAAACTAAAGAGATGTCACACTTAAGAAACTAGTTAACAAATTATTCTGGCTTATTAAATAATTCCTGAGTCAACTGTACCATTATATACTTGGCAGTGTTGATCAGATGGGCCCAGCTGGACCAGACGGCCCGCTGGAGAAAGCTGGCTGGCTTACTGGAGTGGAGTCTTCCTGGCTGCAGAAAGAGTTGTGCACTGCTAGCCACAAAGGCTACAATAAATATGCATCTGCCTAAGCTTCAACAGCATCTTCTTTAATGCTACCATCAATCAAAAGCATTTTCCTGTATAAACCCTTTGGAACTTTTGATGAGTAGATAACAAACAATTACCTGTCTCATTTAAAATCTAGCAAGCAAAAGTGATATGACTTACTTGTGTTTTGAAAAGTTATTGTAAGTGCTTTGGGTTTTGAACATTATTTTATTGTTAGTTTACTAAGATAATCACTTCTGAAATGTTAGGAAAAAAGGCAGGAACAAAGTTCTTTGCCCTGAAGGAGATTGCCATGTTGTGAAGAGACAGACAATACGTTACTGCCATGAATACCAAACAGCTTTACAAGGCAGCCTCCTACCTGGGCGGTTATAAAAAACAAACAGCTTCTTCTTAATAAATTAATTCTGCGGATTATTGACTTTGTGTTGCCTTTGAGAGGCTTTATATTAGACATATATTTTTCAAGCAAGTACTATACTAAAGAACAATAAGATAAGGTTTTAGTTGTTTGGTTAACCCTGTGGGTGAAGATCCTCAGAAATGAAAAAAGGCTGGTATGTCTTGAGGCGCTTTTTATTCCATTAAACATTATGGGGTCAGATTTTCAATGAGAGTCAGCTAAGGTTTTTGATTTTTTTTTATTTTTATTAAGCGGTATATTTTTGGCATTAAGACCGATTTTCTGTTTAGACGCCTAAGAGATGTAGGTATGTGTCAAATGCACCTAGATACTTAGGTACAATAATTGCTCCCAGTTATTTATGTAGGATTTGATGCTTAGATAGTTTTGACAGCCCTGCTGAATGCCTGCCAGCGTTCTTAGGCACTTCAATGTCTTCAAAACCTGACTCACTTTTAGGTTGTGAGGTGTCTTATTAACTCCAGCCAGATGATTCATTCATACTTTTGGGCACAGACTTAAGTATTTAGCTGGAAAGGGTATCTGTGTTTTTCATTTCGGTTTTGTCATCATTCTCATTAAATATTTGCTTCAGTCCTGTGGGTCAAGTGGTAACACCTTTATATTTTATTCTTTGCAGAATAACGTCAGGCTTTGACTATTAGCAAATGGAATTATGTAGTATGCTAGCTAATGAACTAATTGGTTTCAAAGGTGTTGAACCTTTCTTAGCTACATCACTTTTATATGCAAGTGATGTGACTACAAGGCTCCTATTAGCAGTAGAATTACTCTTTTTGTAGTAGCATAAATGAGAAAAAAACTGGATAACCTGGCTTTATCCTAACTGGATAAAATTTGTAAGGTATTCCTGCCCAACTGCTTCAGAAGTTGGGCACGCTACCTGGCAGAATTATGAGAGCTAAAGATGTAAGAACAATTCCTAAATCAATGAAAAGTACTAGAAGAGCTGGTGAAACTCATCAAACAAAAAGGCCACCTAAATGTGAGAATTTTCCAAATGCACTTCACTTACTCAGCTAATTTAAAATATCACTGAACTGAGATGAAAACTCTAAATATTTTATCAGGGGGAAGCTACAGGCTCTTTAGGCGTTTCTGTGCCACTGTCTAATGACTGAAAAACTCAGTTATTAGGAGTTAGGAAAACTGAATTCTTGTTATTCATCAGATTAATTCATAAAACAGAATTTCTGTAACAGATGGCTGGCTTTTCCTTCTCCAAATCTAGGACATGGAAAGCAACTAAGCTCTGAATACAAAATGTTAATAGTTACCAGGGAAATCCATCATCTCTTCCTAGGATTCAGAATGTACATACATCATAACAATCAATTCTATTAGCATAGTTCTAATTTTTAAAATAATTCTTTTTTTTTCTACATGTTCTGTGTCCTATACCTCTGAAGTATTGATCTTTTATGGTCCCTGTATTTAAAGAAAGCTTCACTGAAAATTTTCCAAAGCAGGTTCAAACTATAAACACCACATGGAGGGACATATTTAAGACAGTAATTGATGCTTTACAGTGTAACCAAACCTGTTGTTGCAATTGTATTATAACAATTTATTTGTAGAATTTAATTCCTTTATGAAGTTTTTTTAAAAAAACTGAAAATTAAAGAAAAGCATTACTAAATGCCACCGCTGCTGGTATTTCTTTCGTTGTTGTGCTTGGTTCAACCGTTCACTCTCTTTGTGGACAAAATGTCTTCTGAGTAAAATAGGAGTTTGGGCTATGGAGGTATGGCTGGCTCTGGACCTGATTTATATTTTTAACTCTCCCCTTTTAACTGTCTGAACAGAAATTCACTTGGCCAAAGTTTATTTAGACCAGCTTTATTAAGTCAACATACTGCAAACCTGAAACTGAGGACAGGCAGAAAATCTGTTCCTCTGGAGTCAATAGGAATCCATCTCCCTAAGCCCTTTTTCATTCCTGGCACTGGTGATTTTTCTTGACTGATTCATTGGAGGGCACTGGTTTAACTAATTTGTCTTGCATAGGTATCTTTCCCATTCTATGTCCTCTCCACTAGTACAAAACAATCTTCTCTTTAAAGGTTATTTCCTGGCCAGATCTGTCATAAAGCTATTATCATTAATTTGCACTTTAAGAGTTCCTTTCACTTTTTAAAAACTGTGAGATACATTCCTGATTTATGGGTTGTGATGTGACAGCCATCATATGCAAAGAAGATTGTTTATACTTACCACAGATGCCTTTGAAAAAGAAAGATATTTCAACCATATCCCCACTCCGTCTGCTTTACATAACTGTATTCAATATCACAGAAAAACATGGCAATCTGTACTTTCCACTGTTCTCCAGAATTTCTAATAGAATTTTATCCTTGTTCTGGAATATTCAGAAATCACATACAGAAACACAAAAAGCTTGTAATACTTATTAAATTCCATAGGTTTTAGGAGTAATTTCCATAGAAACTCACTTCTAATCCTAACACATAATTTTCCTGCAAGTGATATTTAAGAAATAATCTTACTGTGAATCTTATTAAATATATTTCGATATCATGTTTTTCAGGAAAAAAATAAGAAAAGCAAAATATTTTCAATGTTTTTAGGAAAAAAACCCAGTCCATTATTAAGTACGAAGAGTAGAGTGTACCTACCTAAACTAAACAGCACCAGGAATTTGAGACACACAAATTCTCGTAGATCAAACTGCAGGGAACGAAGCTTTGCTACTAGTTCTTGTGCATGGCTCATAAGATTGTTGAGGGTGGCTCCAGCTTGGGATGCTATTACAGAATAATCCACCTGTAAAACAGAATTGCATTTCTGTCTGGTTGTCACACCCACGGAATCCCTTTAGGATGTTTCAAGCAATTACATACAACCGGGATACTCCTGGATAAAAGAATCATTCTCAATTTAGTGATGTTATCAAGTCAAGATAATTTTATATATAAATCAGATTTAGTACAACGGTATGTATTGAAAATATTATTAAAAAATGTCACATCACTGTGAATGCTTGTTTGTCTGTACTAGCTTTTTGTAGAAGCTTTATATATGAGAAGAGCTTATGGTAGCTTATAGGCT
This sequence comes from Falco peregrinus, assembly GCF_023634155.1. Classification (NCBI taxonomy): domain Eukaryota; kingdom Metazoa; phylum Chordata; class Aves; order Falconiformes; family Falconidae; genus Falco; species Falco peregrinus. The sequence continues at coordinate 455,648 of NC_073730.1, forward strand.
TATGGTAGCTGTCCCCATATTGGTTCGTTTGATTCATTTGTGTCTCTTGTTTTCATTGTAATTGTATGATCTTGCAAAGCAAGACTGATGAAATGAGCTTCACACCTACACTGGGCGTATTAGTCCAGCAGGACATAACGTTATTAATGGGAAATGGTCCCGTGTCCGTAACTTGGCCAGAAACCTCTATTCAAGCCCAGAAATGTCGGTGTGTTCCCACAGGAAGCAGAGGTATTGTGTGGGCGGTTTCTGTTCTCCTTAGCTACACAAAATCCTGGTATTTGTTGGAGCTGGTTCCAACAGACTTGTCCTGGCGAGTTGTCCCTGCTAGCAAAGGCAGAGGGGCAGGTGTGTGACACGGGCCAGCTGCACATTGTTCCCAGCAGAGCCACACCAAGCTGCTTTCCCTGGGGCACAGAGAGAAGTGGGACGGCGCCGGGGGGCTGCTGCCCTGGTCTTGCTGCCCGTCTGCTCTCGGGGCAGGCTGACCTGTCTTATGAGATTTCCAAAGTGACACCTGTATATCGAGATCCAACAGGCAGCTGATATTAACACACCCTGTTATAAAAGGTGATATTCACAAGTAAAGTATACCCAAAGCCTGTTATAGCTGACACATCCCTGGGCGATCCTTGGATCTCGGGCAACCCCCCTACTGCTTGCACTCTGCAACCATTCTGGCTAAGCCCAGTCCCACCATGGGGATGTTCCCATGCACGCGGCCGTACCAGCCCCTGCCACTCTGAAGATGTGCATGCTTTGTCACGGGATGGTGACCAGCGGAGAAGTGCTCAGGTACCGCAGCCTGCGGGAACGCCGCCGCATGAAGGCAAAGCAGAGGGGCCAGGACGAGTCCACTCTGAGACAGGCTGGCAGCTCCCAGACCGGGCAGCTCCAGCTGGTGTATCAGGAGCTGGTGATCTGAGCAACTGCTTCAACTGAATACGCCTTCAGCTCAGCCCTGTTTACACCAGGGTTAGATATTCCCCTCCGGTGCCACCGTCCCGCAGAAATGGCCAGGTGTGTTGCTTGCTCCTGCCATGAACCACTCCTGGCCAACTGGCCAAGACCTCACCAGGTTATTGATACATTTTCAAAATGCCTTTTCCTGCCTGGCTGCTCTAATATTACCAACAGCTTTCTTTTTTAGGAGCCTCCACAGCAACAGGGAAATTTGCTGACCACACCATGTAGGCATACGTAAGCGAAGTCTGGCTCTAAACTAAGACCAAGCACAATGGTAAGTACACACTTTGGGTTAATGATTTGTCTAAAGGTATTGGTGCTCTAATCCCACCTTTAAGGTCCCCCATAATAAAGTAGTGAATAAAGAATGGCCAGGTATCACCAGAGGAAATGGGCCAATACTGCAAAAATTTGTTTTTCTAGGCACTGATCCCTTAAAATCTCTTTAAAAAAAAATAATATGTTGAGGCATGTATTTTGAAGGATGTTTTTTTTATTTTAAAACTACTGAATTGATTTTGCTTGAGTATGAAGAGCAGTAAAGCAAGAAAAAAAACTGAAAGACTTTAAATCTGACAAAATTTTCGCCAGACAAGGTAGAGAGATGATTGAAAGGAACTAAAAATAACTTCTCCCGGTGATGACCTTAATATAATCAATAGGTTACTGACTTTTAATACAACATTTTATTTATATATACTCTTAGTGGTTCCAAGGCATTGACTGAAGGAAACTGTACAAGAAAAATGAAGTTACAGTTTTTGTATGGATATTAAGAATAACACTGCTCCAAGTCTGCAAAGTATTTAAAGCTGTGGTTATGTTTCAGTTAAGTAAATGGATTATGGTTAAGTATCCTGTGAGGTAGGTTTCACTGCTTGCTTTTACACCTGGGAAAACTGAAGTAGTAGCCTTAAATTGCTTACTCAGGGCCAAAGAAATTGGTGACAAAACTAGCATCTGGTCTTTGGAAATCCCAGCCAAACCATCTTTCATAAACTACTTTCTAGTTCATCTGTTATTTCTCTCTCTTTGTATACATACTCATACATATTTCTTTATATATAAGTATATATACTTATACAAATAGTAAGAAAAAAATATAAGTAACATACCTCAAATACTTTTTACTTAAAGAGCAGTTTAATATAGTGACAGGATTCAACTACTTCATATTGAGAAACTGGTCACATATAAATAACAAGTTTCACATCTTAATTTCCCTTTTGTAATTGTTAAGGGGGGGAGCTCAAAATCCCTCACTGAGGTTCCAGTTTGTGGGGGAAATATGCTATTCACTTCATAATAAGAAGTTAAGATGTCTGAATGTCAAGAATATCAGTGCAGTGGCCTTAGCGCAGTGATTATGCCATAATGGAAAAACCCAGTAGATGCCTGGATCTCCCACCATCCCTCTACTGGAGAGCTCTCAGGCAACCTGCTACTCTTTCAGGTGCATTTAATATTTGCAGCACCAGCAAATTTGTCTGGGAGGCAAGTCCTCATCTGCCACTCACCAAGAGCAGGCTGTATTAAATTTTTATATTTATTGACATTTCATTACCATAATTGACTGCAGTTGGTTCTCTAGTAGAAGGCACAGGGCTGCGTCTTAAGCAGGAGAATTAGTCCCTTGAGTAGGATTTGCAATTAAAAACAACACAGAATGGATTTTCTTTTTATTGTGTAAATATGATGAGTTGAATTTTCAGCTTTAACTAGAGAATACTGGGTGTGCAGAAGGCTTTTTTAAAGAGTGAGCAAAATTATGAGTCAGTGGAAAGACGACCCCCAAAGGTGTCAATCAGTTTATACAAAATCAACTGTGCATGAAAAAGCCTCAGTTAATGTCTATTCTGAAAACGTGGTCACATTAAAGAGTATGCTGTCTTGCTTGCTTGGTCCTGTATGCAGAAATTCATACTAAAAGATGTATTAATTATTTTCTTTCCAATTCATAATTAAAAATGTGTTTAAAAGGAAAAGTTTAAAACAGCCTGGATCTTGAGCAAAATGTTTAATTGCATACTGAAGTCGTAGCATTTACTTTATATTGCATCATTAATTTCCTTGGGTAAAATCAAATCCACAACTGAAATAAATTATTCTTGCTTCCCAATTAATAGTATATCATTCCACAGTTGACTTTGATGTTGAAGGTGGTATGTTGACTGGCATTGTTGAAAACAGAAGCTTTGGTAAAGCTTTCACATAACCTCATTTGGAAGTGAAATGACAGGTGTGAAGTTATGGCTGCAGACAAATGGAAGTGTGAATTCCTCGTGTACCTGTACACAGTGCCATCTTACATCATGAATACAGTAGTGGTGAAGAAGTAATGACAGAGGCTTAATTGGATTAGCTCGATGCAAAAGCAATGCAGACAGAACGGCTTATAACTTACGCTGCTGCCTGCTCTTGCCACTCTGGTGCTTAAACTGGGCACGTTTAAGGTTAGTGTGGGCATTGCTATGTATGCTATACTTCAGGCTGTGCTGTGGTAGACCATTAGCTAACTGAAGTGCCTAAATCTAAAATTAGGTACTCAAAACTTCTGTTCTGCTGCCACCTAACTCAGTGCCTCAGGTCCTCACAGTTCCACCTTCCACCAGCCCTTTGGGTGCCAAACTGCCTCTGGGCATGGCCAGGACTGCCCAAGTCCTGTCAGTGGTAAATAACTGTGTGTCCAGCTCATGATATAGATCTTCTTGCATTTATGTACTACATGGCTCTCATCTACCTAAGGCAGCAAAAATGCCAAAGGCAGGAGTTCTTCAGCAGCCGTACTTCAGGCATGGGAAATCCAGGGTCGGATCTCCAGCCTAAAGAGTGCATGAAGTAAATAAGGCAGCTGGAGTATCTTTCTGAAAGCGAGAGATACCAAGTTTCTTGAGGTAAACCTGGCACATCTTTGTGGATATCTTCTGATCATGAGTATTGGGCAGAAAGAGGGGAACGTCTGGCTTAGTTTGGAGAAGAAGGATTTGCTTGGTGCTTAGCTCTAGGAGGGAGCTTCCAGCTGGGAATCCCAAGTAGAAGAATGTGCCTAAGTCCTTTGGACGAGCAGCATTTGTGTCATACCTCTCTCCTCAGCATTTCTCAAGGCAAACTCTTACAGTTACGACCTAGCTTGCTGCTGGCCTTCCCTGCTCCCTGTGTTGCAGAGGTAAGGGCTCGGCAGGTGATGCTGCAGGCTCTGCCAGAGGGCAGGGCAGCACAGAGGCACTAGCAGCAAAGGAGAAGAAATAAAAAAGATGATAGTATTAGTAACAGGGTCGTAACTTAAATTGGGCTGCAGAAAGACATAGCAATACTGTGTATTGTTTCTAAATCCTTTTCTTGATACAGTTGAGAATGACTTACAGGTCCAAATCCCTTCACTGTCAATGAAAGCAAGCTAGGCCAGCACTGCTTGTTAACGAAAATACTACTTTATAACAACACAACATAACTAAGTACTTGGAGTTCAGCAGCATTTACATATTCAGCTATCAAGTAGTTTCTCAACTGATAAACAGAATGGTAAGAGAGATGGAAGTGACTAATTCTGCGGATTTTTTTCTCACATGAAGGTCTCATTTAACATAGCGAGATATTCAAGGCAGAACAAAAGACAAAGGTTTTTTACAACATGGAACTATACCCTGGGCTAAACAAACGCTGAGGCTGAAGGCCAGAAACTCAGGGAGTACTTGTGCCTTTTTGTTTTGCAAATGATTTATCATGGTAATGAATGACTCTTGAAGCCAAATCCCTGGTTTAACTGGGCTCAAACAGAAACTTTCTGGTGTAGTCAGGTGGTGGCCTCTGGTATCAAACTCCTCTCTATACCCACAAAACGGAGCCTAACATTTAATGGTGGAATCAGGTTCCTTCCTTCTGAAATTAAATTGTTTGATTTCCAGGATATGATAGTGGGGTCATATGGCGTGTGGGAATGTGGTGTGGAACTGTATCCTCCCTTTTCAATGCTTCAGCAAGCTTGAAACAGTCTCCAGAATATAAGGTCGGAGTGATTTTCCTTGTTGATGGCTGTTAGCAGGTACTGGCCGTCACTGAATGCCATTCCTTTCAGCCAGAACAGGAATTGTGCAATAATAAAGCCCCTGCTGCGGCTGTATATGGTACCTGTGTAATGGACAAGTATTCTAGCAGACTAAGGTAGTTCAAGTTAGTGAAAAACTGATGTCATATTTCATGTAGTGAAGTAGATCACTGTGTTTGGGGCACAAAGGCAAGGGGCCCAGTGGGTGCCACGGTGCAGCAAAGGGACCGTCCCTCTCCTCGGTGCGACCCTGGACAGCACCGCCAGCTACTGCTGCCGGGGGGGGCTGCTCCCCCCCATCCCGCCCTGGCACGAACTGCACTGAAAGCCTGGGGGTGGCGCGCAATGGGCTGCCCGGGGTCTGGGAGTCCTGATCCCGCTGAGAGCCTGCGAGTTGGCTCTAGTGTATGGGTGTGCGGGTAGATGAGTCTTTTTCTTAGAAGGATGCGTTCAGCACAGTATATAGCAAACAAGTTAACTTAGTATCACAACCATAATTACTCTTCCACCGTTTCCTGACATACATATTTCAGCGGCAGCTACAGTAGTTATAAAACTAATTTTTAACTTCTCATATAATTAGTATTTCCATTAAAAACATTTAAAGCAGCATCTGTGTTACATTTCTAAGCAAATGAATGTGCAAAAACGATTTGAAGAGGTGCCTATGTACAAAAATTGAGGAGGACTCAGCACAGACAAAACCAGCAGTTATGCTTATATTGGGTTTGGGTATGCTAATTAAAATTGTGATGACTTACACAGCGTAAGATGCTTGTCGTTTTAACAGGATACACAATAATAGAAGATAATTAATTAAGTTGCCAGTGGACCTTTCCCCTAGGATTATGTTATTGTGCTTGCTAATTAGCTATAATATGTAAATAGTAGCACTCCAAAGTACTGCATTTACTTTGTTTAACTTAGTTTCAGAAAAATTAGTACATCAAGAATGGAAAAAGTCTATGCCCTATAGTTAATCATATATAGATTCATTTATATTGGATATAGTTAGGTTATAAACCATATAACAATAAAAGTATTTTTAAGCTTCATGCACATAGCTATTTTAATTAGTAGCATTAAATTTTCCACTCTAGTAATGGTGACTATTAGGCTCTTCAAATTATGAGTATGAAGACTTTAAAGTAATATGCAGAATGTAGCTAACCTAGAGTACAATAGGATCCATTTATTGGATTGAATATCTATAAACTTCATCGGAAGACAGACCATCACTGGAAATTTTTCGTGAAAGTTTAGGTAACAACACAAGGGCTGTGCTAACTCAGACTTTCTTCAGGAGCTTTTAACCATTTAAGTTCATTTCCCCTTATTACGCTCTTATCTTACTCAAATTTCTACTCTACTATTTTAAATTCTTTCCCAATGGAAGACTGGATGTGCTCACTTTGAATCCTGTCAGCATCACTACTCCAATAGGCAGCTGGGCAGACTGGGGTAGTGCTTTCTTCTTTGAGCTGTGTCTCTGAACAACTTCTCTCATGTTGGGCAGGCTTAAAATCAAATATGGGACTTTACATGAGTTTATATAGAGAAATTGGTTTGCTAGTATGGGACTTGTATGGAGGATCAGCAGCCTTGAAGAAACTCTGCCAGACACCAGGCAAATAGCTTTCGTTCTCTTTACAGGAGCAATGTGTACAGAATACAAAAGAAATGTGTTTCCTATGAACACAACAGAGTTAGTATGTGGGAAGCGGAACACTTCTGGCATGCAAGGATTAGTGTTGGGTGCCGTCTCCATGACTTTTTACTGCAACTTGTATTTTAGACTTAAAACCATAGTGCTATGATGGTTTCATGGCAATATAGCAAAGCAAATGTAAATTGGGATCAGTTTGTTCACAGGTGTGTCCATAGCTACTTGGAAGGCTCAAACTGTTTAATGAGTATTTGGACAAACCTGAACTGGGCATTTCATGATTATAACTGAATTTTGATGTGTTTTACCTAGGTTAACTGAGAACATCTAGTTCAGCCTGAAAAAGCAGCTAGCAGAGTATCTGCTTAAGGCATGAGGCACTTTTAACAACTAGCACAACCTTGTTTTCTTTTCCTTTAGGCAGAAACCACTGGAGTGAGGGACTGTGCAAGCCTGGCTACAAGGGAAACAAACTACTACACTGAACAGCAAAATAATGAATGCTTGACCTCACTTGTATCCACCTCGAATCAAATTCTGTGTGTGTTTGCCTCTGTAAGGACTTCTAGATTTGGCCCTCAAATGCCAATACCTTTTTTCTACCAGCTACAGCTATGAAGCCTCACTGACTGCAATCACAAATCTAAGGGGGGAAAAAAAAGTATATATATAAAGACTGTTTTCCAAGAACATAAGAAGTAACAGCATTCCAGTAGATATCCATTAACTTTCTATATCTATGACTAGTGTATGTATTTTTAGCCATTTCTTAGGATGAACAAAAAAGCCTGTTTTGTTATGTGCTTTTTTCTGCCAGCTCTTTTATCTTGTCCTTCAGAGACACTCCTTCCTCTAACACTCTTGTAACGTTTTGTACAACAGTGATCTTCTGCAATGGTGATCTTTCTTTGTGATACAGCCATCTGTAGCCCATAGTTCGGAAGTTCAGCTGCATCTTGAGAATCTTTCCAGTGGCAAGGTGATTTTTCCTTGAACTTGCAGGTCTGTTCCCTAGACAAATAGAGTCTCCAAAGGCCTCAGCACATACAGCTACATTGGGACAGTAGAAGCCTTCTTTGCAAGTGGGTAAGTCTAACAGAGATAACATTACCACAGAAAATTCCCCACACCACACATCACCACCTTTCAATAAGGTACCTACAAAGTATCCCATCTAGGGAGAGGTTCGACCCACAAAATTCTGATCTAAATTGTAGCTCAATTTTGATTTGCTTCAAAACACAACACTGTTAAGATCTTGGTTATGTCTCATGCTCTTCTCTGGTGCTATACTTTAGAATACAAATCCAGATGGAAAGATGTACTTGTGTGATGACTTCAACAAAATCAGTAGTTTCAACAACCTCAAAAAAAGGAATCTGAGATTTAGGCACATTTTTGGACCACCTTTTTAACCTGAAAGGCTTTGACCAAACTCAGCAGAGGGAGGATTTGGCAAGGAAGTACGAACAAAATGAGCAGCTTATGTCTGGGCAGCAGAGGCTACAATTCATGTGTTGCGTGTTGACTGCAGCATGAAAATGCATGAACAATGATATTCTGTATAGAGCTTTAGTATCTACCATGTGTGTGCTGGATCGTGGAAGGTGGCAATGTATAGCTGGTGTAGAAGATAGAAAAGGGAAGTGCTCCGGTTCGAGGAATTGAAGTTCTATAATTAGAAATGGTCTGTTAAAATTACATGCCACATGGCAAGCCTATGAAACTTGGCATGTGGAGAGCATATTGGCAATGATTTGCAATTAACCACCACATTGCAAATCACTCCTTAGCTATTTTCTATTATGAAATTTGGAGAGTTGTAAAATGTATTTGTGCTACTTTTTTTCCTTTTGAAATGGTAATTGCTACTGCTGAGGGGCAGTACTTAGTGCAGAAAATGAAGTACGCAGCATAGGGAGGAACTTGTTTCTGAGGAACTGCTGAGGAATTGTAATGATCTGAAAAAAGTGCTTTCTTGAAACACATACACACAAAAGAGCTTCATTTATGAAATTCCAACCAAATAAATAACAAAATAAAATAAAACACAGTCTTTTTTTTCTGCAAGGGCCAATGCTTACAAGTTTGTTGCTGACTGCACCTTTTCCCCATCAAAGTGGGAACAGTAGATTGACACTGGGTAAAACTCATAAGCCAATGGCTTGAGAGAAATGCAGATGTATGGAAATGTGAGAGGAATGCCCTAAGGTAATGGGGTTTGAGCCAATGCGTTTGAAAATTATTGAGTGTGCTTCTAACTACTAGCCCATTTTAGATACCTAGTATGAAACTGACAGTGGTATGGCCCTGGGGAGCTGGATGAAGTTTGACTTTTGCATCTGAGGAACAGAGGCTGTGCAGCCTAAGTGGAGGAAGCAGGTGTGTTCTAATTAAGTGGTGATAATTTCCCCCCAACAGTTTCCCCCTTGATTGTGATCGTAAAAGGACTGTTTGTGTGTAGCTTTTGTGAAGGGATATATTAAAGAAAGCAAGGAGTGAGGCTTCTGAGGTCTTAAATTTGCTAACTTGTGACAATAATCATGATCTCTCAGGTAATAAAGTAGGCTGTCTAGCTCAGGTCCGCAGTTTAAAGTTAGTATCTTTGAAAACCAGACAACTGACTGTAATTTTGCTCATAGTGCTTTGCTGGTAGCAGTAAATAAAAACATCAGAAGTGTCAGAGGGCTTTCCACATTAATTAATCAATTAATTATTATGAGATGGTGGCAGTTATTTTCCTGTCTCTACTGGAGGAACTGAAAGGATCAGAGCAGCAGCCAGGAGGTATGCAGCACTTCGTGCAATAGCAAAACCTCATCATGTCTGGGTCTAGAAGTGTGGCTTTCCAGAATTATTTTACACTTAATACAGAGGAGACAGACATGGTCGTAACTGTCCTTTCATAAATACATTTGAACTGGTGTTGTGTCTTAGAATGACAACAGACGGAGTGGATGCTGCCAGGGTGGTCCATCCTGACACTTGGGATAAGAAACAGTTGTACTGGATCAGCTTGACTGAACAAGTAACTCACGGCTGAGCTGGAATGCTGAAAGGCAGGGGACAGCAGCCGAAGCCGGAATGGCTCAGGACAAGTCACTTAGAAGCACTGTCCAGGCACGCCGGGATGGTGTTAAAAAAGCCAGTGTTCAGCTGGAGCTGAGACTCGCAAGGGATGTCAAATTGTAGTTAGGGGATGAACAAGGAACCCGTGAGACTTGCTGTGATCAGCGAGTGATTTAGTGGCAGCAAACACAGATCAGACAAGGCACTCAGTGCCGCCTCGGCCTCAGCCTTTACCAGCAAGGTCTCCAGGGTCTGTGCTTTGCAGTAGGACTCAAGAAGAGTGACCAGCATCGGGTCTAAGTTGGAAAAAAGAGAGATTTAGAGCAGAGTGAAGAAAAAATGTTCTCCCCCTGAAGATGGTTAGGCAGTGGGCACGGCTGCACAGGGAAGTTTTGCATTTGCCAACCCTGGGGGTTTTCTAAGTCCTGAGAAACCTGGTTTGAGCAGGGAGTTGAACTAGATACTCCTTAAAATCCCTTCCAGCCTGGATTATTCTGTGATTTTAAGATTTGTGGCTCTGGCAATTCTAAGGATTTTAAACCTTCTGCTTAGCTCACCCAGCGTTGTCCCTCTAAATAAAAGAGGTTCTTCAATGAATGATTTTCACCCATGAAAATAATTTAAATAGATATGTTTAAAAGTAAATACTTTTGAAGGACAAATGGCATACAAGTAGCATACTGGCATAGCAATTGCGTGTCTGCGATACCTGAACAACCAACGGGCTTTCTGTAAGCACGCGTGCCATGCAGCCCAGCGAGAGCAGGTGCTGCCAGCGCAGCTGTGCCTGCTCCTGTAAGCAGTCTGGCTTTCAGTGTAGGATGGCTGTGCCTAGAGCTGAACGAGATCAGGACAATAGAGTGGCATTATGTGCAGATTTCAGACTCGTTCCAGTTTCAAAAACAGCAGTCGGAGACTGCGTATTTACTGCTGGTCTGGTGACTCCCTGTTTCTCAAGGAGAATCTGTGGTGCATCCATGGGAGTATGTTCTCCAGTCATTAGCAAGCATGCAATGGGAAGGAGTCTATCCATAAGGAACGGGACTGACTGTAGTGTTCTTGTTTGCTCTTCCCGTACTATGGCTCCTTGCTCTCCAAGCAGCCTAAGTGTGAAGAGGAAAGTACAGAAGATGATGGGGGACACTGGGGGTGCTTGCATCGACTTCAAAAAGACAAACTTTGGAATATAGAAGTGAAATTGGGTTGAAAGGAGAACATATTAAACCCATTTGACAAACCTGGGGCAAAAATGGATGCAATCAGTCCAGTTTAGTCAGGTTTTAATTTGGTTGGAGACTATAATTCTGCCTGGAAAGATACAACTTCCAAAACTAGCTGATGATTTGCAAGCAGTACCTTTAATAACAATCCTGCTACCTGTTGTCCAACAGTGATGAAATGTTCTGCTTTGCCTTGAGATCATGTACAGGTGGGATTTTTTTGCAAGAAAGGATAAAAGTGGCTAACGAGGTAAGAATTATTACTGTGGAAAAATGGGGACAATGGCTAGAATTTAAGGGTATTTAGTTGTCTCTAATGATTTCAGGGGGACTTAGGCACTCAGTACCTTTAAAAACTAGCTAATCACATCACAAACAAGACACTAATTTACCAGTTCTCTCAGGAACAGAAACCTGTCAATATACTTATAGTTTTATAAACAAAGGAATAAGCAAGCACCTTGTGTGATAGATAAAATAATTGCCTGTACAATTGTCCATGTTTTGGAGAAGATGAAATGGAAAGGGGATCACTCATTTTCTCAATAGCACCAATATAAATCAAGAGTAATGAAACTAATTTTTGCCCATATAATTAGGGAGTACAACTTTATCTCAGATAGGTTAGTGATTTCCACAAAGGTACAGGAGTCAGTTCCATAGCTAGAATTTGAATTTGCCCACTCCTTTTCTTGGACAAGTTGACCATTTCTCCCTTCAACTGTACACCCTTTAATCATAAATGCAAACAGCTATTTCTCCTTCTGATTCTTACAAACACTTGTTCTTAGTGTTAAGAAATGGCTACAATTTTAAAACTATAACTAAGGCTGTAAGCAGATCCCACAACATGCAGACATAAATGATGTATCTTAGAAAAATGAACCCTTTGCCATGTGTGTATAAATTGAGGCAGTTCAGTTTGAAGCTACTTAAATAGCAATGGGCCATTGTTTTCACTTTGAGTCAGGAACACCATGTACAGGCACATTTTCTTCTCTTTGATACTGTCTTATTTTTTTCTTTCTTTCTTTCTGTTAAAACCAGAATAAGAATCTCAGGAATAAGGTTCTTATTTTACTGTCAAATTCTTTGTGCTTTGGGAAGTGTGAGGGAGACAAAACTTTCTATTTCCTTTGCGTTTTCTCACAGTTTTCCTGGTATTTGCCACATTGTTGCTCTTGCATTTTGGGACATCTATGCACCTGACACCTGAAGAAAATTAACCCTTGGAAAGCTGTGCAGAAACTGCAGGGTGTGTACCCTGAGACAGCTCCTGAGACAGTGCTTGCATTTATAAGCCTATGGACAGAATTATTTTCCTGGGATTAGATGTCTCAGCTGCCCAATTTTTCACACGTGCATACTTCTCTAAAAGCAAGATATTTCTGAGGTCGTAGCTGCAGGTTCTCTAGGTTTCTGACAAAGCTAGTGATTCTTTTGAGTAGACCACAATTCTGAAGGGAAAATAAGCTATAATTGTTCAGACATAAGGCATCAGGTTTGGGAGTGTTGTTGCTGTCAGAAACCATTTTAGCCCAAAGGAAATACAACTTCGGGAGAAACACTTCTCATCTGATATTTTTCAATCACTGAAGTGTACGAGTATATTTGAAAAGCAAAGTGCTTATGATTATATCTGCTTTTATAAGTTTAACCGTAATCAGCAGACTAGGAACAGAGTGCACATGTCATTTTATCTACATTATTTGTGGAGAATCTCTGAGAACACAGGAGTGCTTCTGACCTAGTTAAACTCCTGCTGTTTTGAAAATGATTACTAAAAAGCCATCAATACTTCTCTGAGCCCGCATACTCACTTGTTGCCCGGTAACCAGGAGGATGGAGCCTTCTTTCCCATGCACCACTTGCCGGTAAATGTGATCTAGAATTAAGAGTTCGCTCCAGCAGTTCTGAAGCAACTTCATTTGGTCATCAACCTGTAAAGCAAACATGAACGTTGGTGGCATCACTCTGGGAGTAAGTCTTACATCACACTGTGGAGGCACTCCTCCTTCAAGCATCTGGTTAACATGAGAGCAGAAATACTATCAAAACCTATTCACCTACAAGTTTCCACTCAGCTGAATAAATAGGGCACTGTTGAAACTTTTAACCATAAAATGCACGCGATATTTACTACTGATTACATTCTAGGAAAGCAGAACTACAGCATTGTTATGCAAGGTAATAATAATAGTACATTTATGAGATGGTTATGGAAATGGGCTATTATTTTTACCCAAAACAAGAATAACAGAAATAATGCTAATGTGAACTTCCCCATACTCCCTGTCCTTGAACCTCAGCTTCCAGAAATAGTAAGGAATCTGCAGATTCGAAAGCATTTTTGCTGCAACAAGCCCAAGTTGGAGATCAGTCCCTTGCAAAGGGAGAAGTGAAGAGAGAGGTAAACACTCCCTCTAAGAATGGTTGTGGTACTATGAAAAAAGAAAACTTCTTCATAAATGGAAGCTGAGCAGCTTCAGATATCACTGATAGGGAAGGAAAGGGCTGTGCACAGGGCAATAGTGAGCAGTGAGACATATCAGTGACCGCATTTGGTAATAGAAGGAACATACTGGGCACTCAGCACAAGCAACCTGCATTAAGTTTTTATCCAGTGTCATCTGGCATGTACATATTATAGGACAACAAAGTATATCACTAAACTGACTCCTATTGCTTTCAGTTTTCTTCCCTTTAAAGACTGAAAAATAATTAAGATTTTAATAGAAATGGGAGGAAAAAATCACAAATTAGTGGAAGGCAGACTGTGAATTTAAGTCATGGTAAACATCAGTATCCTCTGGACCTGTTCTTCGTGAGCTTATGAATTTCTTCCTAAAATCAAACAAAGTCTGTCTTCAGACATGGAAGAGTTAAAGAATGCATATATTAGCCTTGCTACAATTAAGTGTCTGGTGCAGATATGGTAATACCATGTATATAGTTATGCAGGTTCTTAGAGTCCTTTTAGATAGCAATTGCTGAACAGATTAAAAATGCTATAAATTAGAAAAAAATTAGCAAAGAGAATATTTAAAGTGGGGAAATGCCTAGAATTTCTGAGACATGGAACTGTTAAAGTTGTTTTTCAGATGTTTTAATTTCAATTGCTTTAGAACTAGATTTCATAGTGCACAGGAAACTGCACTATAAGGAGCAATCTTGCACGAGCTGAATTTGTTACTAATAGACTTTTGCAGTGTCACCTGTGAAAGTTACCTAGTATTGTCTCCCTCTTTCCAGTCACTTGCCATACAGCTCAGCCTTTAACATCTTAAACATCAAAGTCTCTGTTTGCAGCCTCCATTCATCTTAACTTCCCTTCTCCCCACTCACAGTCTTCTCCAAACTGTTCTTGTCCCGGTTTCTCCCCCTTAGGTATCTGTCTCAAATTATTCCCTCTTGCTGGACTGTGCAAGCAAGTGAAATCAGGAGAGAAAGGAGCAGATTAGCACAAAGCCAGTGGGGAGAAAAGGGCAGAAACCCCCCTGTGCAGCAGATCCCACTCTCCTGCACAGCCTGCACTAGGACCCTTGGTTCTTCCTTTTGCCTGCTCCATGGCTGCAGCAGGTATCTGTGCTGGAAAACTGCACAAATCAATTCCCTCCACTGCTGCTTTACCTAGAAGATATATGATTTTCATGGGGTTTTAGTTTGTTTTTTTTACGTATCCACCTTTGCTCTTTAAAAAAAACCCAACAAACCCCCCCCCCCCCCCCCCAAAACCCCCAACAAGTCAAGGAAAACTATATCCAAATATCTGTGCCAAAATAATACCTTAAGGTTGCAAAACCAAGCACTGCAGAATTAGTTAATGCTTGTATTAAGATTGGCTGTCCTATTATTATTTTATCTTCAATATGCATTTGTGTTATAAAGATTTTAATGCATAGACACAAAAGGGCAGAATTAGGATTGTGCAAACACTCTCAGTTCTGATATTTCAAATATTTTGCATTCAGTATTCATTGGCTTTCCAGTATTAAGAATAACTTTTTATCACAGTTGCTGTTCTGTCTACAGTCACAGTTAATACATGTATGCTCAGATGACTCCTAGAAGCTACATATCCATTGGCAATAGAGATGGAGGAAAGAAAGAGGTGTGGATTCTGTAGATGGATATATTACTAAGTCAAAGTAAAGCTAGTGCTATCACAAACTCAGCCTTGCTCCATCCCTGTGCTGTCTGTGCCCATGATAATTCATTTCTGTTCAGATCACAGGGCAAGGCTGATTCTGTATTAAAGATCTCTTCCTCTGCCCACAACATGTATTTGACTACAAAACCTCTCAACCAAGTGACTTGTTAGCTTAAGAGAAGACAGTAAATTACCACATTGATACACTCCCCACCAAAACTTGTGGCAGGTTTAAAATAAGGCACTATCTGAAGAAGATGCTTGACATTTACAGATTCTGGTACTCTTGCTTTTCACATGAAACCATTTTGTGACCGTTTTCTCCTCCGTACAACAAGGTGTTACAGAAATCAAGTAAATCATGCTAACATGATAATTTCATCCAAAATTAGCATTTCACACAAAGCTAGCACAGCTTACATCTGAACGAAACAAACTGTGAGGCAGTTTAAGCGTTCAGCATCCATGTCATAACAACTAATAACTGAATAAGAGGTTAAGAATTTGATTATATTATAAATGACATATTTCCAGCTAACCCATCTGTCTCAGCCACAGGCTTTTGAAAACAAGCTACACTTTACAGGTCTGGCTTTCTGAAGGCCCCAACAGCAGCTAGCTGCAATCAAAGCTTACCTCCCAAGCTTTATCATATCATTACCGAGCCAGTGCTGTGAGAACAGTATGAGATGGCAAAATCACAAAAAAAATGTTTTGCACATAGTCTGTTCCTGCTGTTCTGTAAGACTCATAAAACTGGCAACAGTGAACATCTGCTAGTGGTTCACAGAATCAGCTCCTACATATTCACTGTAATTTAACCAGTGAATGCCTATAAAATGGATAGCATAAAAAGAACAACACACATCCCAAACACGGTATTGCCTTCAGAAGACTCTCATTAGATCCAGCTGCTTTTGCCATTTTAAGAAAGCTGGCAGGGCAGCAGAATGCTTCCCAGTTTGCACTAGGAAGAAACAGAGGTGACTTTAAGGGAGGTTCATGGATTACTAACATGTAGGTCAAGTGACCAATTCCAGTCTACTTCTGAAAGGCACGTAAATGAGGAAAACTACATAATTTATCTCTGCTAATGCATACAAAACAAAAAAAAAAAAAAGAAAACAACATAGATCACATTGAACAAAAATGGTAACACATGACTTCTTATGTTAGAATGAGCTGGTAAACTTTATGACGTGTGTAACTTTAGTCAGAACACAAACACCTTTGTGTTTGTGGCATGTCAGTAAATGACTTGCAGGAGCATATTATCTGTCAAAACAAAAAAAATCAACCTTTCACCAAAACAAGTATGTGCCTTAAACAAATCCTGATGGCAGAGAGGCTTCAGTTTCAGTGGCCAGAGTGGAGAGTGAGTTTTGAAGAGGAAGGTGCTCTGCAGAAAAACATCTTGTGGACTTCTGACTCCAAAGCATGCTAGTCCACCATTGACGGGGTAAGTGGGAGAAAAGGTAAGATTCTGTTGCCAAGATGACTTAGCTCCAGTCTGGGACTTCCCTATAATCAACATCATTTTCAATCATGGTATACATTGGACTAGAAACACGCTCAAAAACTTGCACTACTGGCTAAACTTTGAGGTTTTTCAGTTTGTGGAGATCTTTATAAATATTATTGATGTTTTAACAACAAGAAGAAAAAAAGTTGTCCCAACTACTGGGAATGATTATAAATAAATATTGAACATCATACAGCCAACAAACGGCTGCTGCAAGAACACTCCCCAAATCTGCAGCTGCTCCCTGCCATAACAGAACATTGACAGGAGGAAAATGTAACCCATGTCTTACCTAAGCAAGCTGTCAGGCAAGATACCCATTTGACAGGTATCGAGCCTTGAGCAAAAGTATGAGTGGACACTGTGCCCAGATAGTTAAATTTAGGTTCTCTCTGGCCAGTGGCATTCAGATGAAGACACACCGGGGGGGGACAGTGTAACTGGGAATTGTTGCTAAAGAAATGCCTTTTGAGGAAAGATGCAGAGGTAGCTAAGGGAGGGTATGTGACAGGAAAAAAGAAACAGGAGATTATTTCCAGCATGCAGGGTGGCATGAAAGAGTTAATAATGTTACGAGTGAATTGAGTAAAAACATCACACTTGTAACACTGCTGCTAAGGGACAAGGGAAGCAAAGAGAGTGCTTAGTAGGAGGCTTTAAAGGAGGGGAATGGGGAAGCAGTGTAGTAAGAGAAGACATAAGGGAAATTGGATATCAGGTAAAACCTTGAAGGTGAGACTGCTGAGACTGGATGAGATGCAGACCTAAAGGGTTTGTGTGACAGTAAGTGATGCTGCTGGGGCAGAGAAGGAAGAAGTACTTCGTGTTAGAGAAGCAGAGGATGGCAATTGTAAGCAACAGGCAGGAGAAATCCCAGAGGTGAAAGTGAGCATGTGTGCTGTCCACTCTCTCAAGCAGTAGAGATACAAAGGTGGAGCAAGGGATAGCTTTCTGATAGCATTAATACATGGCAATAGGTAAATCCTATTGCCTATACCAAAATGCTATTTACCTATGCTTACAGTGAGGACAAGGAAGCATGTCAGAATGTGGAGTTACCTGTAACCTTGTATCTCATGCTCTTTGAACTATTTGTAGCACATTCCCCAAGTCATAAGCTGTAAGACAAATGGTCATTGCCACAACCACCCAGTGCCACCCCACTGTGCTGCCCACTAACTACCAAGCTAGCCAGAATAAACTAATGTACGAGCATAACTCATGATGCAAAAACGGTCTCCCAGCACCTGGAATGCTGGTAGGTAAACAGGTAGACATGGTGAACAAGACATTGTGCAGTCAGTTTGCCCATGCAATATCCACTGACAGGTGTTTTGTGTACCGGTGGATGGCAGCATGCAATGCACTATATTCTGACAAGGTTTTAAGATTTTGTCCTTCCCGTGTTGACCTGGAAACCTGTCTTCAGTGACTTCATGGTAGAAATGTGCACAGTGTCAGTATTAATTGACAGTATTTCAGTATTGTAACCTCTGTGAAAGAAACCTTTGGTGCTCTCTCTCTTTGTCCCCTGCCCCGGGAGGGAACACTACTTGTGCAGCCTATTTGCTGCAGCGCTTGGGAAGGACTGGCTGCAGCCTGCACACTCCTCTTGTCCCAGCCACTGGCCATCCCAGCTCCTCTCAGTAAAGCACCAGAGAAGAACTGCTCTATGGCTGGGTTGGCAGGACAGGAATGGATAAAGGTGGGTCACAGTGTAGTAGGAGAGTCTATGCTCCAGGTGCGGGAGGGTCACTGTGCCCCTTACAGTCGCTTGCTGTGCAATTTCACTACAAAGCACTGCTCCCCACATTTTAAAAAAATCAGATCCGTGGAAAGAGAGAGACAGAGACGTGCCCCCTCCACCAAGCCCTTTGACCTTTTTTCCTCGGGATTTAATAGAACCACGGAGACTGGTGGAACCGTGGCACTTCGTGTCCACTGTGAAAGATTCAGATGGTATTGCTCATCTGCACGGCGAACACGCTGTTAAATACCTGAATACAGGTCTGAACACAGAATTCCCTGGCAGCATGCCTGAGTTTGTCCACTGCCAGCTGGAATTGTAAGATTACTTTTCCGAGTTGTCTGCTAGCAAGAATTAGGAACCAGGCATGCATGAGAATACATTCAGATGTGACTGTTAGTTTGCGTAATTTATCTTACCAATACAAGGCAAACACATAGGCTATTTCCAGGACTGGAGGAAACAGACTCTCAATTTGAAGTGTAAAGGTCTAAATCTGCCCACGCTGGTGACACACTACCCCTTGGCAGGACAAAAAGGTGGTCTGAGGCTGGGGCTGGGAATGTCACAACCGTCTGCTCAACCCCAGCCTCCCGTTCAGCTGGGCCTTCAGCTCTTGGTACGGGGCTCGGTGGAAGTTTGTCAGGCTCACTGAGGCCTCTGTTGACACGGCAATACACAATTATCAATTGTAGTTAAAGGAAGAACTTATCTCAGAAATACTGGTTACTCATCTGAAAAACTATTTGTGCTGCTGTTATAGATGAGGAAGGCTAGTGCAACACAAGAGTAGTATTGTTGTAGAGTGTGTGCTTCCCACAGCACAGGATGTTAATCATTATAAACTTTTGTTTTCTCTGAAGAAGAACATTGAAATTGCCAAACAGTAAAATGAAGAATAATGTGTATGCTTTGCTGAAATGCACCTTAATCTTATCAAAACCACACTGTGTCTTTCTTTTAGGAAAGTGTTTCACAATATTTAGCATACTGTAACCAACAACTGCAGATTTACGACAATTTTTCTTCTGAAGAAGTGTTTTCAGCCTGACACTTGATGAATTACCTGTTAAAAGTTTCAGGGTCATGGGTTTTTTTGTGTTACTCTAAGTTAAATATTTTCCTTATAATTATTGCTGCAGATTCAGTTAAACGATGCACTCACCTTTTACCCAGTCTACACCTCCCTTTCTGAGAAGTTGGAGGATCCTTTTTCATCTCTTTTCATTTGCATCAACTTGCACTATAGCTTTGGGCTTTTCTGCTACTAAAAATCTGAAAGGGTATCTAATGATTAAAAAAAAAAAATAATTGAAATTTATGTGATAAAACCATGTTGGATTCAGCTGAATTATTTTTACTTATGCTTCTAAAAGGGAATGCCAATATAGAAATAACACGAAGCGTTCTTCTCATAGTGCCACTTTTAAATTCTACGGCCATTGAATAGCCATTTCCTACTGAGTATGAAGTAATTAAACATCTGTCTGAACTGTTCAGCCTGAAGCATACAGGTTCAAGGGATGGTTGAACTTTCTTTCAAGTGTAGTTAGGAAATCACTCACAAGTCATTGCAGACATATAGCTCGAGTTGTTACTCCATTTTCTTATGCTATAGTGAAGCAAATCACCCCAAATCAAAGTTTTATACGACAAGTGCACCCCAGAGGCTATTTTTCACTTGTGAATGCACGCACAGTTTCCAAATCATTACATAGGTAGAGAAGGATTTGGAGTCTCCAAATGGGTTGCTGCTAACAGTGGGAAACTTGTGGAAGGTTGCTGTGAAAAAGCAGCACGTAACAGTTGATGTGGTTTTAGAAGTAAATGCACATAACTTTCAGAATCAGTGAATACCCTAATAAAATGTGATTACTGCCTATAAACTCAGTAATAAAATGCTACACAATTCAAGAAAAAAATATTTAATATTAACTATGATTGTTCCAGCTTAATGTTAACTATGATTGTTCCAGTTCTTCCAGAACTAAAAGAGAGGAATAGGGAAGGACTAACATGCTTCATTAACTCCCTGCTCATGGAACTGTATGTATTTGGAATATCAAGCCATTTTTCAGGTTTTTAAAGGACATAAGTAAAGAATTTATAGCACAAAGCAACATTATACCTTTGAAAACCCCTGCACTTTTACCCTTCCAAAAAAGTGAAATGGTGAATACATGGTGCCCGTGCTCTGAATGGTGTGTGGTGTTTCCTGCTATGTATTTGCTGTGTAGCAAATGCACACAGGGAGAGTGATGGCTTCGCAACATCTCCTCCCCTCTCATGCCGCCGGACAGCTATATGTAACATCACTGTGAAAGAAGGGATCAAAACAGCAGTGACCAGCCATTTCACAGTTTCAGTGCATATCTTCCATTGAATTAAAATACTTTAATAAAAAGCTACCTTGAGCATCAGTTCACACTCATCCTGTTTTCTTGCAGGAGTATAACACAAGGTGCATGAATCTAGGGGCTTCAGATTGTTGAAGGCAGTAAGGGTAAGCAGCAGACGGTAATCCTACTAAAGAATAAGACCTCTTCTTTTACAGATATTTAGACTCCATTTAGAGGGTATTCCCTACTATTAAGAAGGTAAATGATAAATCTCAGTTCTTCAAAGATCAGATGAAAGGGCTATTACAATAAACTTTTTTTGTGTGTGTATATATATATTTATATTATATACTGCATCAAATGCGACATATAACACTTATTTTTTCTCCTTTTCCTCACATTTATCTCTGCAAACTGCATGAAAATTACTTAGTATTTTGCAGTCAGCATTATTTCTGATGAATTATAAATGTGTTTTTCTTAGGTTCTTCTTTAGGTGTTTTTTTTTCAACTGAAAATAAGAAAAGGATTTCTTTTTAGTCCCAGCTGAAAATTCTGCTTACAATGCAGCGTTTCTTCCCTGACAAAGTGAATGCAAAGATGCGGAAATGGGAAAATTATTTCTTCTTCTCAGCATCTGTTTCACAGAGTGAAGAAGAAGGTGCCTTTTTCAGGCCTGGACCCATAGAACTGACCTTCAAAATCCTACTCCTGTGAGTATCTCTACTGATGTTAGTACAGCATAAGTTTGGTCTAGAATTTAAAAAAAATATCATATAAAACAGCATAGTTTGTGTAGCAGTTTTGGTACTAAAGCTGTTTTTCCCCATTGCATTACTCCAGAAGTACACCTGTTTTTTCTGATGTCAGCAAACTAACTGTGGAAATGTGCTGCACCATGTTTGTAACTCTTAACTTGCATGGACATAAGTTCTTTGACTTCCACATAAACAAAATCAGAATTAGGCCCACTCAAGTCATCATTAGCCTTGTGGTTCTGATCTACTTTTTAGGATGCACAATGATGTCCTCTGGGGAATCAGAAGACAAGACTGAGTCTAGTAAATTTTATGGTACTGCTGGTGAATTTATTCTCAATATATTGAATCAGCAGTTTCACTCTATTGTACAGCAGCCTTCGGTTAAAGTCTCTGTGGTCGTCTCCAAGTCACACATATTTTAGTATTATCTGAAAGGATTTCTAATATGTAATATTCCTTTCCTGTTTGTTGATTTATTGGATAAATTATGATTTCATTTTTCTTACAACTACGTCATTTTTCCAGCTGACACTTATTCTAAGAGTCTATAGGTAAGATTTACCTCCTACGTTAGCTCTCATTTGTAAAATTCCTCAGAAAACATCAAGATCAAATTTCAATAGACAGCCATCAACACACAGGGGTGGATTGTTAGTATTAAAGATGAAGTCCTACTAAGAAATAAATTTATTTTCCACAAAATAAATATTCTATTAAAACTCAATTAACCAAGTATAACATGGAAAATATTTTTAACATGTGACACAAGAGACATGCTAATTTCAGAAAGACTCTTTAATATGGTAACAGGCAGGCAGAGTAATCTCCCAATGCACTTAGGGTCCTGTTCTTTCAAGTGCTGTATGCCCCAGAATGCTGGGTTTTGCATGCATTAATACAAGGGTTACTTAAATCGGCTCTTGTTTAAATTAAACTATGCGGTTACTCTTCTATTTAATAGGGTTTCTGTTTATTTCTAGTACAGCTGTTCAAGGCAGTATGGAGTTTGGGAAAGGGGCAAGCCATAAGAGAAGTATAACCTTACTCTTTTAACAGGTGACACCTACAAAGGTTGGTTTGTGTACACATCATGGGACTGTATTCATAGTTATACCAATGGGAACATGCAAATAATCTTCTGATTATCATGACTAAACAGGAGTTACTTTAACATTGCAGCAGTGTAAATGAGAGAAGAATACTTTCTCCAGGTATTATTAGTGAAATACAGGGTTGGGCACTGATAAACCACACAAAGAATCTAATACATTGGAGGTTCCAAACCATTTCTAGTTATCATCAAATCATCAGTTTTGTATTTTAAATGTTCTTTATCTTTTGACTGCACAGCATTGCAAACTTTTTCAGGAATATGTTTTGTATTTTACTTTTCATAGTCCTCTTAGTCCTTTTGACAAACATCCAACTATGTAAGGGCAGGTATTTCCTTCTGACCATATTTGAATCACCGAAATATACGGATCTGAAGTCTCAAGACTGGGAACTATAGTGTGCTAAACAGGACAGAAAGTAATACACCTGTAATAAACCTTTGGCAATAGAGGCTGGTCTTATTGTAAAACACTGCACTCACCATACAAATATATTCCACTATGTTTTCCCTTGTTTTGTAATAGAATGGCCAAAAAAAAGCCACAGCAAGAGGAGTAAGAAATCATGAGAAACAGTACCTTCAGTCAAGATGTGAAGGGAGATAGTATACTGATGAAGAAAAAATACAGAAAGGTTGTCTTACATCCCAAGGGCTGCAGCAGTAACAGTAAGTCACTAGGGCAGAGATTAAATGTGAAAGAAGACCCAATGGTAAGGGAGAAAGTGAAAGAAAATTCAGCTTTATGAATGGGGGTTGTCATATTTTAAATGAGTATCCATATGACTTGATAGAAAAAGTTACTTAAAAACACCACCAAAGGAAGCTGAAGTCATACAAGAAGGTTGTAGAGACGTAGTGAGAACCAGTGATGCACGATCCAATGAGCTGCTGTACATGAGAATGATCCAAAATACTTAGTACTTCTCTTTAATTCTTAAAAGCATTGCAGGAGGCTCTCGGCATGCAGCTGCTACCATCTAGCTAAATCCTCTCACCTGTGAACACCATCTTTAAAAAAAATTAGCTCCTTTCCTAACAAAGTCAAGTGTAAAAGAGCTGACAGAGCCATGCTATTAAAAAACACAGGAAGTGTTGACTGAATGAATGTTTAAGGAATAGGCAAGTGTGTATTAAAATGTTTTTTCCATTTATCCTTTCATTTGGCTTTACTTCATTTATTCCCACTTCCTGTTTCCTGGATTCTAATTTGGAATTCTCTGAAGTATCATTAAAATAAGGTTGTCACAACTCTGCCCAGGTCCCATACAGACCTTAGCACTGCAGTTACAATTAATATTAATGATTAAAAATACCCTTGAATAAACTGTTTTTATTTGGGCTGCTTGTTATATTGGTAAGAGGAACTTTTGCAGTATAAAACACAGAATGTGTTACAGGTAAAAATGACTGTGGACTGTGACACAGCTCAGTCAGCCTCTGACTTTGCTGTTACAGCTGGGCACAGGTATCAAAATTTTGAGTTTCTAAATTGGGTTCCTATATGTCTGCATGCAATAGAAGATCAGCTGCAAGTTTAGGAAAAAGAGAGACAGTCAGTACATCTAATCTAGTAGGCTTTTCTTAGCTCATTTCTGAATGACAGCAGGGGTGATGAACAACAAAGTAAGGTTGCTCTGATTACTGCTCATTCACCCATGAGCGTGCCCTGCACCCCAGCTGTGGGAGCTAGGTGTTAATCAGACTGCCAGAAACTTGGTCGATGGGCAAGCATTTGTAATAAAATGGCAACATTTTCTTAAAAAAAAATCATGTTTTGTATAGCTCATGTTCAAGTGTCTAGCAATCTACTACCAATCTAGGCGTGAGGATGTTACTTTGATTTATAATCAAGTTTAATGTGAGTTTTATTTTTGAAGATTTACCATGACTAAAATAATACTTTCATACCCAAATGTAAGAAGATTTATTGATTAATCCCAGACTTATCAAAGGAAAGTGCATTGTGACTCTGCCTCTAATAAGTTTTTCTGAGATGTATTATAACTTTTTTTTAATACAGCTACGTAAGTCTATAGCAGGGCAATTTTCCTGGTACACAAAATAGCCTGAATGATTTCAAAGTATAAATGAATGCAAGATTATACAAATATTCAGCATCATTTCACTGACAGGTAATGGATTGAATTCTCTCTTTGGCTCTCTTCTTTTTTTAAAAAATAATCTGCCTGAGGGTCTGTTTCTTTTAGAATGTAAGGTCTTTAGGGAAGGGACTGCCTATTACTATGTTTTTATGCGGTATCTGTTTATATTACTGTAAATCCGATAGTAGAAGAGGGTTGACTGAATGCATGGAGCATACGTGGACACTTCTCTGTAAATAAAATTATTTGTCTTTCAATTTAAACTGCCAGCTCCCAAAATAAACCCAGAATGTCCAGTTAAATAATACAATGAGATATTATTAGTGAAGCACAGTTTCCTTACATAAATATAAACATCAGTTTAACAACACCATGAGAATTATTTGCTCAATATTTTGTGTACTGTGACATAACCATATAACCTGACATCCTATGTAACACCATCCTAAGTGTGGTGTTATAGAGGACCCTGAGCTTGGATGGTATAAAAGAAATTATTTCATTATATATACCTTTGAGACTGATTCTAAAATTCATAGGCAGACAGAAATACAAAAATACCTGCGCTTCAACAGAAGACTTCAAGGAGCGAGTCCTTAGCTTTATTGCTTTATATCTGTTAAGGCTCTGATAATGCACACATTTTTTAAGTACAAGCTAACATAAGCCAACTTTTAAATTCAGCTCCTGGTGACAGCTCCTTTTATATTTCCTCTTGCATGAGCACACACAGCACCCAAATCCAATCTACTGTGACAAATATATGCATTTTGCAAATATATGACTATTTGATAAATGGAGTTGAATCTCTTTTTTTTAGGTTACTTTTAACAACTGAGAAATGTACATAGTTTATTTTTTAGCTCACATGTTGCATTCAGATTGCCCCTTTCTGCAATGCGATGTGCACATAAAGTTCCCCGAGATGCCTGAACTAGATTCACTGTGAGTACTTATCCAGAATATGCAATTAAAATGTAATTCATTTCTAGATATCATCAATATTCTGTCATTGTGTAAGGGGAATGGACTAGATGACCCATGAAGTCTATTCCTACCCTCATATCTATTATGATTACCTTATATTAGTAAAATTGCTTTGTAAGGTCACTTATATGTGGTGATTCCCTTTACGCAAATATTTGGTCTATTTGGCCATTCATGTGTGTTTCTTCATGCTCTGTTTCAAATAGATTCAGTACAGGTAGAGCATCAAATGAAGCAAAAACCTGGTATTTCGCTGTAAATAATTCATAAAACAATGTTATGACCCTTATTCCCCACGAGGCATCCACATAATGAGCCACCCAAATGAAGCGGTGAAAACATCCACTTCCCTGCCATGGGTGTGCCCCCGACAGACTCTTCAGGGTCAGAAATCCATCAATCTCTTTTCACACATGAGCTAATCAATTCAAAGAGGGAAGTGCCAATGAGCTATTAGATCAATATGGTAAAGTATGGAGATTGATCTTATTCCAGAGTGACTACATTAACAGACTCGTCAGTGTGACCTCTGCCCTGCGGCGCACATTATCCAGGATTGCAAGCCTGATATCCGAATGAAGACCTCAGGTCATTGCTTTTAATAATATGCTTTGCTGAAAGTATTAAAAGCAAATCTGTAAAGGGATGACTAATGAAAATATGAAGTGCTTTCTTCTCCTCTAGTCTTGGAACGCTTGCAGAAATCATGCCGTCTTTTCACAGCAACCAGAAACATCGAGTGTCTCACACAGAAACCTGCTCAGCTGAGCCTGGCTATCAGCATTTGAGGTAATAACAAATTAACAAAAGAAACCAAATACAAAATTATTAAAAGTACTAGCTGTGTCAAAGTCAATTAACGTTTTAGGTGAATTACTCCAGTTGGCCTACGTGAACGGCCAGATCGAAGGCTGTACTGGACTCCTGATAGTCCGAATCATTTAGCTGGTGTAAGTGGGACCACAGCAGCTGCCACTGCTGCAAAAGTTGCTCCCAGTGCTGCTGTGTGCGTACTGAGCATCCTTCCCACCAGCCGAAACGTTCCCAGCACTTGCTCCAACTCAAGGTCCAGCCCTGGGAGTCTCAGTCTATTTTAATTTAGGCCAAAAGCCAGTGACTTTGGGGGGAACGGATCTGATCAGAGGAGCCTGGCTTCACATAGTTAGCAGCAACACATGTAGACATCCTATAACACTCTCCTGTCCCTTGATCGACCTGTGCTGGTGTCACCAACTTTACAGGAAGTCTGTACGTGACGGGACCACAAGTAATACTATAAGCAACCATTTCAGGCCTCTCGTTGTAAAGACTAATCTTTTTGATATATAGTTTCAGAGATACTGGGGAAATGAATACTTTGTTATCTCAAGGCATGATATTAATATTGTTAATATTTTTAAAAACCTGAATAATCTTATTGCAATGAAACATTTATGTATATAACACATTTTAATACTGTATTTTTATTATACCAAACATTTTTATTGTTCATTGTATAATTGAATCAATGAATTAGAAGAAGGTTACTAAAAAAGGATTAATGTATTTTTAATGAAACTGAATGATATAACTTCTGTTAGTCACTAAGAGTAATGGCAGATCTATCAGGTTTATACAGATAAGAGCTTTGTGAGTTTATCTGAAAGCCCACATAATGGCTCTCATTTAGCTGTAACCTAGAAAAACAGACTTAGCAATCCTAATCAGGGTTTTATTTCATTGTTTATGTATATGACCTGTCTTTTTGTGATCAGTTCACCTGTCTAATCATGAAAATATGGATCTGTTTAGTAGAGACATCTATTTCCAGTTGTAAAACACTTTTTTTGAAAGCAACACCCTTTCAAACTCTAAATGGAAGAACTGAGCTAGCCATACAATGCCACTGGAAAATGTTTTTGAACTCTTAGGTTAACAGACAGGGGAACTGGTGAGAACTTTGTACCCTAATAGTGACATCTCAATGCTCAAAGCTCAAATTCCTAATTAGCCCACCAGCCTAAATTATACATACTTTCCAGGCAGAAACTGGTATGCTCGAAAATTTCCCAGTAGAAAATCCTTATATTAGTATAACACTCATTGAAATTTTAATGCTGCACAAAATTTTATATAGAAAAATCAAAAGCAATTACAAACTTGGCTCTGAACCCTGCACAGGTAGTGTGTTCTTTACAATGTAACTTTTCATTTTCTATTATTTGTAATCGATATAAAAATAGATAATGAAATTTTATATTAGTATAAAATATATGTATTGTGGAGAAGGGGCTTTATAGTGACACCCTTAGAAATGCTTTTGAAATATTTTTGCCTTTCTCAATGGGAAGTATGTTATCAAAGTTCTTTTAAAGAGAAAGATTCTAATATTTCTTCTGTCTTTAAGTAGAAACTGAGAGAGAGTATATGCATAATACATATACGTGTATGACACACAAGACACTGCAGTATTGCTCAAGGACTTGTAAACTTTGTGAGACCATATTAATTCATAGTGGTGAACCACAATTAAATAAATCACACCACTAAATGGGCATACATTTTTTTCTACTACTATGATGTGGTTTTATATAGAGTTCTTTCCAAACAAACTAAAAAGCTATTCTGTAATAGCATTTTAGATTTTAAAGGGTTCTAGAATTCTATTTTATTTGTATCTTTCCACTTGCAAAACAAGGAACTTAATACACATCCCATAGTACAGGCCTCAGAAGGACTTCTATTCAGGAAAGCACTTTACATAGTTATTGAAGCATTTGTCCTGATCTCAGTGATGGGAAGCAGACCGTTATGTATTTTCACTAAAACGAAGGTGATTTTTCTGAACAGGGACAAGGGAAATAAAATTTATAGCATATATAGAACTAAAATACCTTTTTCATTAATAATAATAATAATAATAATAATAATATCTTTTTTAAATTCAGTGTCTCACACTCAAAAAGTGCTAGAAGCAAATGCTGCCTCCCAATGGAAATGTGAAGTTCATTTCCCAATAAAATACACCACAAAATTTCTAGTCCCATTGCTTTACCAGATACTTGGTGTTTAACTTACTTCTAGTAAGAACTGAACAATTTTCATTCTGGATTTCACAATCAAATGTTTTATTTTATGAACTTCATATCATGGGCGCTCAAAATGTATCATTTCTGAGTAAGGAGGATGGTTTTTCCCTTTAATA
The DNA here is from genome assembly GCF_023634155.1 of Falco peregrinus. Lineage (NCBI taxonomy): Eukaryota > Metazoa > Chordata > Aves > Falconiformes > Falconidae > Falco > Falco peregrinus. The sequence continues at coordinate 484,520 of NC_073730.1, forward strand.
AGCACTTGAAAACTGGTCAGGAATATGAGGAAGCAAAAATGGATTAGTGGTAGAGTTCAAATGAGGTCATGACATTCGTGGTAAGTACAATTCATCTTATAATTCTGCAATTTACTGCATAGCTCTACAACTCATAACTACAATATCACTGTCACATGCATGCTATCAACAGATGCATCTGTCTGGTCACAGAATCTATGGCTGCATTAGGGATATTTGCTAGTGGCATCTGTTTAGATAGTTGTTAGGTATCTGAATACAGGTAAGTGATACACGTGATTTTATAATCAATGAAACATGTCACTAGCTTCTGTGTAACACAGAAATGGCTGAATTATTTTTTTTTTAAAAGACTCTTTCCAATTTCCACTGCAACTAAGCACTTACAGGCAGAAAATGTTCATAAAAACTTTCCAAACAAAAAGATTATCTTCTGGGAAAGTTACAATAGATTGAAAATACATGTCTAGAATCTAAATGCTTCCTCAGCCTCAACAGAATAAATAATAAATGCTTTCTAGGTAACTAGTGCAGCCCTTTTGATAACATATATATTAATAAATTAAAAATGTCTTTAGATTGACAAGTGTTTAGTGGGCTTATACTGGAAAGCCAATATCTAATTATGAAAGCCTGAGTTGACTAATCAATTATTCAGATGAACATTAGGTGTCTATTATATGTGTAAACATGGGAATTATATTTCCCCTAAGTAACTTTCTCAAATAACAAACCCAAAACATGCAAATTTGAAATAGAAAAAAAATGGCACTATTACGCATTTATTGCACATGCAGAACTCTCACTGAATTATTCAGGGAACACTGAATCGGGGGCCTTGGTCTTCTGACTCTGAGCAACACAGCAATAGCAGCACATGCCCCGTTGTATTTGTTATGCATGTAATATTGATTTAGCCCGTTCTTGCTGGTCATGTTTCAAATTCATTTCATGTTTAGGAGATAGGAGAAAGGAGAAGTATCCTGGATTGATATTTGCAATATATTTTTATGCCTGTAGAACAAGAGATTATCTAATAAATTAGCAAGACCCTGGCTTTCAAGTGCAGGAAGTATAAGCCTTTGAAAAGGAGCACAAGTGAGGTAATGAACTGTGTTTTGAAAAGCTTGATATTTGCTTCATTCCCCACCTCCTGTATGTGAAGACTGGGAGAGTGCTAGTATTGCAGAGTGGTTTCACTGGCGTTTCATGTGATCTGTGAGGCACAAAACGCAGTAAGGTAAAGCATAATCGTCCTTTGCATTTAGAAAAGACCATGCTCTTAAACAGAATACAGCAACAGGGAAACCTGAAATAGATGTGACCAAACACCTGCTGACAAACAGGCACAAATCCCACTGACACCGCAGTGACCCCCAGTTAGTCAAGATTTAATTAAGGGGTATAATTAAGGCAGTGGAACAGAACACTAATGAGTGGTGGTTTTTTATATGGGTAATTACACATAAGAATACAAACTAAGCTAGGCCCCTAAATATATCATTAAAATGAACAGTATAGAATGACAATCAGAGCTTTAAGTACTTTTTTTTCCTTCCTCTGCAATAATGCAGGTTGAAACAACACAGCTTGTCAAGCATCTGTACACATGCTAACAAACGCTATTGGCCCAATCCTGCATACACATCTAAGCATGTTGGTAACATGACCTTGGTGGCACAATGCGCACCAGTAAGGCTCGGCACGCGTGGGTTTGCTGGGCTCTGTCTGTCATTGTTTTTGCATGTGTTTGTACCATGCAGGAGTCCCTTCGGCTCATTGTCTAACAAATGACATTCTGTTGCTATTCTCTTGCAAGTAACATATCCTCCAGATTTCATTTATCAAGTGTGTTGATTACAAGGAAGACATACGTTATGAATTGTTCCTATGTTTGTCTGCGTGTCGGGCACAATATACATTTACAATCAAACAGCAGAGATTTCTTATGGCAGTAGTATTTTATGCCTGATCCAGTTGTCTAGAATTTACTTTGGAAATCTTTAGGCAGTTGAATGAAATAGCTGAAATATTTTTGTCTATGTGATATTTGCTTATACTTCAAATGGAAAAAGACTGCAAAGGAGAGTTACTAGACCAGCTTGTTAAACTGGGGTGGAAAACATCATCATGAATAATGATGACGATGGTAGGTGAAAAACAACTTTCTTATGGTCTTGAAGATTTAAAGGAATGCCTGTGTAGTGTGGGGCCAGCCCTCTACCAGGATTACTCTATCTGCTCCCAGCTGGTAGCCTGCAGTTCATGACAGCCTTTTATCTGTTATCAAAGCAACAAGTGGAAAAGCAGATCCTCCTGCCTACTAACACTCTGTTCAGTTCTCTCTGTAGAATTTCTGCTTCTAAATCTTTCCTTTTAACAAATCGTCAGATTTCCTTCCTACTGCTGCAGGAGACACTAAATGTCTCTCAAGTCTTTAGCTCACTTGTATAACAAACTCTGCAGGACACTAAAGGAAGAGAGAATAATTGCATTACAACGGGACTCGTTCTACAGGAACTGACTGAAATACAGAATGAGCCTGATCCTGCTCACACTAGAGTGCTGAGTGTTCAGCATTTAAATTCAGTGACAGCAAAACCAGATTCCAATTACTCAAACAACAGGGTATCAATATAACACTTCAATTACAGTTTCAGACTGAGCCATGTTAGGCTTAAATTTAACCTACTAATCTACTTATTTATGTAAGTAAAAACTTTACTGTAACAAAAGCAGAGTGAACAAACTACATAGAAACTTATGACATATATATTGTGCTTACTTGCTTTTTTAGTAGTATGGGAAAAATTAAAAAGGTAAAACTGGGAGATATTTCAGTATCATTAATGTGAATTCTTTCAAGCAGAATCCATCCACTGAACAGTTATTTCTTATTAAAACAAATCTACGTGAATATGTAGTAAAAATATATCCCACTTTCCTTAAATCATGCTGTCATAGAGTAATAGGTCTTAAAAATGCAATCCTGTAAGAGTCACAAGTTTATTTTCAAAATCAAGAGAACAACTTAACCAGCTGTTACATAGGCTATGTTAAACCATAATATATGTTGAGGGGGTTTAACTGTTTTTTGAAGTCTTTGTTTTTTAAAGGGACTTTCCTGTGATTTCTGACAGCTGTGCAATGGCAGGAGATGCCAGGGGGGTGCCAGTGTGGCCGTGGACCCAGGACTTGCTCCTGCTCTGCTCCAGGGCTCTGCCAGCAGCTGCTCTGTGTGCGCTGGGTGCCCCTGCCGCAGGCGCTCCCACAGCATGGAGCGGAATCCCACCCCTGTGTCTAATGCCGCTCATTTGGGCCCATCAGAGATCGTTAATGCATGCAAAAGCACGATTTGTCTCTGGGTCCTGTGGCGCTTTGCTAAGATGTGGGCAGCGTCATCTCAGTTTTATGAGGTGCCTAAGGACAGGGCCCCGATAAGCATAATCTTAAGATATGGAGTTACTGTTGTAGCTTTTCACCATGAGCGCACACAAAAACCTTAACAGAACTGAAAGACAAGAAAGGAAGAGTGGTCGTAAAAATTACACGACCGATTTCCCCGCTTTCATCGTTCTGCGGGCATGTGCCAGTATAAAATACAGGATCAGACGGAGCAGCTTCCATCTGGGCTGTGGCCATGTGTAGGCACAGCGAACCCCTGACATCTTCTTCTCCCCCATTTTTGTCCTCACGAGGCTGCCCCTGCCCGGCCGCGTATGAATGAACAGAAGTGCCTTTCATCCCCCACTTGCCTGGCGCTTCAAAAGGAACTACGAAAATAGCAGCGACAAAAATCCAGCCGCCTGCCAAAGGCCCGCACACGTCCCATTCTCACAGGCATGCGAAAGGTTGGAGAGCTCAGCAAAATTTTTATGTACGGGAGCAGGCCCAAGGAAAACTCACACGCCATAACCAATTGTGGACAGAGGATCATCTATCAGCAGACAAATGCAGGAACTCCAGAATGTCTCTCCTCAAATGAAATAATATATCTTTGAAAGCCAATGCCCGTTTTAGGCCTGAGGCCCATATATCAAGCCTGAGAGGCTTGTGGATACGCTCCAGGGCCATTAACCTTCCACCTGTTTCCCCTTGTCCTTCAGGATGAGACCCTGCCCTTGATTTTACTCCCTTCCCCTGTTCATCTTCCGACAGAGTGTAAATGTAAAGCAGAGGGCCTGCGAAATAATTCAAAGGCAATGGACCAGGGACATGGTTACAAATCTCTGCCACTGGCACTGTGACTTATGCAGGCAGTTTGTCACACATGAGCCAGGTGACCTCTGTGACATAACAGAGAAAAATATCGCCCGAGATCAAAAGATGAGATTCAGAGCACTCTAACTAACTTTGGCGCGCACGGCCACGCTACGCGGTGCTGCGGGCTCCCTCTCTTCCGAACGCCACTCACCCTGCTCGTTAGCAGGCAGGCCATGCTCCTGCTAACCCCAGTAACCTCTTTTTCTCTCACCTCTTTGGAAATCTTTCTTGTAACCTGAACAACAAAACCTGCCTCCTCCTGCAGTCTCTCTTTTTCAAAAAAGATAATTAAATTGAGAAGGAGAGACAGGAAAATGCCATTCAGCAGAGAAAAACTGACATGTGAGAAGCAGGATCTTTGGAAATGGTGTAAGAGTTGCTTTTGTGGGTCTGTTTTAATCCAGTTAGTTTTTTAAATGCTAAGTAATGCTAAAACTGTACGAGCACATGGTGTCTCTGATATCACAATGAGAAGTCTTACACGTCTAAAACATTTATTTGGATTCATTTGTCATGATGGTTAAAATGAGAGTAGTATTAGTATTAAAGATGATGTAATGCACCCAGATAACATGCATCCATACTGATTCATATTTTACAAAGAGATCTACTACAGAACCAGAGTAAGTCATTTGGAAAAAAGTCTAATCAGATTGATATTTAAAAAAAAAATAATAATCTTGAACTCATTTTTCAACCTGTGTGCTACATAGGAAGTTTTCCAGCTGTTTTGTACATTCAGGACATCTCTGCTGGGTGCAGACAAAAGAATAAGGCCTAATGTAGTGTTTCTCTTTCACTTCCCGTAACCTAAGGGTATGTCTGGTATGGATATTTAATTTTGTCTGTTTCATAAATTAAAAAAAGCCCACAACTGTCACGGTATCCCCGGAAGGATGACGAGATGAGAAATAGCTAGATCACCCTAAATCCTGTTCTAATCCTAAATCACTTTGGCACTTGCCAACACCTAGTTGATGAAAAACTCAGTTTAACCCATGAATGTATATAAAAATACACATATACAGACACACACGCACAAAACTTAAGCACATTGCTTACAAGTGTGCTAAACATTATCTCGTCAGCTATTTCATTGTGTCTTACCACACGCTGGCTTTGAAAATTTTGCAGAGTTCAAACTCTTACCCAAAATATCTGTGGGGGTAATGTCCCACTATGGAAATACGTGTAAATTCACTAAATCTAAAAGTAAAAAAGAAGGTGAACTATGGATAGCACTTGCAGCTAAATTATGCAGTATTTATAAAGAAATGCACAGTTGAAAATCATTTCAAGTTTCCTACTGATGAAAGCCTGACGTAGAGCATCAAATGACTCTGTTGCGGAACACTGCAACAGTTAACGCAGTAAACGCAAAATTAATGTTACAAAAAGACTACTGTGAAGTGTTACCACATGCATTTGTAAAAATGAGACAGTTTGAGTCTACAGAGCTAAATTCTCTTGCTCTTGTTTGGGCCCTGTGATTACACACACCTTTTCCTCTCTTCGGTACCTCTGAAGAAAGCCTGCCAGAGATGCAACAGCCAGCAACTATATGTGAGTTTTGTCACTGGTTTCAGCGAACTCCAATTCAGATCCCAGATGTCTTCATTTTTGAAAATACCCGGACTGTTACTTTTTCATGTAAAATACAGGTGATATATCCAAGACTTCAGGCAGTCAAATCTTTAGATCTCTTTGATGCTTCTACTGAATATATTAATTTGTATTTAGGCCTGATTTCACTTGGTCTTTTTGCATACCACCCCCCCTTTTTTTTTTCTTAAATATATCTGATGTATCCCTGAAAAAAATGATAACTAAAGAGCATCTGGCCTGATCCATTGCCTTTTACAGTAAGTAAGATTTAGTGCATCTGCTTTTGTAATATTCATGAAATTTGGAAATAAAGGCTAGGCATCATATGCTACTCTAAAAGAGGATTTTTCTATTTTGAGTATTTGATCAGTTTTGAATGCCCAAATGGCCTATTAGAATTTCTAAGACATAAAGAAAGAAACTATTTTAAAATGTTATTATATATATAAAAATACTATTATATTAATATAATAAATGATAATCTTTATACATACACACTCAGATGCACATGAAATGATCTGTCCCATTTAGCTCCCACCATGTGCTTTTTGTGTAAGTAGCTACTAAGCATCAAATACTTTATAAAATGAAAGGTTACATACAGCCCCCTGAGTCTAAAGAAGAGAATTCAACTCTTGTTGGTTTTAATATAACATAATGTCTTGTCTTGAGGAAAAAGCCTTAAATTAATTGGTTGACATACTACACAGATGCTGCAAATGCAGTTAATTGTATTTTTGAGTGCTTATGCCTCCCTGAATCAGTCATTTAAAACAAAAGAAAACAAGGAGTATTTAACATTTAAAAATAATAATAATTTGGGGCATGAATCGTTTCTTACATTCTTTTCCAGCTACAGACAATTTCTGTTGGGAAAAGTGCCATATAGTATCGACAGTGACAACAAATTGCATTGTCCGGTGAACATCTGTTTCCGACTCCCACACTGATATTGCAGGTTGGGTACTTCTGATTTAGTCTTCACAGGCTGCCCGACCATGGAGGAACTGGAAATTACTGGTACGTTCAACTTTTATTATTGGAACACAGGAAAACTTTATCATCATGCTGGGAAGTTCCGTGTCTTTTGAAATATTGGAAAGCGGGTTATGTTAGCACAGAAAGCCACATGCGATAGTTCTTATGAAGAGGGAAGAAAGTGGCTCCTCTTCATTGGGTCTGCCAGTACATGCGGGTATGCAAGTCTTGAGTTGAAAATCTCAAAATGGAACAGTATTTCTGTTTGCAAGATGCAAGGTTTGATGGTGAGGGTTTGCAGTGGGGGTGGGGGGTTGCTTATTTTTAATGAAACCATTAGCATTGCAAAAAAAGGATCAGATTGTCCCAGTCTTGCTCAGTATAAATTATTGTGTGTCTATACAAAATACCTCTGAAATCCAAAGCAGTTTCTATAGCTCAGAGCAGGCTGAGGTTTAGTAAGGGTTGCAGGACCTAGCTCTAGTCTCAAAGAACTGATCTTTTCTAACTTGTATTTATTGCACCATTACAATGATAGCAACTTACAGAGAAAGGCTGTGTTAACTAGCTAAAATTATTACTGTTGAAAATCCCAAAGACAATACTAAGCAGTCTTTTCAAAACTGAGGGGAGTTTGTTAGAATGATCAGTGTCATTTTTCTCATACTTATGCCATCATTTGTTGTTTAGCCTGGAGAAAAATGTAAAGTTCTACTCTGGCAGGGACAGAGAAGAAATGAAGATACATTCTTGATAAGCACCATGTGCCAGTTTGATAAAGCTTCAGCTCCTGACCTGTAAATACACCAGCCAGTGCTGGGACAAGCTAGTGAAAACTATCCACTTTTACAGAGAAAGAGAGGGAGAAACTCTACTCAAACTCCGATTAACACTAGAGTTGCCAGCATGTAGCAGAATCAAAGGCAAAACATGTGGAGCTCCCACTGAAGTCAATAGGAGAAGGGTATGCCTTGAAGGAGAGGCATGCAAATTAAAAATAAATGCTGTTCCACATTACCAAATGAGCTAGTCATGTAAACACTGACTTTGAGGTCTAACCCTTCCTACTGGGAATACTCCCATAGAAAGTTCATTCCTAGTCAGGACAGAGCATTGTCCTTGACCACACTTGCAGAATGAGAACATATCTTGCCAATAACAGGTCCAAAACAAAGTAATCACCATGTGCTTTATTTCTGCTTAAAGTTGTTGTTATTACTATTATTGTTGCTGTTGTTTAATAATCTTGTTGTTTATTCACTGTATTATAAACAAGGAGCATTGTTTTGCAAATCCTGCATCAGGAAGACAGTTTTTTGGTGCTAGTCCTTATAGCAATTTTGGATTTCTCAAAGACTAGGAAGTCTGGGCAGAATCTTAGCAATATGGCCAATATTCAAAATACTGTTAGATTCTACATCTCAGTGTCAAATTCAGCAAATTTCCAGATCTTGCTTTTCATGAGTGTAATATTATTTATGTAAGTACTAAGTCAAACAATGCTCCAACAGTATTTCGTTGTGAGTAGTTTGCTTTCTACCTCCCTCTCTTTCTCTCCATATGTAGACAGAAAGAACATCGGTGATTGTGGAGTAGTTACAAAAGAAGCTGAAACTATTTTATGCCACGGCAACCTGAGTAGGAGCTACACATTAGTCTTGGCTTCCACTTGCACACCAGATGATTTGCACCACCACCTAATTTAGTCTCACTCCTCCGAGCAGCCTGTCTACTACATTCCTACTGTCTCCCACAATTCTAACAGTATGGTTGTTGTGCCCTAAAACTACTGCACAAACAGGAGCAGAACCAGAGACTTTGGGCAATTGTTGCCTGTTATCCTCTCTACACATTTTTGCTGTTACCTGAAGGAAAGTTAATAGTCTGGTCTAACCACGTTTGTGGTTTTATTGTGATTTTTACTGAGTTCCAGGAGTGGCAAGATGGAAAGGACACTGGTGGCCTGTCTGCTCCCCGCAAATCTTTTTCTCAAAGATTTCCACCGTGTCCTAAAAGGGTGCACAAAGAGTTTAAGGGGTTGTCACCAAAACACACTGAGTGTTGTTGAAGATCCCTGTGGGATAGGTCAGTGGAGCCCAGAGGCACAAATAACTAGTTACTGCCTCCTGTGTAGTGGCTGTGGTACTAACACAATTCCCAAGAAAGAGAAAAGAGGAAATAAAGGACAAAAAGAGCATTTAGAAATAACATGTAGCAAATTAAACGTAAGCACTTGACATAGGCAGCTTTACACAAGAAAACAGGAAACCGCCAGATGTTGTGAAAGTGGAAATACAGTATTCAAGATCTTAACTTGCATTTCTTATTTGGACAAAATTCTCGTTGGCTTCAGACAAGTTTTCTTCTGAAAAGTGGTGCAAGATTGGGCCCATAAGCACAACCTGACTTACACTGAAAATTACTATATGCAAGACCGACTTGTTCAGCTCCCTATTGAGGAGAGTAAGCAGTTGCAGGGACACATTTCTCTCCTTGCACAGGGAATTCTGACCATAGCATGGAGACAAGGATGGTTCCCAGCGCTCTGCTAGTCTTTCCTCCCCACACCTTGAAGAGGGATGAAGTAGATTAGGGAGCGACTAGACAGCCCTGTCCCTACCTCCCTTAAAGTGCTGGATCAGCCCTCAGACTAACCAGCTGGTGCACAAGGGCTGCAGCAAGCTGCTTCTCCAGTGGTGAGGGATTATGACTCAGCACCTCCAGTCACTGTGTTTGCTCATTACTCAGGACAAATTGTGAGACTGCAGTAACTATTCCCCAATAAATACCAAAAGATATCCAGATGAAACAAACAGACAGTCCTGGCTGTAACACCAGAACAAAGATACAATTCTTCGTCACATCCAGTGTCACTTAGTCAGGGTGATGTTTCCTGTATTCAGCAAACATGCCAGTAAAAGAATTTCCTTGGCATAGAGACAACATGGAAATGTCCTTTTAAAAATCAGTCAATACCAACAGAACTCATGAGCTAGCTGGAACCATTTCCTATGCTATGGGAAGAACACTTGAATAAGGTTAACCAAGACATTTTACCCTCCAAGCCTCCCCCCTCCCCATCTATTTCTGGATGTCTTCTTTTGTTCACCCTTTGCTAATTATAGTGGCCTTGCTTAGGTGATATTTATAGTCTTAAAAGAGTTGCCTGACTTTTAGAACACTTTATTCATGTATATTTCCTGTGTTTATTGTTGCCTTAACTAATTTTTAAAATTAAATTTACTTGATCCAAGATTTTATTTAGCAACAAATATCAAAGTAACTTTTCTTTCAACAAATGCAAGAGCTGCGTTTAGATGTCAAAAGCATTTTTCTATTTCTGAATTTCTGAAAACAGATTTTAGTTTCTTTCCCTCTCCAAGTGATGGGTATGACAGGCAATTCCAGAATTAGACAACATGAAATTTCCTTTTTCACCTCTATATGATTATTTGGTATCTTATTTTACTAACTTATTGTATCTTTCTTGTCTGTAATGGTTGCTTTAATGACTGGGGTGTCTCCAAGACACAGTGTTAAATATTTGTTTGCCCAGACTGCCTCGATGTCTACCTAACCACCTATAACTGATCTTCTACCAGGCACAGAATTGGAAACAAGACATTGAGAATGCCGATGTAAAATTACAGCTTCACTTTCCCACTAGCACCACATTTTATCTCTTTCTTAGTTTTCCTTAATTCCTTCCTAAATTTGCCCTTTTGTGTCTTTGGCTGTTGCTCTACAAATGTGCCTGTAGTGATGCCAACAGCAACAATTTTCAGTCCCTATTTTGAAACAGCAAATTAAGATTTTAGGGGAAAAATTGGTGCACATCTTTCAACTCTACTGAGAGCAGCTGGATTTGGGGAAATGTTAAAGCAAAGCGTGAGACTAACTGGCAGTTCACCTTTCAGCAGAAATGCTTTCTTCTTCCCTGGTAGCTGCCACCCACTCGCACAGGCTGAAGTAAGGGCTGCTCAGTGCGCTGGTGCCCCGGTTCTTGTGCCCGTACCTCCGTCTTACACACAAGCAGTGCTGCCTAGTGGGACCAGTGAAGGGCTGTTGCAGCCCACTCCTAAGGGTGACACGGGGGAGGCAGCCCTTTCCTGGGGGGGCTGCTAGAGCCCCTCAGCCCCACTGCCACATGGATCATGCATGTCTCAAGCCCAGAGTGGGCATTGACCCTGACACACGCCTCGCCCTGCCTTGCAGCAAAGGTGTGAGTGTCACAGGGGTGCAGAAACACAGCAGCAGAGTGGCTGCCCAGGGGACAGTGCCCAGCCTCAGGCTGGCCACCCGGACACCTTCACACAGCCAGGAGTCAAGTCTCAGGTCAGGGAGAAGGAACGTGAAGACACTGAATTTTATTTCCAGCACATGGAAATATGTTTTGCTGCTTTCTATGCGTAGTCTTGTAACTTGAGGCTATGAAATAGAGCAAACCATGATAGCCATGGGTATTTTTTTTTTCTCATGCATCAAAGGTACGTTTTTGGCTAGCATAAAATTACATACTTCCCTGGCAATAGATGGCTTATTCTGTTTTAGAAATCTGAAAATCTACTTGTTAGTGCATACTGGTCAAAGCTTGGGGGTAGAGAGATACCAGATGTTTGTGCAGCCTGTCTCTTACTGCCTTTATTTGAAACTCCATTTTATAATAATTTTAAAATTGGAAATGGAAAAGACTTAAGTCCTCTAATATGTTCCTGTGCCTATATAGTGAACCCAACCTGTTCTGAGTGATCTTACAATTTACAGCGGAATTTGAAAGCTTTCAGCCTTAGGCCTTTTCTCCAATAATGAGTCTGATGACTGAATGTGCTAGAAAACATACTATTGGAGCTGCTACAGGTAGAACACAGTTGCTCACTCTCCAAGGTCTTTGTTTTGTTCAGGTGTTGTGCTTCTACATGGCTGCCATATGGCTGTATTTGTTGCTTCATCAAGGTATGAATATTCAGATTTCTTAAACTTTCTTCGTAAGTCACACTTTCCTCTGCTTTTCTTGTAATTTTTCAGCATTTTTCAGCCCTGCTGCTGAGTGGATTATGTGAGCTATTGACTCCACAGTGCATTATGTACAATGACCATCGCTTCACCTGGCACAGCTTACCTCTACATATGAAAGTATAGAACATCCATTTATATTATTTGGCTTCATCAGGGCTTATAGGAAGTCTGTAAGTGACTACAGTATGGCTAGGATTTCATCCTTACTGTAGGTGATCCTAAAGGCTACAGGTTAACAGAAGAACAGCCTTAAATCTAAACAGCCTTGATAGATTTATAGAGGCAAACTTTCACTGTCACTGGGAAACATCCCATACGACAGAAATATCATACAGGCATCATACACAAGTGTTGGATCTGAATGATAGAGGTATCGTAGAAAAACTCTGGATTTGAATAAACAAGTTCTCTTCCTGTAGTAAGATTTACTGCCTGAGTTTAAGCAACGTCATAATTTGCAGGAGGAAAAATGGCTCTTTTTTTGTGGCAGAAACTTCCAAAAAATGGGAGTTCTTTGCAGATGAAGATCTGTCATTCTACCAATAAAACAGTGACTTTCTTAAGCAAATCCAGGAAATATATCTGTGATTTTCCAAGGGACTGGAATTGTTTGATTTTTAATGTGCAAAGCTTTCTCCATCATTTGGCAAAAAGATCAAATCCTCACAGCAGAAAATAACAGTTAAATAGTCTGGAAATATAACAGATTATATTAACATGGCTGAGCATTCATTGTTCAGTTTCCTTAGCCAGTACAGTAGCCATTATTAGAAATCACTTGAATATCACTTTGGACTAGCCATAGCACGCAAGATCTAAAGACCACCGTTTTTTCATCTTACCCTGCAGCAACATGATATATGTTTGGTAATACACCCAGGTAATGTCACTGCTGACAACTGTTAAACTTAAATTGGAAACCTACACTTTGAAGGGAAAAATTGAAATCTAATGTTACACTTCTGTTTTGCGTACCAAATGCCTCCAACTCACAGATGAACATGCAAGTGTGGCTCTTCCCTCCCACCGAGGCAGCAGTGTCTGCCTCAGGCCACACGGCAGGAGAGGCTGTAGCGATGTTCTTCCTCGTGCCCATACTATACAGCCTGTTATATCTCTGCTTGTCACCAGCATTAGGGTGGGCTGCACAGCCTTTGGAATTGTTATTTATTTAAATTTTCTCTTAGAAAAATAACAAAACATTATTATTGCATCATGGCTATTCACAGGATCCTAGGTAAGTTTGCTACAGTGAACTGCTGACTGCAGACCTATTTGAGTGTAGAAGTGGGCAGTTTTTTGAAAAGCACCTACAAGAAGCATGGTTCTTAGTCTCAGCATGATGCTTAACACTGGTTATTAGATGGAAAAATTACTAAATCCAGGGTGACTGAAGTCAGCCTCCTGCTGTCAGAGGTGATAAGATCACATGGCAGAGCGGAACTAAAATATCCAACTCTGACATGAATGGGCATAAGAGAAGGTCATCTTTCTTACTCCTAGAAAAAGTGTTAGAGGCTTAGCACTGAACAAACTATTCAGAAAGGCTGCAAAGTGGCATGTCCCCATGCTGAAATACAGTGTTCGGTCACATCCTTTGTTCAGAGGAGAGCCAGAAGATCATGAAGTTAACTTCCAGCAGCATGCTCCCCTGCAAGGTTCAGCTAGATGACAGGTATAATCCCATGCTTCAATAAACCATGGTTTCTCTGCTGAGACTTCTTTCTAGATCAGTGATTTTGCTATTTGTGAAATTAAATTAATGATTCTAAAGCAAATAATTATTTGGCTGTGTAAGAAATACTTCTCCCCTTCCCCAACATTTTTTAAATATTTGAGAAATATTTGTTTTCAGATCCAGATACAATTAAGCCAGTATAAAAATCAACAGCTACACATGACAACATATTAACTAATTAACTAATCTGATATTAAGGGAAGTCCTGGACCTCAGTTTCTGGCAGCTTCCCTGACTGAAAGAAAGAACACTGCAGAAGTTTTATTTCATCAGCTATGTTAGTTAGGTTTCCTGTCCTATTACCCCCAAGGGGGGCTGATGCTGGGGGGTGGGGGGGCAGGGGGCCTTGAGGGGGGTGCAGCCTGTAACCGGCGCCCAGTGACCCCAGCCCTGCCCCCACAGGTGACCCCCATCACCCCCATCACCCCCCCCTTCTGGGGGGTGCTGACCCTCCCCATCCCCCCCCCCCCCCCCATCTGCGGGGGGGGAGGGTCAGCACCCTCGGGAGGCCCCGGTGGGCCTGAGGGGGGGAGTGCAGCCTGTAATTGCCTTTGATTACTTGAGTCTAAATAATATATCAACCTGTCACCACCCTGAAGAAGAACTTTTAAGGTATTCCTCTGCTAATACTTCTTCCCCCTCCCTCCCCCCCACCCCCCAAAAAAACCCTAACCCAAACCTGTTGTTCTCCTATTCTGTGTTAACTCAGGTTAATAATTGGATTTCTGTACTGTAATTTTTATTTTTTACTTATTTCTTGATACTTAATTACATACAGACTGAAATTTGAAAATAAACCTGATGTACAGAGTATTATATTACTATACCTATCTAAATACATTTTACAGAAAAAGAATCAGAGACTCCAGGAGTTCTGTTAATTCTATTTGCACTGTTTGCACCGCTTTAAGAAATAATTTAAAACTCTGCTAATATAGCTGTGCTTATGGGGAATATGTAATGCAATACTAGGCCTCTTAGCTTCTTGCCTGCCAAAACATCTTTATTACCATGTACAGTAGAAGTTCTGTAGATAGGGTCCTTTTGAGATACGTGCTTAAACCAGTTTCTTTGAAGGCCACATTTGCAGCTAATGTAAGCGTGGCCAAATTTATACTTCTAGCAAGAAATCTTTCCCAGAACTGATAAGAGTCTGACATCAATGAGTGGCCTAAATTTGTGAACTCAGTGAATGGTTCTAGGATGAGCTTCTTTAACACGAAGTACAGCAGCTCTTCCTGCAATCATTCACTAAATGGGTTTGTGCTCACATAGTACTTTGACCTAGGACAACCTCACTAAAATAGCCAAATAAGTCAAGGTAATATTTTTGTGAGTCACAAGTCCTTTAGTGCCTTTTTATAACTATCAACATTTAGTTAATTTTCTGATCCTCAGCCAGAAGAAAGTATCCTGAGGACTGTTCTACAGTGCAGGTCCTGTTTTCTTCCTGCCCCAAGCAGACTGCTTTCTTTTATGGGTTCAGGAATACTTAGCTTTGGAAGTAGTTGCTGAATTTTCCCTGATGTAGGCTGATGAGGAAAGACCAGTCCAGTGGAACCATCTGCATCCTTTCTTGGGGCCAGGTAACCTTTGGTCTTGAGAAACGCTTGCAATATTTTCTTTTTAGCTTTGTATAAAGACCTTTCACCTGACTAAGACAGCTGGCTACAAATCTAGCATCCCCAGGGCATTCCTGAGTTTTCTTAGCTGAGGATAAGATGGATATATCTTACTTTTATATTTACCGAGCTTTCAACAACTCCAGAATAGCAAACAAAGGCCTTCTTTACTATTTATGATGTAATTACTTATTACAGAGTATTCTGACTTCACAGGATAAAGAGGTATGCTTGAGATTTTAGTAGGTGTTAAATACAAAGTTGCTGGATTGCAATTGGCTGCTTTGGATCTTACTCTGACATTATTATTAATCCTGACTAATTTGCTTCAGTAACATTTCCATTAATTTCTGATATCCAACATGAAGATGGGAGCATCTGCTCCTTAGCAAGTAGGAGCATTAGCCTTTAATTACATACTTAAATTCATACACAGGTCAAATCTGTAAAATGCAGTGCATGCTGTAGGTAGTTCTGCCCAGTCAATATTTTTACCTTTGACATGCTTACATGTGTACTACATTCTAAAAGAGGTGTTGACAATTTGTAGAGCCACAAGTGAGAAGAATGTGATAAGCATAAGCTGATAGAAGCATGTTTGTTATCACTTGAGATCTCTTTAAAAAATCAAATTTTCAGCAAAATGGAAAGAAAAAGAGAAAACTTAAAAACTGAAGTTCACTGGTGGTTTTTTGTTGTTATCTCTAGGATAAATGTGGCCTAAACCACTGGACAGGGACAACATTTTTTGTCACATCCTCCTCCTTTTCAGTCCCTCCCGAACTCTGCTAACTATAAACCTCAAGGCGTAGCACAAAGGAAAACGTTTGCTCTTTTGTAATGAAGAGACCAATGTCTAAGACTAAATTTAAATGAAGTAAAAAGATACAGTAAAGGAATGCAAACATGCAATTTAGTAACTCACAGCCAGCTGTGCAAGGCATCACTTACCATGACAAAATCAAGATCAATTTCATACAAACCACATTTGTACTTCTTTTACTGTTTAATTATTTGAGTAATTTAAAATTTTAGTCCCAGAGATGTGCTAATACACCTGTCTTATTTGAAAGGCATCTCAAGATTCAGCTGTTAAGTTTAGCCAAGCAGGAATAATAGGAAAATATGTTCTCAAGCAAATACATATTTGTCAACTGTGTACAGGAAGGCAACAAAGTTAGCCGTTCTGAAAATCCAGTTGTACCTTTATCACAACTGCTTCTTTCCCTCCCTCTGTATTTAAAATCTCTGTCATATCCTCAGGGGTGGATGTTTCTACCACCCCACCCCACCCCCAGGTATTCCCACTCTGTGGAGCAATCTGAAATAGCTGCTTTCACTGACTTGATCAGGAGCTGAAACCATGGATGGACAGAAGAGAGCTGAGTTCATGAAAAGTTTGGAAACCCTTTGTTTAATTCTGATCCTCTCAGCTGCAAAGAGAGAGGGTACTGCCTAGTGCTGTAAAAAATGTGGAATCTGATCTAAACATGTTTTGGGCACCTCACTTTTTGAAGTTGAGAAGCTAAATGTTCTTAGCATTGTCTGTAATCTGGTCCCTATATATTAGATGTGGATGGATTTCCAAGTGTTGTTATTGTTCTGGAATGCTGTGCAGTTTAGTTGATCTTGTCCAATTTTTTTTTTAAATATAATAAAATCTGGATATGCCAGAAGATATGAAACTGCTGAACTCCAAGTTTCTAAGGTGTAAAGGGTACAAATACGAAGATGAAACCAACACCTAAAAATGCGTGAAAGTCAGTTCATTAGCCAAAGGCTTTATGCAGTGAATTTCTAGCATGTATGTATTTGCAGAAGTCTGTATGTACATGGTAGTGTGTATATATATATATATATATATATCTAAAGCCAGGAAAAGTAGGTCAGCATTTTCATGAAGCACATTTCTGCATCTTTGGTGTCCATATTAGTAAACATATGTTGGTTGAAGAAAACCATCTCTAAAACTATTCCCAGTATAGCATGTTGAATGATTATAAAATCTGCCTATAGATTAAGCCATGGAACCATAAAAAGTAAATGTTGCTTGCATGTCATTTCATATTCTCACTTTAATCATAAATGGGATTTTAAGATCATAACTTAGAAAATCTTACACTGAAGAGTATCTTGTTCTGCAAGTCTTAGTGTTTTTTAACATGGTTACTCTAGACTAAACATGCTCCCCAGTACATGGGTAGAAAGACCTGGTCTCTGATATTTAGAACATGGTCTGTTGGAAATGTAACAGGTTTGCAGATTTCATTTTTAAATTATTTAAAATGGGTTGCATGGTTTATAACTTACTATAAAATTGTAAACAACTTGGCAAACTTAAGATGTGAGAGTCTTCTCTCTTAATCCATTTTCTTTTCCCCCTCTGAGTAAACTTCCTCCCTTCTTTCTCTTTATATAGGCTGATTTTTTAATGGTTCCTGCAACCATTCACATAAAAAACTGAAGAAAAGGTGAAGTTGTATATGCAACATATACAGCTTGCTTTTCTTGTGATGAGGCTTTATTTCATGTGTCGGCATCATTATAGTTACGACAGAAATATTGTTGTGGCAAGCATTCTGACTGCAGCTTTTTAATGGGATCTCCCTTCTGTGCTCTTAATTCGTGTAGATTCCATTACCAGTGAACTTTTACAGTAATTGTTGTATTTGGGTACTGTATTATTTTCCCTTAGCTTGACAGTAGTCAGCAAGATATTATGGGTGATCACAAAACTTTACAGATTTCAGCAGCAAATACTTGTGGCAAGAACATCTCCATGTAGCAGAGATCCAGAACTAGTGATGTAATAGGGAAATTCAGATGTGATTTAAGTTAATCTTGAGGGGTTTTTGAGACAGAACATCTTTTATTCATTCCAGAGCTAATTTCTGTGTCAAGAGAATGGTTAAAAACTGTACTCTCTGATGTCAAATTTCTGGCTTAAAATTTCAGCTCTGACCCCAACAGACCCCAAAACTGCCTTAACAAAAAGTGTGAAAAATATAAATGGGGGAATTTCTGGCCACCAGAGAGCTGTGCATGAGGATTTACTGGGTGCTCCAACAAAATTAAGAGCCTAAAGATCATCGTAGTCAGCCTAGGTTAAAGGAATCCACCATGTATCAGTGGTGACGAGAACCAAAATGAGTGGTTAAGGCATCTTCTTCCTCCTTGCTTTCTGTTCTGTGTATACCCTGCTTAGGATTCAGCCTTCATGGTTAACTAGACACACGAGAATGCACAAAATAGTATCCCATTGAGAAAGTGAATATTCTAAATGTGGACTTTCAACTGCACAGAGATGGAGAGAAATGGCATTCCCCCACATGTTAAATAAGGTAATGAAATAAATTAACGTGGAATGGTGTAACAGGCATGCTTACAACTCTGATTACAAGCCAGATAGCGAGCAATACCGAGAGGGAAGCAGTAAAATTTATGTGAGTCCCTATGGAGGCTAATAACATTTGTGATAAATAGTAAAGTACAGAAGAGCTGACCTGAAACTTGAATCTCTTTGCTACAGCTAATTATAGGCTCAGGTGGAAGACAACTACAAGTTTCTCCTCATAATAGTCTGACTACTTCAAGGCAAATAAATTGAGAATGAGATGCTTGGGGGAAAAAAAGAAAAGATAAACCATACTTTCTTGCTTGAGGAACAACATTGTAACAAATGGTATTTTTTTCTTGATTGATAATATAATGTAAGATTGTTACCTACCTTAAGTTCTCTAAAAAAGATGCTACTCCTAGCCCACTCAACAATGGAGAAGAGGGTTTGGTCAGCCATTTTACACATAAGCCCAAATGTGTTGAGCTTCTCATGTTTGCCTCTGTTGGCTTGCTCTTGCTGCAGGTACGCCATGATCTTGGCTTGGACCTGCGGCTCATCTGACTCACATTTCAAGAGTTCCAATATCAGATGCGGAATACTTGCTGGTGAGCTTGTTTGATAGTTATCCATGTATGAGTAGCCCATTATTGACTCTGGTGAACTAGTGTAAGGGTCAGGGTACTCAGACTTGATAGCGCGGCTTGGAAAATGGCCATAGGTTTGGTAACCTTGCAGACTGCCATGGGGTGGCATTGTCATACTAATTGGAGAGGTGACAAAGGGACTTCTGTCATAGTCTGTAGGAGGCAAGGCAGTATGGTTCAGAGGTAGGCCTTTGGAGGCAGAATGGATGTTCTGGATCGCAGAGGATATTGTCAGGTCAGTCGGCATTGCTTGGATCACCTGAGTCATGGCTTCCAGTTTAAGTCCATTTGCTCGGATAAGAGCTTTCTTCTGCTGCTTCAGTGCCCTGTCTCTCTTGTACATTGGTCCAAACTTGTTTCGACCACCACGCATTCGGTCAGCTCGCACAGCTGTCAGGGGCGAGGAGGAAGTAAATCATAATTAAAACGTGGAATCGACATTTTTTAATGAAACATACATTAGGACAGGGCAGAAATGTAAAAATGTAACTCCTTTTTTAATTTTTTTTTTCCAAATTCAAAGTTGCACTTTTATTCCTAAAGAAAAAGATTTATTTTGACTTAACAAATGTCTTCTTTTTCCTGGTAATTTAAATATCACATGCATATATTACTAACATACAAGGACTTCTCTTTACATTGATTAGGACACAGGGACAAACACAATGGTTGGCTACAGGAATTTCACACCTGCTATGGGATCATGTGGAGATCTCAGTGTTTGTTTGTTTTTATGTCAAGCTACTATGTCATTAAGAAACAAGGGCTGATGTCCAGAATTTGTCTGAGACGTATCCAGCGGACCACATTGTCTCATTATAATCATTCCATTACTGCCTTCCACCACAGCAAAACATCTGAAACGTAAATTACGAAATGTTCAGTAGTCACAAAGGGGAACATGTTTGTCTTGGCAAAAAGGAAATATTTCCTTTCAATGATTCTGTTCAGGTTGGTGTAAAATTTTATGCAATTTCTAGGTAGCTGAACAGCTCTACAGAAATGTTTAGCTGCAGTTGGAATGTACAGAGAGAAAGCTGTCAGCTTGCTGTCTTCCACACAGAAGGTGGAAGTGAAACAGAAACTATTGACACTGTTCTGTCTTGTAATATCCCTGGAATTAAAAATAATTAAAACAGATCCACCTCAACAGCTGCCTTGGGAGTCATACTGGTGGTCTCTGTCACAGCAGTGTCTGTCACAGTAGTATATATGTAATGGACTAGCGAGGAGCTCTCACCAAGCCCACCTTGCCCAACGGCAATTAGATTGAAAGAGGAAACTTTGACAGCCTGGTGACATGTTGAGACTGCTGAGATTGCTGGAGGTTAAGTTCTTGAGCTTTTTATCTTAGGGATTAGTAGAACATTAAAAATGTATTATGAATGCTAGATAATACACAATACTATACATTATCATAAGGACTTTAACGTTTAATGATTTTTTTGGTCCATGGTAATTTATGAACTAGACTTTAAGGCTAGTTATTTCCCTGATATTGCTATCAGGGAAATACACATACAAATGTCACAATTTATTTACAATTATGAAGTACATGTTCTTCCAATTTTCTAAACAAAGGAAAAGAAGTTGCATGGCTGTATGGACAACGAAGTTAAAGTACATTTTCTAGAGCATCTTTACAACTACAGGCACTTTGCTTAAATTTGCAGTAAAAATGCTGCTGCTAATATTGCTGTTGAATGTTGACTTTAAACAAAATGCAGGAAATTAAAATAATTCAATTCCCATGCTGGTAAATGTAATTAACTTTAAATCTGTATACATAGTATCCTCCCAGGTATTCTACAATCAAAACCCTGTGAGCCAGATTGGATTAGCAAATGGTTTTGTGTAACTCCTATAGAAATTAAGGTAAACTGCACGTAATCACAGAAGACAAAATCTGGTCCTGTATCACTGTCAGCAATTAAGAGGAGTTGCAAGCAGGAGTAGATAAATGTATTGTATCCTTATTCTTAACACCAACAATGAGAAAAGGATTCCAAATGTCTGGTTATTGTACTATCTGAGTTTGGAAGAACATGCAGTGATTCAGGATGTTTAGTGCAGTTAGTGCTAGCTCAGTCTTGCGGGCAAATAGAAGAGTACTGAATCCATCGAACTGCAGAAGGCTGATGTTTCTGTTTATCTTCAGTTCTATCAGCAGCTGTCCTTTGCCAGACTCAGGTGACTGGGTCTTACCCGTTATGGTTCCCTTAATGGTTTATGGTTTCCCTCCTTGGCCTGATTTTTCCTGGTTAAGCATCTGGGGTGAATGTCATTTCAGTACAATTGTAAGAATACGGATTTTAGAGCTTGTCCTTGGTCAAGCAGAAATGTCATTTGCTGCGGAACCTGAATTTTAGTATTTAATATATTAAAGTTAGAATGAACTATGTATGATTCTCAACTTCGAGTGGATGATAATTTTGCATCTGGTTATCTCAAAGGGTATTGTACACTTTTCATTGTTCTCTGTACATGAGAAAGTGAAATTAAGTCAAAAGGTATGCTTCAAAAAGTATACTTCAAAATGCCTTATTCTCTTTCATTTGTAATAGCATCTCAGGTGTAACCTCACAAAAATATAGGACACAGCTTTAGAGATTATTTGTTCCTTAATCTCAAAGGCAAGTCAGTGTGAGAAAAACCCTGATTTTATCTGTTTCTCTGTTTTCTGCCTTATCGTCAGAAAAATACATATTAAAAAACCAACCCTAGATAAAATATAAAATATGTTTCCACAGCAATGACTGATTTTTTTTTTAATTTAAGCACTTCTTACATATTTTGTTTAAACTATATTACGTCTTTTTTAAAAGCTGCAAAACTAGTCTATCTAGACCCATTCATTCACAAACTCTAAAATACTGAAATATCAAATTATATACATATATAAAAAAATAGATTATGTTTTTGACTAGTTGTTAGTCATTTACCATTTACTCATTAGGTCTTTTTAATAAAGCAACAATTTCACTGAGCATACAAAGTTACCTTCTACTATAATTTCAAAATCATGATAAATGTATAGCATTTTTTACATAAAATATCATGTAATAAGATATGCATTCCTATTATTTTCAGAATTAATCTATAGTATAGTTGAAAATAACAGCAAGACTATAGCTCTTACCTTCCAATTTCATTCCAACACTTAGACATTTTTGAAATCGACAGTAAGGGCATCGTTTTCTCTGTGTTTTGTCAATCTGGCAATTCTGATTTTCTATACATGTGTACCTTTTGTTATTCTGGACTGTTCGCTTAAAGAATCCCTGTATGATAGATATAAAAGTTAGCCCATTTTGCTTGACTAGCATCTTTCAGCATTTTATTTTATGGAAATCATTGTAACATGTTTTTCAGACACCACTCAAGCACTTAAGAAGTTAGATAGTTTATTTTAATCACAGTGAGATGTACCCAGGAAAAAAACACCAGACTCCAGAAGAGGTTCTCTAGTGTTAGTCCTATATTTTATAGATTTATGTCAAAGCTTGCTAAGACTGGCTATAGTCTCCTGTGCCCCTAACAGTGGTAGCAGAAATAGTGAGGCTGACCAGTTCCTTTTGTATTCTTTAATCATCGCAAAATGATTAAAGTCTTCCCTTTAAAGTACTTTTACATGAAACAAGCAGGGATGCTGTTGCAGAGGTAACAGGAATAAAGAGTATCTCTGGCTAGAGTACATCCCAGTGGTGCATACTAGCGGCACGGTAAGTGCTTGTTGTTCATTTCTCACCGATTATTTTTTAACGCAAATATGATATGCTAAGTTAATTTTTCTGTGCAACTAAGTATTTAAAATTGCATTGTTCTGGCCAAGGAGTTCTTTTTACAGTGCATTACTTAAATAACTATAAAAAACTTCTAAAAAATTTTACATGACAAATGTCATGAATTCATAAGTATTTAAACCCTTTAGTATACATACAACTATGCAGATATATTTATCTTTCAATATGATAAGTTGCATTTACAAATATTTTATTTCAAAATTAATGAATTCTCTAAAAGAAATCATTAGTTACTTGACTTTGTGTGTCAAGAGAACGCTGAGTTATAGTTTGTATGAAAAAAATGCATGGTCATTACAGTTACAGAAATTTCCACTGTAATGCTGAAGGATAAAATATCTGCTTTAGATTTTGCAAAGCAGATCTGTATTGAGGATACTTTTCCCACTTTATCCTCCAGCAGCAGAAATACTCTGAATGCATATAAATCAACTAAAATCAGTATTTAGGACAGTTAGGAATGAAAGTTGTTCTAGAACTACATCACTTCACAAGAGCAAAATACTTAAAAGCAACGATAAAACTACAATGCAAAACAGTCCAGGTTGTTTCCATTTGTGCAGATGAGATCTCTCCAAGAGACTTCTAAATTCTAAAGGTTTTTGGTGGTTAATTTTTAACATGAATGTAACAAGAAACATATCAGATATAAGCCAAATTATTACACATCTGATTTCTTTAATCATCTTTTTTCTGCTTATATTTGAAATATATTTTTTTTTCCTGTACTTGTGTTTGTATGAAGTAATTAGTACAGAACCTTGCAGCTTTCACAGGTGAGAAGTCCATAATGGTACCCAGACACTTTATCTCCACAGACTGGACACAGCTCCTCAAGGTCTTCATCATAAGAATAATTCACCATTTTAAACTGAGACACTGGGGAGAGGAGAAATAGCACATTCAATTAGAATTTACATTAATAACTCAAATTTTCCGCAACTGTTCTCATCGGGAAAGAAAGCTCATTTGCACCACTGCAAACGAGGGGGGGAGGTATTTTTTAAAACACAGTTTGTAACGAGACTTGCAACTTTTCATCAACAGCAAATCTGTATGATACTTTGCAAGTGTAGAAAAAATCATCAGCTTCCTAGTTTTATGTTCTAAGTATTTATATTTACGGTGGGCCCTCGACCTAATCCTGAGTTGAAGGAACCACAAACTAAATTAATTCATTTAAATCCGAAAACGAACAGGGGCAAACTTTAAAAAAAAAGCAGAACGAAAAGATGGAGTGGCGCTTGTGTATTTAAAGTAACTCAGTTCATTTCTTCAAAGTTTTCTTTCAACATCAGCCTGCAAATATTTACTTAGCCCAAACTGGGATCTCACAGACCCAGCACTTTTGTGCCGCGCTGAGTGCAAGTTAGTGGCTTGCGACACCAGCTGAAAGCGCCCCCCGCCCCGCGCTGCGGCCCCGCGGCCCCGGGCCGGCGCTTCCCAGCCCCCGCCGGCAGAGGGGCAGCGGCCCGGGACCGCCGTCCTGGGGGTGCGGCGCGGCTCTGCCCAGCCGGCGGCTCCCGGTACCGAGAAACCGGCGCGCCGGGGCCGCCTGAAGTTTCGGCCGCGGGAGGAACGGTCGGGGAGGAGCCGGCCGTCAGGAGGGGACGAGGAGGGTAGGTAAACCCAGCCGAAAGGCGGCACCGATCGCGGCCACTCGGGCCGGGCTCCCCCGCACGGAGCCCAGACAGCCGCTCGGGTTGCCCCCCCAAAAAGCAACGCCGCCGCTCGCCGCGGGCCGGCTTCCTCCCCCTTCCCTGCCGCTGAGCCTGCGGTCTGCTCGGCAAGATGCTGAGCAAGGCGAGAGGCGCCGGGCACCGCCGCGGCACCGCTGGGATGTCGCTTTTTTGCCGGTAACCCCGCAGCTGCCGCGGAGCGGGAGCACTGGCGCCCGCCCGCAGCCGGGGCAGAGCTGCCAGAGCCGCCTCGGCGCGGCCGAGGGTCGCCGCCCGCCCGCGGCGTGGGGCGGACACGGGGCGGCCGCAGGCGGAGGAGGAGGAGGAGGGCCCGGCCCTCCCCTCGCTCCCGCGGCCGCGGCTCCAGGCCCAGCGCTGGGACCAAGCCCTCCCTCCTCGCAGGAGCAGCCCAGCGGGAAAGCAGGGGTTTTCCGAGCGCCGTGCCCTGGCGCGGAGCCCGCTCCGCGGTCGACGAGAGGGGCGACCGGGCCGCCCCCAGCACTTCCGAGACCCCCGGCCCACCCCGCTCCTGCTTCCCGGCAGGCTCCCGGGAGCAGAGGGGATAATTCCGAAAGAGCAGCCGGGACTGGAGCCCGTGCCCCGGGACAGGAGGGCGGGGCGGGGCAGGCAGTGCCCCCGTACCGGGCTGCCGGCTCCGAGGCAAGGAGCCGACCCCCCCGGCGGCCCTGATGGGGTCTCCACCGCATCCCTCCCCGCAGCGCTCCGGCGCGGAGCGGGGAACCAGGCACAGCCCCAGCCCGTCCCACTGAGGCACTTCCAGCTCGGGCATCCCGCCGCCTTCCCGGGTACCTCGCAAGGGCGTTCATGCCCCGCGGCGTCGGGGCTCTCTGCGGCGAAGTGTGGCGCCGCCGGCGGCGGTGCCGCCTGTGCTGTGCCTGCGGGCACCGTACCAGCGGGACGCAGTCCTCGGGACCCCGTTGCGGGACGGTGTGCGGCACACGGGGTGCTCGGCAGGACTTCCCCGCCTGACTCCCCATGGCATAAACTCCTAGTCGGTTTTGCGCGGACCGGGGACGAGCCCGAGCACCCCCCGGGCCTGTGCGGGGCCGGTGTCCCCGGGCGGTGACCGGCGGGGCGTCTGCACCCGGGGAAGGAAGGCCCCCGCCGGCCAGGTGCTCGGCGGCTCTCCGGCAGCGGGTGCGCCTCCTGGCCGGGGTTCTGCTGTCGCCTCGGCGCTGCTGCCCCGGCCCCCGGTGCCCGCCCGAGCCGCGCTGGAAGCGGGCCGGCTGCAGCAGGGGCTCGGCGGCGCGGGCGGCGGCGGGGCAGCTCGGAGGCAGCCGCCGTAAACTTTTTCGGCAGGACGAAGGGGCGCTTTGCCGAGGGGGGCCCGAGAGCGCGCGGAGGGGGAGCTCTGTGCCTTTGCTCCCTTACCTTGCATGTTTTCCGGCATCTGCCCCTGTTCCCCATTCGACCGGGCGAGTCCCAGGGTCTCGGTCTCCACTTTGGGCAGCATGACAAGGCGGCTGCGGGCCGGGCTGGGGACTCCGTGTCCGTCCGCGACACCAGCACCTGGACACGGCAGCACAGATTTAGCTGGGGCGAGGGGCGCTCGGCGGCCGCTGCCTCTTCCTCCTCCTTCTCCTCTTCCCTCCCGCTCCTCCACGCCAGCCCTTGCCCTGCCGCCGCGGGAGCACCGAGCGGCCCCGGCCGCCGGGAAGCGCCGCCGGGTGCCCGCGGCTGGGGGAGCCGCGGGGCTGTAGTCTGGCTGCAGACGGCGGGGGCGGAGAGGAGAGGAGGAAGACCGAGGGGTGCCGGGGAGGAAGGAGGAACCCCGGGAGCCCGCGACAGCTCCGCCCGGGGCTCAGCACGGCGGCAGCCCGGCGCCCCGATCCATGCGGAGTCGCACAGTGCACAGGAGCGCTCTGCCGCCGCTGGTGCTGCTGGACAGGGTTCCCACCCCCGTCGTCGTCCCCCTCCTCCCTTCCTCCCTCCTCCTCCTCCTCCTCCTCCCTCCTCCTCCTCCTCCTCCTCCTCCTCCTCCCCCTCTTTCCCCCGCCACAAGTGCGGAGGTGCCGAGTTGGGACCTCTAGCCCCGGACCAGCGGGGAGGCGCTCCCGGAGCCTGGGGGTGCGCGGGGGGCTCCGCGAAGGGGGGCCCGACAGCGCCCTTGCAGCCAGTAAGGCAGAGGCGGGATGAGCAACACCCCCGCGCACACACGCACCGAGCACACACACTCGCCCGGCGCGCTCGCCGCCTGCCCTGACGTTCAACCGGGCTGGGGGGTGGGGGCCTGGGCTGCCACCACCACTCCCCGCCCCAGCGGAGGCCGACGGGCCACCGGCCCCGCCGAGAGGGGCTGCGCCCGCCCGCCCTCCCGCCGTGTGCCTCCTCGCCGGCCGGCAGCCCCCGGGACCCCGGCCCTCGCCTTCCCCCCCGACGGGCAGGGCGCGCAGCGGAAGCCCCTGCGCTGGGAGAGCCCCAGCCCCCGCGGCCACGTTGCCGCCACGCAGCCCCGGAGCCTGCGAGCAGCGGGCGGGAGCCGCGCCGGCGCTCGCCGTACCTGTCGTGCCTTTTGGGTTCCCCCTCCCTCCAACTTCTTGCGGGATCTGTCGGTGCCAGTTGCACCGTTTGCACAAAAGCCAATGCCCCGGCAGAGCCGTCGCTTGCGCGGATCTCCCTGCCACAGCTCATGGTGCAGCGGGCGGCACTCGCTCCCGAGCCGTCCCAAACAACTCGTTGCTGGCGAGCGGGTGTCTGGGCTGCGAGAGCCGGACGGTCCCGTGGCTGACGGGGGCGGCGGGGGGGCCAAGCCGCTCGGCGTGCCAGGCCGGGGCCGGGGGTCCGCCTGCCCCGCCGCTCTTCCCGCCCCTCCCTTGTGGCAGCGGCCGCGGGTGGTGCGGGATGAGCGCGACCTGCACCTTGGCAAGCACCCGCGCCCCCCGCCCGAGCGGCGTCTCCATCGCCGCGGTGCACGGCGAGAGCACCGCTTATCTGGCGGTGAAAACTGCCTCCGACTGAAAGTGAGGTGCGGAACCGTCTGCAGCGCAGCGTACAGCATTTCCCGTTGGCTGGGAGAGGGTCTGTGGAAACCGACCCTGGCTGGAAGGGACTAACGCCGGTGAGGATGGCGAGGGGACCGGCGGCGGGACAAGCCCTCCACGTGCAGGGCGCCGGCTCGGCTGCGCGCTTTCCTGGACAGTTTAAACTTCTCGCGTCCAGTGACTGCAAGGAGACACCTTTGCTTAGCGCAGATCCCGAGCCGCCTTAACACCAGCACCACTGGAGCAGAAAATGTCTCTTTTCTTTCCCTCTCTATGCAGGGTTTGATGTTTTGGGGATGCACCCAAGGCGCAGTGAGGCTCGGAGCTCTCGGGCTCCCGCCGCTCTCACCTTTCCCCCGTTCCCCTTCCGGCGGGAGGCCGAGCAGGCGAACTCTTGATCCGTATCAACACTTTATTTCTCATGCCACAGTCTCACAGTTTAGCAGCTCGCCGGCCGGTGAGTTTTAGGACGGCAACGTGGCGAGCTGCGGGAGCGACCAGCTCGATGGCCACGGCGGGTGGCAAACCGCCTCGAGGGAGTGCCCTCGTTTCTGGGCAGAGGTGGCTCGGGCTGAGACCCCGACTCGGCCCTCGGGAAGTTGCTCCTAGACACGTTAATTAACGAACGGCCCCTCTCGCAGGCGTCGCCGTGCAGCATCGCCCTGTGCTGAGCCCGGCCGGCCCGGCACCAGCGGCGGCCGCAGCGCGGCGGCGGCTCCACTCCGTAGCCCCGGGCGCCCGCCGGGAGGGGTCGGGGCTGCGGGCCGGGGGGCCGGGGGGCGGTGCGGCGCTACGGGGCCCTACGGCCTTGCGAGCCTGCAGGCGGGGCGCCCCGCGCCGCCGCTCCCGTTGGTGCTGCTCCGGGAGAGGCACCGCGTGTTTGGCGGCAGCCGGCGAGGGAAACCCCGCGCCCGGGCCGGGCCGGCTCCCCCCGGCCAGCGCTGCCCCTGGGGCACGGGCACGGCCCCTGGCCCTCGGCCCCTACCCGCGGGCTTATGTCGTTGCGCCGGGGAAGGGTTTGGAGCGAGTTCAACCTGTACATCGCGAAGCCGCTCCGCCAGCTACCGCTAAGGATGGTGATACTTTGGAGTGGTTATTACACATCCCCATTTCTCCGAAGAAACAGTTTAGGGCAGTACATATTATAAATGATACCTGGTCCCTTGTGACTACATTTAATTTAACATGGAGTTCTAGCTCTCACGATTGCCTTGAGCAACCTTAATTACCCTTTCTTCTAATCTCTTCTCCATTCCTTACTAAGTTCTCCAAACTTTTTTTTTTTTTTTAATGTGATTTCTCTCCTGAGTTTGCCTGCTTTGTTCTGACTTTGCCTGAAGGTCTTGATTGACGCGTGTAATTATAATTATAAAAGATGATGGCTCGGGGAGCCTCTAGCAGCCTTGATTAGTACAAGGAGCAAGACCTGGAATATTTTATACTTCCCTATTTAAATGTATGTACATTTACATTAAAAAAACACCACTCTCTAATTTTAAATAGTCTGGAGCTTCTTCCACCTCTTTGTTTTCAAGGAAGAGGGTTCTGTGCCACGGTACTTCAAGGCAAGCTTCAAAGAGGCCACAGAACTTGGGCGAATTTCAAAGCCTTTTTCCCCAAGCAGGGACATTTCCAGCTTGGAGGGTCTGCTCGATGAGCAACAAATAGCACGTTCCCTTCCAGCTTTGTGTCAAAAAGTGTCCCGGAGAAGGTTGGATTTACCTTCCTAGCAAACTAGAGAAAGAGAAGTTTTTGGGGGGAACGTTCATGGCGAACTTCGCAGAAGCGAATGAAAGAAGTGTGTAATGGGAGGAATGAAACTTTTCTGCTGGGACGTCTAAATCCAAAGCCAATCAAAAAGACTTAGAGGGAAGCATTTAAACAGGAGAGAAATCGGCACCCTGTCCCCGCTCTCTCTCCCGCTGAGCATTCCCGTGTGCCGCCAGCCCGGAGCCGCTGTGAGCGATCACGCACTTGAACCCGGTGGCTTTAGCCACGCAGCCCGTCCCCGAAGCAGCGACCCCGCCCCGGGCGCAGCGGGCGCAGAGCGCGGCGGCCCCGGACGCGGCCGGGCGGTGCGGCAGGCGCAGGGCCCCGCTTGCGGCTGGGGAAGTTTCTAACGCGAGCGTGCTGCTGCGCCTCACACACCTCTCACGCCCCACTTTACGAGACTGTTCACACAAGGAAAACTGTGTCCAATACAGGCTCTGCTCTACTCGCTTTTCTTCTGTTCTCCCTTCCCTTCCCTTCCCTTCCCTTCCCTTCCCTTCCCTTCCCTTCCCTTCCCTTCCCTTCCCTTCCCTTCCCTTCCCTTCCCTTCCCTTCCCTTCCCTCCCCTCCCCTCCCCTCCCCTCTCCTCTCCTCTCCTCTCCTCTCCTCTCCTCTCCTCTCCTCTCCCCTCCCCTCCCCTCCCCTCCCCTCCCCTCCTTCCTTTCATCTCATGTCTTCCCCCCTCCGCTCCTTGTCATAAACAGATCACCCCTACAGTACGAAGGGGAGAGTACCTCGAAACCTTCCAAATCCCGTAGCCAACAGGCTCCACTCATCACTTTGCCAAGGAAACACTGCTTTTAATTCCTAGGCATTCATGTGAGCCGAGGCTCAGTGCCTCCGACTCAAGTTTAGAAAGCAAACTGTCCCCTCTAGAGAACTGGGGGGGGGGGGAATCCCCCAAAACCCAAACACAAGAATATACTTTTTTCTATATATATAGAATTTTTTTAATCTACTGTCAGCGAAACAGCAGGTGCTTCAGGCTGTAATACTTTCTGTAGTAAAACGCACGCCACAGAGGATCTCTTTCCAAAGCCTATCGCCTTTCTTCTGCCGCGAATCATTCGCTGCTGCCTTACGGAGATGTCGATCCTGCCCGGCCTAACACAGGGAGCCTTTCCCGACAGCCGGGTATTGATCAGGAAGCTGCTTCCCGAGCGCGGCCGGGCCGGTGCCGCACGCCGGGATGCGCCGCCGCCTCACGCACGCAGGGCAGCGGCGCCAGCCCGGGGAGCGGGAGCCAGCGGGGCGGGGTGGCCCCGTGCCGCTGGGTTGGCCTCTGGCACTGCCCAGTGAGTCACCCGGACCGCAGCACCTCGCCGCGTCCCGCCGCTGGCGGCTCCGGCCGGCCCGGGCCGCGGCGGGCCGCCGTGCCCCGTGTCCCGCCCGCCGGCGGCGGGGGAGCGGGCAGCGGCCGGGGCGCTCCGGGCGGCTTCCCGGGGGCTCGGCGGCGCCAGCCGGAGGCCTGCGGGGCCGGGCCGCGGAAGGTGCGGGGCCCCCTGCGGGAGGCGGGAACATCGGCCCCGGACCGCGCCGTCCCAGGCGGCAGCCGCCGCCGTCGGGACACTGGCAGATGCGTGTTGCCAGCAGGAGCTCTGCTGGGTGGCTTTGCCTTGGTTTATTTATTATTTGTTTTAGTATAAATTACACGAGTCCCGCAGGGAAAACGCCTTCTAGTCCCGCACCGCGCCGACCTGTTGCCGCTAACGGTGCGACGGCAAAACGTGCCCGCTCCGATCGCTCCTGCCTGCCGCGGGGTCGGCGGCTTCCCCCGGTAACGGAGCGGGGGGTCCGAAAGCAGGGCCTCGCCCCGCCCCCCCCCCCGCCCCGGAGCGGGGCCGCTGCCCGGCCGCGGCCGGGCCCCAGGGAGGCGGCGGGCGGGCCCGACCCCCGCCCGACCCCCGCCCGACCCCGGCCCTCCCCGCGCTGTCGGTCACTGACGGGCCTGCTGAGGGTCCTGCCTGCGCTGCCCCGACGGAGCCAGCGCCTGGTTCAAAAGCCGGAGCCCGGTCTGGAAACAGAACACCAAACGTATTTGTATATCAAGCAAAGCTCCTGTCAGGGCTGAGCGCCGGCCGCTGTATCGTAAGAGATAATTGATTTCTATCTTGCACAGACAGGCTTAAAAATGAATTTTTTTTTTGCTGAGACAACTGACCTTGATCTGTTGGTGGAAAAAAAAAAAGATGTTTTAGGTCTGCTTATCCTTCCCCCCCCCCCCCCCCCCCCCAGTTATGTTTTGAAGCTTGGAAAACTTTATTTAAAAAATAATTTGATAGCTCATCTTTATAATGAAAAAAGTTTAAGCTCATCTCTCTCTCCTTCTCCACACATAAGCATAAAACAAACCACGAGAAGATAAACTAGCATAGTTTATACTGATAAATCTTAATAAGGATTTTTTATGTATTCATTTCTGTTCATTGTATATAAGAGTGTATTAATATATATTCATATATGTTTGCATATCTATGTAATATAGATAAGGTACTTGTGTAATATATGAGTAAACACTAGGCATTATATAGTAATCTGGCATGAGACTCTATAACCGTTTTCCCCACAATGCAGCCAAACACAACTCCTGCTGCAGATAATTCTTCCCTTTCACCTTATATAAAGACAAGTTTGAGAGCTGACCTCTAAATTACCCACACGGACGAGTGGCTGGAGGAGTTTTGCCAGCAATGGTGATTTCCCTCTGGAGACCACAGGCATCAGCATTGTTACTTTGCCTCATGTATTTGGGCATATAAAATCAGACTAACTGGAAAAAATCGGGTGCAAATGTAAATACTGCCCCTTTTGTAGATAGCTCATTTGCAGTACAGTGATGGGAAAAGTATTTAATGGGAAGAAAACTGATTAAAGAATGGCACCAGAATTTCACTGTTAAAAAAAAAAAAAAAAAGAAATCACCTACAGCTCAGGTCTTGCAGTGCCCACACAGCCTAAACTGTTCACTCCTGTGGGAGCTTTGCCTGCATCATTGCTGGGCAAAATCCTAATCCAAACTGCTAAAGATAATATTTTCTGTGTTAATTGTATGAAATTTCATTATATATCCACTCTATTAATAATAATAATAATAATAATAATACAGAAAAACAAACCTTGCCAAACTCAATAGCACTAATTATAATACTGTAAAATGCCTGAGGACATGCTTTAAAATTAAGATGGCAGTAAGTATTATATAAGCTGAAAAATTTTACAGTAAGAGACTGCAAGTAGATTATTTTTCCTCTCCTATAACCATTTTTTCAAGTTAGTGAAACAGTTATTTCTGTTAAATAATCACAGCTAATGCTTATAAAAATTGCATGGTGTCCCTGATGACACTAAGACAAAAGGCTGATTAGAGTAAACATGAAACTAGTCAAGTAGCTTTGTATTGCCCTGGAACATGGCAGAAGAAAAAAATCATGGCACTTCCATAAAAATTTTCCTAAATCCATACAATTTTCTTTGTCTAGGGGATAGGATGTACTATTAAGGTTTTGTGAATACCAGCTGCCTCTTTGGCTATATGACTGTAAACCTAAAAGCAATTGCCAACAACAGGTAGTGCCGGCTCACACCCCAGCTCCAGGCTGGTTGTGTTTGCTCCGCAAGGGACAGACACTGCTATGTGACTCGGTGGAGTGTCCCCAGCGTTCATGGGAGCTGGACCAGGCCCTCCTTGCTGCCAGAAAGCTAGGTCATTCTTGCTGTGACACGTCACTGATTTAGACCAAAGCCTAACTTCTCCATCCCCAGATGGGTGACTGCGCCGGGTAAACCTTTGCAAAGCAGGTGCTCCCTCACAAGGGCCCTCTCAGCCCCTGCGACAGGGGCAGCAGCAAGTGCCTCTGGCCTGGGGGTCTGGCGGGCGAGGGCTTCGTGGCAGGCCCTCATGAGCCCACCCGCTCTGCCTCTGCTTAGAGAGGAAAAAGCAAAGGAGGCACTGGGAGGGACTGGACAAAAGTGAAAGACCATGGATGCGATTTACTCTGAAGAGCTCTTGGCCCTGCTGCGGGTTGCACTCGCACTCTGGTAGGACAGCTTTTTCTTCCAAAGACTTACTCTCCAAGTGCAACTAAGAACACAATCCAGCTCCTTCTTATCTGGTTCCCCCAGCTCCAAGCAGAGGCCCACTGGGTGGTGCTGGTTTCATTTAACCCTTACAGGTATGCGGTGATCGGTTTACAGTGCCAAGTTAGATGGGATTTTCAGAGATGCCACCATGGGCTCTGACTGTGCAGTGTCACACAAAGGCAGAACCCTCTGCCTGACCCACTGCGCACAGGGTTTTGGAGAATTTCACGGGTTTTAGACCTGCTTTTTTCTGGGCCATGCTTTGTGAATCTGTCCTGGTATACCCATGATACAGCACACGTATAAGTGCATTTCGGAGGTACGGTGACAAGAGCGCTCTGCTGACTTACATCTCCCACCAATTTGTTTCTCAGATCCACATGATTTAGGGAACTCAGGCCTGCTAGTCTTTTGGGAACTATGAAAATGGCACTTAGTTGGTCTAAATATAACAGATAAGAGTGTCTTATTTTCCTTTCCCCTTGGGCTGTACCCTTTCACCCTGAAAAACCTTATCTGAGCTCCTCAGATACATGTGAGGTATCATTAGGTTACTATCCCATGCTGAAGGCTGAGGAGAGAGGCCCAAAGGCTATTCCAGCACCTTTCCCTCCCTAGCAGGCAGAAAGAGCAAAAGTTGGAGCAAGGCCTGAGGGGAAGCTGGACTTGCCCCCCACCATTTTCCATGTGTTTCTGGGGGCACAGCTGTGCAGAGCAGCACCCCACACCTGTAGAGAAGCACCAGAGGGTCTCTGGCTTTGACTTCTCTGTGGCTTTGCTGAGATCAGACCTTCTGGCCTGATGGTCAAACCCTGGTCACAGCCATGCCCAACAGCTCAGGAGGGCCCTGTGTCTTCCTTTTGTTGTGGATGGGATACCCTGACAACACTGCCAGAGGGACCACATGGCTCCCTCTGAGGAGAAGCACCAGAGTCCCATCCTGGAGTGGGGCTGCTATCAGGCACAGCTGGCCAGTAGGCAGGTGGTTGTGGGCCTGGTGGTGCGATCCATGGGACATTAGTCCTCCAGCCACCCATTTGCAGCCAGCAAACCTCGCTACAGCATGGGGCATGGTTCTTGTGCAGGAGGTGTAGAGCAGGTGAAGAGACTGAGAAGGGAGCCCTTGGGGGCCATCTGCCTGGGACACAGCCAGGCCTGAGGCCGGACCCCCTCCCACCGGCACCCTCCCCTTACGAGAAGCAGCAGCTCCACCCAGGAGATCAAGACCAGGTTTCAGCTGTGTTTGGGGCTGTTTCCTGCAGCTGGTGCAGTGGCATTGTCCCAAAGCCTCCCTTGGTGGTGAGGTGCCCGTATCCCACCCAGCATCAGGGTGAGCACCTCATCTGCCATCTGATGATGCACACTGGGGGCAAAAGAAGGAGACCAAGCCCTGGTTCCCACATGCAGGCCAAAGCTCCCTTCTTTCATCCTTGCCATAAACTGCTGTGCTGAGACGCAGCCTTGAAAAACCCTGGGTCATGGAACCTGCTGTGCTGCTGTGCTGGCTTGTGAAGAGCCTTCCACTCCATGAAGGTTTCCCTTGGCAAACCTTCTCCAGTCCCACTCAGCCCCTGCCCCAGCCTGGGCACAGGATGACAGGGCAGGGGATGCTATCGCCCGCCAAAGGAAAGGCACCTCCCTCCCGGTGTCTGGGGAGAGACAGAATGACTCGAGGTAGGTGTGAGAGAAGGGTGGGGAGGTGGTGGGGAGGAGCACCTCCCCTGCATGGCTCAGCCACCGCCACCGCAGCCCTGGCAGCCTGGGGCAGCTGCCTGTGCAATGCCCCTTGTGCCTGCAAGCCAGAGCGACCTGCACCTGCAGGCTTTCTGATGGGGAGAGGGTGCTATTTCCATATGCTACTGAAACTATTCGCTGCTTTGCTGCTCTGGAGTCTTAATAGACTTTTGTTATCCAGCCCACCCTCGCTGATGATGATATATCTGATGATATATCTGCATTTTTAGCTATAGAAAATAACCTGCATTTGACATGTGTATTACAGAAAAGACCCAAAAACATTCCTGAGGTTTTCTTCAACAAGAATAGTCAGGCCAGAAGCAATTTAAATCTAATTTTTGCAAATGTTTATACACGCACAATTTCACAGTTACTAGCAGTTGTAATAGATAAAGATACTATTAATTATCTGCTTACATATTTGATAATCACATTATCTCTGGAGAAAATCGTTAGTCACTGAATTGTCAGCTGCTTTCTTACATTTTTACGCTGTATGGTAAAGTTCTTCTTTTGCCTAAATACATGTGCAAATTAATCAGTTTTGTTGGTTTGCCCGATTGGAATGATTTTTTTCAGTTTGGAGAGCCCCAGGTCTAACATATTTATGCAGAGTCTTCAAAACAGTTAGAAAACTGTTACTTACCAACTGATGTAAGTCCATGTTTTATAGATTCCTGTATGATGACTGTGTGGGAACCAGAAGACATTATTAGGTATAAATATATAGTACCCT
This sequence comes from Falco peregrinus, assembly GCF_023634155.1. Taxonomy (NCBI): domain Eukaryota; kingdom Metazoa; phylum Chordata; class Aves; order Falconiformes; family Falconidae; genus Falco; species Falco peregrinus. Next base: position 520,533 of record NC_073730.1, read on the forward strand.
TGGGTGCAAGGTATACCGCATTGAGTACAGAAGAGGTGTAGCCTGTAAACTTTTCTGTCCTTGAGACCCAGGCTATAATAACCTTTAGTGAAAGTCGGCGTGATGAACAACAAAAAAAAATATCCAAGAATTCAGAAAGTAACAAGCATGTCTTTGAGTGGACTCTGTACTTTTTCCAGCATTAGTGACCTGCTGTAAACCATGTATCCCATTTCATGATAGTCTCTAATCAGAAGAATTGGAACTTGTGATAGGTTTGGCACCGTCACGTGATTTTGTACAGCTTGATAAGAGGACCCTGTTATAAAGTGACAGCAAAAGAGATAAGAACTCTTGGCAGATAATGGCAGAGAAATGATTAACCTAAGAGTGGAGAGGTGCTATGAAGCCCAGAGAGTGGAAGGTTGTAAAGTTGTGGGGTCATAAGATCATAGTGAGTGGATGAAAAGCCATACCAACATTAAGTGTAATGACTATAAACTCAGACTTGTGACCTGTCTTCTTGATGTCATCACCTCTTTGCACAGTGGACAGCAAGCATGGTTGTTTTGGCTTCTGTAAACACTCTTCGGATGGCAAAACAAGCAAGCATTAATTCCTTAAAGGAGGCTTCTGAGTGCTCTTGGGATTCTACACTCTGAGTAACAGCACCAGCAAATCCTTGGCGATGGTTTGTCAGACAAAACCATTTTTATTGCCCCAGTCTTCAGGTTGGAGAGTAGCTCCAGGCTGTAGCCATTTAGTTGAAAGCGTACACTACTTTCTCAGTAAAGAGCTTTACAGCATATTTAAACACTGATACCCAGGATTATGATACATAGACAGTATTGCGCTCACCTCTAAGTCTGCGGGGTGTAATGCCCATCCACAGCATGTCAGATGGCTGTCAAGTGTTTTGTTGTAAATAATCATTGTAAAGGTGGGTGTGTAGATGACGGGGTGATTTTTCAGCTCAGCTGTGAGTGGGTGAGGCTCTGCTTTCACACCCGCCAGAGGGAAGGCAGGGGCACGCCAGCTCCCTGGGTGATGTGGTGCTGCATGTACAGCAGCCTGAGTGCAGCGTGCCTTCTCTGTGCCCTGCGGTGCCACTGGCAGCCTCTGCACCTGTAGCCTGATAGATCAAGCCTGCATACACTTTGGGAGATCAGACTCACTGAGCTTGAATAATCAGATGATATTTGATATTTCAAGTATCTTGAAAAACAGAGTGAAGTTATTCCACTGTGGGCTAGATCTGAAGCTCTTTAAGTCAGTGGGAGCTTTTTTCTCTTTAAATTTGCAGAGGGCTGTAAAGCAGCATATGCTCTTTTATATACTTTGTCATGGTCGTTAGACTTTGATGATAAAGTGGCAGACAGGTTAGTTCCTGCTCAAACTGAACTGCTTTTCAGGCTTCTCCTGGCCTGGATGAGAGCTAGAATGCTGCTCTGAAAATGGGGTTGATGTGGTGAACCACGCAGCAATTGGGCCTTACGGCCAGGAGGCCTGAATTATCGCTTGGTCTGTGCAGTACTGCCCCCCTCTAGAGCCCCTCGTAGCAAGGATGCAGGCTGTAGAGGGAAGGCCTGATTTTCCAAATTCGTATTAAACAACTGCACGTGCCTTTTGTTTGCTTTATTTACCATGCTGGAGCGTATAAATCAGACAATTGTTCACCCAATTAATAAGTCATAAATACTCTATCTATGGTACATACAGTGAGTAAAATCATATAGATTTATGCACCAAAATCTTCTAGAAGTTAAGTTTCTCTTCCGCTTTTTTATACTTGTAATTATACTTGTAAAGTTAGCAAACTCTACCAAGGTGCCTCACAGCAATTCTATTAATATTACTGGCTTGCAACATGTATGAAATGCTTTAAAAGCAAAACATGCTATGTGAGTGTATCTTCCTATTTATTACAGGAAAAAAGTTAATTTAAAAGTCTCATTAAACAGATACTATGAGTGTTTTTTCAGGGTCACTGGTATTTTTTATTAGTTTAGACTGAGTGAAAGCTGGAAGTCAGCTTTTGCAACAAAATTCATACAAACCTAAACAATTTGATTCTCTGTCTATTCTAATTCATTTGGTCATCAAATAGATTTTCAATTCAATTCATAAAAAATGAAAACAGTCATTTATTTCATCAGTAAAAGCATGTCTTTGGGGACTGGGGATAAAATAAATGAGAAATACTGCAAATGATACTGTGCTTAGAAACTTTCCACTTTGTCATCAGAGATGTTGCTGGAGCACTGCTGGCCCATATGCAAGACTCTCTATAAAGGAATCTGCCTTATGTGGGGGAGAGAGATATTAAATCATAGGAAATATAAAGAAACTTCATGCTTTTGGCTTCAAACACTGTCATTCCTTTCCTTTTTTTGCATCAGTATCAAATGTCAGGGTGACTGAAAAATGTTCTTTTCCTTTCTGATACTTTGTCTCCATGGATAGAGGAATGTATGCCAGGTGCATAACCAGACAGATTTTCTTTGCCTTTCTTTATACCTAGTCTAGTGGGGGAAAAGAAACTCATAGGGAAACTCCAGGACAACCTGTATCAGCCTGTGATCCAGCTGCTTGGTATGTTTAGCAGAGATATGTTTGGGCCCCAGCTGAAGAAAGTACATAAGGGTGTGCATAAAGAGGTATATGCGTTGCACCACTGAAGCTACGTACCTGAGTTCATGGCTGAATACTTTGCTTGGTCAGGAATTTTGAACTGTAGCTTTGCACATGGAAGTCCCCAGTAAAGCAGCCACTGACCTTACTCTGAGCAGCTTTTCCTAACCGTGGCTGAAGCATCATAAACTCATTTTGTATCTCGGTGTTTTTCAGGCCCCCTCCCTCACTTTCTTTTCCTCTTTTCATCCCAAGAGGGTAAGACAAGGCTTTTGAAAGGTAATTTTGTTATTTCACACATGCGCTTCTGTCAGAGGTCTTTCAGGAAGATAATTAATCTAAAAAAACGTAGGTGGTTTTTTTCCCACTTCTTGTATGATGAAATTGTCCCTTGTTTGTCCCCCAGACAAATGTCCCTCAAAGAAAGTGTACCTGATTTCAAAAGCTTGGCAACAATCCCTCCTTTGACTGTTGCACATCAAATTATTTTGCAACCATTTATCACAAAAATGGAGTCAGAAGGAGTTTCTCCTCTCGTGGCCATTTTCACAAGTTGTGTTTCTTTTGGGCACTTAAAGGATGCAAAGAAATAAGCTTCGGAAATGGACTGATGAATGAAGAGTGACCTTTTCAAAGAGTTTCAATCCATGACTTGTATACGTTGGTGTAAATTTAGTGAGGTCAGTCAGGATTTTGTAATTTTCTTTTAACATTTTGGATGTTGCTCTTCTCAAGGTATTGTCATCTTTATTATCAATACATCTCAGAAGGGTAAGTGTTCAAGCACAGCATGCATCAAATGAGGGACACGATCCTCATTCTACTGAAAGTCCAGGGCAGACGTGGCATTGACCTTGGCATGAGCTGTCTCGTCCTGAGAGTAATCCAGTTGGTTTCAGCTGGAGGTTTGCTTAGGTGGAAAGAGATTTGCAAAATCTGTTCTTTGATCTGGAAATCGCTCTTTTAAAACTATCCTTCGTTACAGTCATTCCAATATTCCTCCTGATCTATCACAGACATTTAAAATTCTTTTGGATGCTTCAGTGCATTTTCTCCACCTTCATGAATTTTATATTATTTTACATGTGCTAAACCAAGACATTAAAAATACAGTTTTAAGCCTTTTCCCCAGTAGTAGTTCTGTAAAAGAAATTAAGAAAATCTGATATATCTGGTGATCTTCACCTTTTGGGTTTTTCAGTGAAGTAATTACAGTACTGAAATGTAAAGTTCTAATTTATTAAGTTAATTCTATCAGTTGATTCTCAGTTCCTGTTTGGTCTTATGGTATGACTGCACTATTAAACGCCTTGTTATTTTTGTTTACTTACATATATATATGTTACATGTTATTTTTATTACCTCAGTAATAGAATATAATGGCATTAAAATACATTTCAGCGTATGCTACTCCTTACTTGTGATTTTCAGCATATTCAAATGCAACTCTGGTGAGCAGAAACAAGGTAAGTTCTTTGTGGGTGTTCAAAATGTGAAGTGTTTTCCCTGACTACGTTAATCAGTGTATTTTAACCTCTCATGTGTTTCTGTTCTCTGTTTGGATGACCACAATTTAATAGAAACTGTATCTGGAGGTGAATAATGAATTGTAGGAATTACAAAATTACTTCTTGTGGCTTTTCCCTAATAATTACAAACATTTTAGTGAATATTTCTGCTAATAAATTCATATCTAGAAAAGGAGGTAAATGCAGACATTTGTAAGAACTTTCTTAGGTTAAATGAGCAATCAGGAAACCTTCAGGACTGCTTAGGAGGAAAACTGTTCTGTGCAGAATGAAGCATACAGTCGTGGATCACAGAAGTTCTCTTGGCTTTAACTGAAGGAGTGGGATGAGTTCTGGTGGGATACAGATTTAGTGCTAGGTCTCTGCACTGGAGAAATAAAACTTTTTCTTGGTGTGAGAAGAGCTATCTAGGCAAGTTTTATCTTCCTGTCTATTTATGTAAGTAGCTTCAATTTTAATTTCTTGCACGAATCCTTTTCTTCAATAATCTAACTTATTGGTGTACAAAGAGAAATTATATCGATTAGTTACTCACTGAACCTTTTCAAAGCTTATCTAGGAGTTATTTACTAGAAATAGGAGCAGAGTGTTTGACTTTGTGAGAAAAGAACAGATTTCTGTGAAACAGGCTGGGGGAAATTACTTCCACGTATGTAGCAGTAACAGGTGTTGTGAACTCATCCATCATCTCACATAGCACTCAGGAGCAGAAAACAGTTTCTTCTTAGAGCACTATTAATAAAATGTCAGGAATATATTACTTCAGAAGGGAGGAGAAGGAGAGGAAAGTCTTAAAGTGGATCTTAAGTGGAACTAAAAACCTTTTGAATTTGGTAGCTAGATTATCTGTTTTTTCAAGATATGTACATACGTGCAAAGGATGACACTGTTACCACCCCCGCCCTCCCAACCCCAACCCCCTCCCCCCCGACACCTTAGCTTGAGGCAGGATGGAAATACCAAGACTTACTTCAGGAAGGTAAATCCTGGAAGACCCTGAGTGCTCTGATGAGTTCCTGACTAATTTCTACTCCTGAAGGAAGCACACGGACTGGTTTTGCTTGAGACCATGAATAAGAGTGAGCTGAATGCTAAGGGGAGGTGAAAGACTGGCAAGAGAAAGCAGGTCAGAGTGGCGTTTCGTGTGTAAGGAAAGCAGGCCTCCTCACTGAAACTCATTTATTGAACCAGGAATGGCAGGATGTCTGGAGGCTGAGATGGGCCACCCTGCAGCCAGGGGGAGGAGGAGTCAAAACTTAGGGCTCAAGTGAGGGGTCAGAGCTGGTGTAGGGAAGAGCTTCCACTTCTTTCTATATTCCCAATGAGCAAGTGCACAGTCTGTTCCAATTTCAAAGCCGACTTTCATTGGGAAGGACACTGGACAGGAGAGAAAAGTGGAATAAAGGCCATTCACAAATAAGGATTTCAGATCATTTTATTAATAACTGTGAGAAACGTAGCACCTGGCAGGAGAGATAAGTGGATTTTCCTAAGCTCTGTTATAGGCAGGTAAATATTGCTCTGGTTTATGGCACTAATAATTAAACAGAACACTAGACTTTCTCTTGGCAATTTAAAATTTAAGATGGTTGTTTTCTGGAGGCATATGCTGGAATCTGAATAGCAGTAATTACTTTAGATGTAAGCTTCTAATAAAACCCCATATCTATTCTGTCCAATGCGTAGATTTCATAAGCATATATAGCACTGAAGAAAGAGTTTTTTCATTGTCTTCCAAGTCATCTAGGAATCACTCTTGCTAAATGTTGCAGTTCTTAAAAAACAGAACAAGTAAACAAGATCTGAGAAATACTTTATTCCTTCAAGAACATAGTCTCCCTAGTGCAGTTACATGAATAATAGATCAGTATAACGTATTAATTAATATTTTTATATCCTTTTATACAATGTGTCTACAGTTTGTAGACAGTACACTTACTTTATTTTATATGCTTAGACCACAGTGAAAAATGCAGATGACCCTGGAACTAGAGTGCTTATATTTCTGGGGAGAGCAGTAGCACCTGGGATTTCTGAGGGATCCTGACTTTCAGGGAACAGCTTTAAATTCCGCTGCTAATGGTGGCACACAAGTCTCCAGCTCCTGTCCAGCCACTCCATTTGTACAGTGCCTAGACAAAGTTTTTTGCCTGGAACTAGGGCTTTTGGGTACTTCTACCACACCAGGAAATATAAACAGATTTCAGATACCCTTATTTCTGTATTGTTATAACTGTGAACTGATGTTATTCTCCTCCTACAGCTGTTGCTCTTGCTGTCCCCTGGTCACTCCTGCCTGCCTTCCCTTCAGACTGAAACGCTTTTCAGTGGCCCAGACAACAGCGTGTACAGCCGAGACAGGGACCTGATCGCGACTGCTGGAGAATTCTGTATTAGAAATATACACGTGTATACAGAGTAAGAGGTACTGAATAGAGCAATAGTAGGATGGTAAAGAAAGAGAAACTTTTGCCAGGGCACTAATAGGCCTCACCAGGGCCGCTCCCTGGCTGCCTGCCCACGGGGCCACCGGCTCATTTAAGCTCCAGCTGTGTGACCCAGCCCCTTCCTTGAGCTGTGCTGGAGGGGAACCTGCACCGGAGCGATCCTTTGGGCTTCCTGGCTTGGCCTCAGACCTGGCGGATTTTATTGCTTCCACCCAAGGACCATGGGAGCATTGGTAGGACTTGCCACCACTGCTTGATCGGCTGCCGTGCCGTGGGACTGTGCTGTGCCGGTGAGCTCCCTGCCTGGTCTGTGTTGTTGCTGCCCTTAGCTCTTAGTTTTCTTCCCCTCAGGGTGCAGCTGGCCCTCACTGCTCCCTGACAGCTTTTGTAGGAGCTTTCCTCATCCCTTCCTAAGAATGGGCCATAACTACTTTTGTAATGAAGCACGGGGACTTGCGTGTGCTTCTCAGTTAGGATGTGAAGGCTTTTCAAATAGCAGTCTGATAATTTTAGGATTCTCCCTATGGATATATAATTTTGGATTTTTTTCTTTTATAAAGCGGGAAGCAATTTTGCTCTGTAGTTCACAACAAAGGGCACCCTTTAGTGGTGCTTGGACAGGGCACTGCTGACCTTCACGAGATCTTGCTTGCAGAAGCCTTGCTCCAGCTCCAGCTTAGGTGGTTGCTGTGTGGATGCACAGCCCTTCTCAGCTGCTTGCTAGTGTGTTGAGAGGAGACAGAGAGCTTGCCCAGGTGAGAGGTTAATGCCAGGACATGCATAATGTGTGGCTCTAGCATGTTTCTGGAAAATGATCCCTTTGCCTTGTGTTACTATTAACTCGCTGTAATGTTTGACACTCATGCATCAGTTGATGGGAAGTAATGACAGAACAATAACTATTGATTTTTCATTTCATATTAACAGCATGGCAAGTTCTGAATCTGATAGTGAGGGTAGGATGCCAAGTGTTCCTATTTGGCTGTAAGAGAAGTATCTTGCCTGCCTTGGATCCTCACCTTTTATGTCAGGAAGCTGTATAGAATTCTCTTGTTAAGGCATCAGAGTTTCACACACTATAAAATATACACCATTTTGTGATGATTTTCAGCCTTGGAGCAAGCATCCATTGAGCTTAAAATAAATAAATGTACTGGATCAATTATTTACTCAAAGCACACTGAGACAAATGACAGAAGAGGGATGGAACTTTTTTCTGACTCAAGATCCGTGTTCAGGCAAATATAGAGATACGGACTTCAGTTGGTGGAGATTCCAACGAGATTTATCATTTTTTTAATAAAAAGAAATAATGAACTAGAATACTTTCCTAACATTCTGGTGAGAACCGTTTTAGTCAAGTCTCTGACACAGTAGTTGTATAAAATGTTGGGAAGGAACAAGTGCTGAGACTTTGTTGGTTTGAAGTTTCAAAAGTTTGTAAAATGTTCTGTAATTTTGCAACAGACTCTAGGATTTTGGCAGGGCATCAAGGATTTCTATATCATTTCTCCTATAGTATCAGTAGTCTTAAGAAACTAGCAGAATTCAAGTGAAATTGTGGTAGCTTAAAATGTTTCCACAACGTGAATGAAAGCACGCTTTGTTACTTCAAACACAAATGTTTTTATCTCTTGCTTCTTCATTCTGTTGCTGACTGGTTTTATTTCCCCTCCCTTTTGACTTTAGATCTCATTTTTCCCTTTTTGCCTGGTCCTTCACTGTCTCCAGTTTTGGACAGCTTTCCTCTGGCTGATGCTTCCCATATATGTCTGAAATTTGGCACCTGCACCGCGAACTTTCTGAAATGTAGATGTTGAAGATGTTGCACTGCTGCTGTTACTAGAAATTGTTCTTTTATTTAAAGAAGGGGTACAGGAAATATTCTATATGTGCAACACTAGTAGCATAAGGATGTACTCTTGTGCTGAAGTCTCCCGATGAATAAGAATTGCTTTTAACCCTTGATATTGTACTGTGTTCTCTACATCCTTTGATAGCATTTGCCTCAATTGCAGCATGGTCTTTGGATCCCCATGGTTTTGTTCACCTGGAAAGTTGCAATCAACAATGTTGTTTCAGTTTCTGAGTCCCTCTGACTACACTGGACTCTGGGGGCTGTTGGGACCCCATTCCTGATCTGGTCTATGCTGAAAGCAGCTGCACAGGGAAAACCTTTCTTGCAGGGAGCTTTATTAGAGCAGAACTGTTGGTGAAGCTACAGCCTCGGTGATTTTGCCATATAAAAAAGCCCTGTTCTTTTTTAAAAAAACAACAAAAAACCCAACACCAAACACTACAGCAAATGCTAAAAAGCTTTAGTTCTGGGGCTTTATAATAGATTCTGATGGGATTTGAAGCTAATCCTGATCCTATTGCAAAAGTTCATTTGTTGAGAAAGGATTCATCTCAGACAGCCATGTCAATATGTCTTAACTGCCTCATGTGGGAGGTAACTGTTGATAACTTCAAAAGTGAATACGCATTTATTATATCTGGAAGTGGTCTATTGGGCTGAATTCTATACAGTCTTTACAAGAAGGTATCATTTTATCTCTGAAGCAGTTTCTATGCCTTGATTGCTATAAAAACAACTATGAACCCACTTAAGTATATTATTTTGATAAACTTGCCCAAAATCTAAGCATCCCAGAATTTCCACAGCTATGTTTTTGATTTTGCCAAACCATCTTTAAGATAAGCTGACTAGAAATACAAGTTACACATGTTAAAATGAAACCTTCAAGAAACCTGAGCTTTCCATGCAAGACGTCTCTGTGCACAGGGGAATGCTGAGACCTGGCAGAGTTTCACAGACAGGACCTGTAAGCCTGCAGCTTTCTGCCTGTGGAAGTTAAAAAGAACCATCTTTAAAGCAGACAGACCAAAGTTTCTGGATAGTGAATGAAGTGATCCTCACTTTATCTTATTTGATATCATTACCCACAATGTCAAAAGCTGTCTGCAATGTATAGTACTTTGTACTTCTCCTTAAGCCTCTGTTGCTTTTATACCATTGTTCTGAGAAGCTGTTTAGTGAATTTTGAATTACTGTGATGATATGATTCAGTCCCAGAGTCACTACAAGGCACAAAGGCCCTATTGTCCTACCAGGTTACCCAAGTGTTGTAAAGGAGAGTTTGCTACTTGTAGTTTTCTGAACAGTTTATCATGTTTCAAGAATGCCAGACAAGAGGAGAAGCCTTAATAAAGTACATAACTTGGAGATGAAGCCTACTTGGTACCCCCCCCCCCCCCCCCCGCAGTGTGAACATGCTTTTAGATAAGGTACCACACTAATAAGGTAATACACTAATACAGTCTACATTTCTTCACAGCAAGTGTCGTATTTCTAGGGCCATCCATCTGCTTCTTAAGTGGGTACACAGATTCCCTAGTAAGGAACTAGGTTTCATGAGATATTAAGGGTTTTATTATGGCCTAATGGTTTTCACAGAAACTTGCACCACTTTTACAATGGTGTGATGTTAACTCAGGGCTGCATTATTGGCAGATGTGTTTCTATTGACATTTTGGTAGAAACCAGGTGAATTGTCACTCCGACTAACCCAATGGAAGTACATCTGAGTGCAGAATTGTATTGATTTATCAGTGTTCACCAAGCACCTTAGCCACATCAACAGCTTTAGTTGTATCCATCCTAAAACTGTGTTTAAACAGGACAGTCATAATAATAGAAGGGGAAATTCACTGAAATACAGCATGTCTTCAGGATCAGAATGGCATTTTGGAGAGGCTGATATTGCTGAGTTGGCTGACTTACAGTTTCTGCTGGATTTCAAAGTGACTTGTTATTTCCCCATATTAAATGGGATGAAGTGTTGCTAGCTGGAAATCGGCAGGTATCTTCTTAGGGTGAAACAGTGGTGGTGGGTGGGAGAACACATAGCCCTTTCCTTCTTCCCTTAGAAATCTGAATATCAGCAGGGCACAACTCCACCTTGTGCTTCCCAGATGACTGAGCAGAGAGACCCCTCCAGCACCTTAAGGAAGCAGCCTCACTCCCAACAGGTCACGTGTGTTTTTACAGGCAGTTACATTATATTCTCTGAACTCTTACGTTTCTTATTCATAACCTTCTGTGGACGTTTTTTTTGTCTTTGTGTTACTTTATTTCTCCTTCGTCATGATCAGATGAATTAAATGAAATCTTTACTGATGTTCAAGAAAAACAATAGTGTGAGGCAATGCTGTTTTCATTATTATAAACGGTTTCTGTACAAAAAGGATTCAGCTCTGATAACAGAGAGGAACTATTCTGTAGCAGAGTTTCCTGTACATCTGTGCTAAAGTGGAGTGCATCTCATTCTAGTGCGGGAAGTGCAACATATGAAGCTATTAGAGATGACCTGTAATATGGAATACAAAAAATGTCCAGATGAATGCATAAAAATCCCTTTATCATGCTGCTATTTGTCTTGAAGCAAACTATTTTATAATTCAAACTGTCACGAGGGGCTGTCCTACCAGGATGAGTACAATGAGAAGGCAGAGTAGTCTGTTGATCTGTTTTTATTATGTAGTATATATAACATGCACTGGAGTTAATTTAATAAGTGTCAACAGTGCTTTTTTTAATTGTGACATGATCTGTTTTTACTGGAAAACACCCCAGATGGGGCTTGTGTAGCAGTGTATAACATTCACAAAGTGGTTAGAATGCTTTCGGTGAGCTTTAAGCAGCGTTTAAAATCATGATTCCACGAGGTGTTTTTATCTCATAAAATACTAGTAGCATTACACCTGAGATCTACTGTGGTTTAATGTCATGTTATTGTTACGTGTCCCTTCTCTGTCTACAGGGCTGTGCAACAGCAGTAATCACTCTTCAAGTAGTGTGATTCAAAAGAGTTTTGTTAGTCAGCATTGAGCTATGGTGATTCACACTTGCTGAAGATCTAGTCCAAGGTTCATAAAGCATATTGAAATAAGAGATAACAGGTATCACAGAAATGCAAAATATTGTATCAGTGAGATAAATGGAAGAAAATGGTGTTCAATTTTTACCAATGAAAAAACACAGAAGTCTGAAAGAAAATCTGAGGCACATTATAAATTTAGTCTGTAATGACTTCTGTTCTTCTGGTATTGGTTCTGTATTTTATTATATGTAGTAAAATATCCTGATTAAGAATAATCAAACTGGTCCTCTTGGAATTACAGTTGCTAGGTCTTGGGTATGAGTAAAGTCTTCTAGTGAATAGGCTGAGACAAAAGGTTTTTAGATATATTTCAGTTTAAAAGGGAGAAACTGGTTGAAATGCTATTCATACTTTCAAAATGCTTGGTCAGAAAAGCCAGCTTTATCATGTTTGGTTTTGCCAGGGTGGATGCGCTTCACACTGCAGGCTTGATTGATGCTTCTACATGCGGTCACGATACAAATAATTGTGAAAAGGACTAATAATTGTGTCCAGCGACATGCCTTGCAGGCTCGGTCAGTCTCCAGGCCTGGCTGTTCTTTCTGCTTTCACCCCAGCAATGTCCGGGAATTTACCTCAGTTTGAGAACCTTGGGAGGGACTTTGCGGGAGCTTGGGAACCGAATCAGGGATGATGTCTACCTGGATTGGCAGACAGTGAATGACTGGTGCTGAGCATAAGTAATCCATGTTGTGAAGCTTTACGGTGCCGTTAGTTTTGAAAAAGTACTTACTGTCAGTATTCCTGATATACTAACTTTTTGAGGCACGGAGAGGTCTGTCCTTTTGAATATTCTTGAATAAAGCATAAGGTAATCCCTCTTGTAGGCATTATGCATGTGCATCCCACAGTGAAAAATGTGTGTCCTTGGGCCTGGTGGGACAAATTCTTCCCTTGGTTACATGAGAGAAAATGCAGAGTAAAGTCATAGCTGTTGCTGATTTCTTCTGTGCTCAGTGATGCAAATTAGGGCTGACTTCCTCCCGCTGCCTGTATCTGGTATTTTGCATAGAAATGCTCACTGTGCTGAAACATACTCACATTTGCAAGTATGTGTCTATGTAGTTTACGTTTCCAATTTTATTTTTTGAGCCATGCGTAAGAGGCTCCAGGGAACAGTGTGTGCTGTCAGCAGAAGTTATCTTTTTGATGAATCAGGCACATTGTTTGTACCCCTGCATTTGATAGACGTGTTGTAATAAGGTCCTGAACTGCTTACTGTGTCTTTATGTACCTTCCCTCACAGCAGTTGTAACTATTGTGCTGCTTGACCTATATTAATGGTACTACAAACAACAAGTTTAACCATTAACTTGTGAGCCCTGTTTAAATGGATTTTGCCAGGAGATGAGAACTGGAGATTTAAGGAGGTAAAAATTAAAGAGAGGGCTACCCAATGTGAAGTTTTTCAGTGCTTACTGATCAGATATGGAGGATGGGGAAGGAGTTCAAAGACCCAAGAATAAAATATAACACCATATTATTATGGTCTGAACAACTAGTGCCATTCAGGGTATGAAAAAGTGCTCTCTTAGATGTTTTGCTTGTTAAATAACTTGTGTATTTAATCTGTTTGGTTATTCCAATGAGGCTTGCTTGGTGTATTATCTATATCTGCACATAACTCTGTAGCAGAACAGGCTGGGAGGGTTACGCTGAAGTGGGGTAAATATTGCCTGCTGCTGCTGCCTGGGGAAAGGGAGACTGGCTCTCGGTGACTTGGGAGGCAGCGAAAGCCAGAAAGCGTCCGAGTGAAAGGAGCCGGTCTCAGACTAGTGCTTTAGGTATAGAAAGAGCAGTCTGATTTTGCTTGATTTAATTGGGCTGCATCTCAGGATCTTAAGTTCTGTGCATGAAACTTGAATTTCAGACCATTTAATTAAAGCCAAAGCTCATTTCTGATATATATGACTACGCTGTCTCAGGAATAAGCAACTGTGACTGCTGATCCATGGTAACTGCCCCATGTATGCACAAACCCAACAGCAAATGTGTGATGTTTCAATATCTATTTGCTCCTTCATGGAAAAGTGATTCTGTCTCAGTTTACTGGTGACACTGATTTTTGACTGAGGTCCTTAAAGGGTGGGCATGCAAAAGTTAAATGGGGGGAGAGGGGAGTGGTGTGCTCTGGGATGTCCTGCCAAAAGCTCTGTCTTCCCTGATAGAGCTGCCTCATCTCAGGCATGCAGGCATTTCAATATGCTGTTTCCATTTGGCAGTTCTTTCTCTGCTGGGTTTTCACCATTCTGGCCCCACAGGGTATATGTAGGTGTCTTATGCAATCCAACGGTGTGTGTCCTGCTGGGTCTTGGTGATTGACAGTGCCAGAAATGTGTGCTTTAGCTAAAAGTAGTGGCTGATATTCATAGGTACAAATGTTGATGGTCCATTCTCTGCAGCTGAGCTGTTCTTCAGCGTTGTTACAGCTGTGAACTAAGCATTAGGTAGCTCTGCGCACACAATCAAAACTGAGAATCTGAGTGAAAATCCCTCGCATTTGAGTCTGTTGCAGAAACACAGAATTGCCTATTTTAAGTGCAGCAAAACATGCAGTTAGTTACATGCTTTAGAAATGTGTGGTGTCTGCATGTTGGTCCTTATTCCAGTGGGGTTAAACTGAGTAGAACTTTACCTGTTTCAACCAAAAATCTATGTCAGTGACAAGACAGATAAACTGAGACAAATTCTTGTCATCCCTGATCACGAGAGTTGTTAATGGAGCCCTCTTTGGGCCTTGGTTGGAAGGTTGCAAACAGCTTGGTAAACATTTAATTAAGCCACAAAAAGCTTCATAATAGGAAGGGAAGCAGTGAGCAAGACTATCAACAACTTAGTGGTGTATAAGACAAGTCAGGGAGGGAAGCCTGTGATTCTGACTGCTAGGCTTCTCTAACCAGTGACTTTCTTGTCTTTCTTGGATTCCTAAGGAAAAAGAGGCACAAAGTCGCCCTTACATGGAAGTGATCTCAGTTAGTTAACAGGAAAACCCAGAATCATTGGGGAAGGCTTATTGTGAGCAAACAAAAATGTAACTGTGCCAACAGAATTTTTCTTGCATCTAGGTTTCTGTTAGTTGCACTCTTTCCTCTGATGCCAGTGATACCCAAGGTTTCCATTTAAGTACATTAAACTGGTAAAAGCCTGCGTATAGGTAATTCCTACGGGTTATTTCTGCTTACATTAGTTTGTTATTCCTCAGATTCTACAGAAATAAGTTTAGCTGAGTGACATGTGTTTAAAAGTTTGTCCACACATGTAGCAGCAACATTAATTCCTTTCATTCTGGATGAGCAGGCAGTTTTGCTTCATGCAGAGCAAAGGTAGGAGCCGGGCAGGCCACCATGGCTACTTTTCTCCTCTTTTCTTGTCTGTCTATCCCTCCAACTCGGAAACGGCTGTGTTGAGAACAAGGTCACAGCACGGTGATTTTGTTCTGAACGTTAACTTTTGTTCTGGCAGCTGTGCTGGCTGGCACCCATGCAAGGAAATTTAGCATTTCCCACTGTATTGGTGCAACAGTATGATTTTTATTTTGCTTTGAGCCTAATGGGCACGTTCCGGCTTGTAATCATGAGAGAGCCTGGCAGATGAGCTTTTGAGATGCTTGTTCACAATGCCGGTGAGCAGCTCCCTATGGTGTTGTGTGTTCAAACTAGCTTTTGCAAGTCATTAGATTTTTCTCCTGGTGACTCTAGGTGGGAAAGCTTGTTTACTTACTAAAGTGACTTGTTTAGGTGTTCACGTTAGCCTGATGGAAAGGAAAGAAAAACCCTAAAATTTTATAAACTGACTCATTTTTGCTGGTGTTCAGATATGTGAGAAATGAAAGAAATTGAGTCGCAGAATGTGACCTGGACAAATATGGGCAAGACAGGTTAAATTAAAACAGCAGATTTAACTTCATGTCTTGTTATAGCTTGCAAAACTGTTGTCTGCCAAGAGTATTCTGTGACCCAGTGACAATAAACTGCTACAACAGAGCACAATTCAGTTACTTTTTGTTCATTTAGCCTCTCTATCCTGCAGCAGCTGTCATGATAGGACAGCATCTTTTAGTATCTTGGTGCTTTCTGTGCTAAAAGGTTAGTGTGAGCTGTCTTGAGAGAATTTTGTCTCATCAGAGCTATAAACCTTATCTCAGTAAATAGAATAAAGATGGCTAATGATCACCAACTTTATGTTCTTTTCTTTCAGGGGATAGGTTTGAAAAGGTAGTAATTTCTTTCAACAATGCAAAAAGCATCTTAGAGAAAATAGTCTTCATTCCGTATCAGCAAAGATAAGTAGCCTCTTTTCAGGCTACTTATCACCTGTATTTTCATGTAAAGAGTATAAGTATGATGTGTGTAGCCAGCTTGATGGCTAGGTCTGTTTCTGGGCATTTATTTCTCAAGCCCATGCTCTTAGGCAGGCCTCCTATGGAAGTCAGTGGGAGTCTTGCATGTCTTAGGATTGTGTGATTTTATTTTTTTATTGAAGGCATCGCTGAGATGACAAAGATGACAAACTCATTAGAACCATCAGGGAGAAATGGAAATAACTTGTGTTCATTATGTGGCTCTTCTGAAATGGAGGATTGCCAGCTGGAGGCAGCCATATGTATGTACAAGATTGCAGCTGGGAGGGCAATCTAAATTCCTTAAAAGCAGCTAGATGGTGCTTGTATTTATTGCAAACTATGTGCAAGCTAAAGCTCAGGAACAGATAAATCTGTTGTGAAGTGGCAAGAAAAGGATCATGTTTGCAAACTACATTTTAAATAAGTAGTAGGATGAAGTGAGCATTATATTCAGATCTTGTGAGACACCTTGGGATCCTCATGTGCACATCAAGCAGGGAGAGATAGAAAAAAACTGTACAGGAGCAGAGTGTCTCAATTTGTACCCAAGAGACTGAGGCATAATGTCAATTATTCACTGTAAATCAGGACTTTCTCCAGCTCGGTATATTTGGACTTTTAGTGGCATTCATACTGACACACAGAAGCAGGTCTTTTAGCCCAAGCAGCTTGTCATTCTCAGCCTCACTTAATTGCTTTATCCCTGGATCTTGATGCTTGCTTTCCCCCTTTTATCACTTGCTCCTGTGGAGTGTCTTTTTAGGTAGGTTTCAGCTATGCTGTTCACTCCAGTGATCTTATTTGGCAGTTATTCTAAGGGATGCACTAGTTTCTAAATGAAATAGTTCTGCTTCATTTGTTTCCTTGTGCCTTCTACCTTATGAACTCTACAGTACTAGACACTGGTTATCAAAAGCTGTTCTATTAAACAATGAATTAACCAGCAGTATATGTTTACAGTGTGTGTTTAATGACATAATATTACAGACATCACATAGTATAAGGACAATAGCTCTGTAAAAAGTATATTGTTAAGAGCTAAAAAACTGAACTAATCAGGATTTGAAACTTTGTAAAATGAGAAGTTTGGATAGAGCAGCCTCAGGTGTTTACAGACTAAAATTTAGCTGTGCAGGCTGCCTTCACCTGTTCTTATGTGGGAAGACACCTTGGAGTCAGTAGTTTTGGCTGTCTGAGGGTTATAGGGCTGGAGCTTGGTTACAGCACTATAGGACTTCAGCTGTGGCAAATTACATATTTTGATCATTTTTATAACTTCATATTTAAAGATTGTTTTAGTGTTTTTCTTCACAAAGCAATTGTCCTTATCAGCATCACATGAAAGGGATGCTGAAAGCAGGTGATGAGTCTTATATGACCAACTGTTGCAAACCCCTGAGGAATGTAATTAAACTGTTCTTAGTAGCTGATTCATGAAGAGGTTCATAAAAGAACCACCCATTCATTTGCAAGCTGTATCAGGAAACAGAGATGTGTGCCTGCCTCTGCTGTCCTATTTGTTGGGTTGGGTTGTGTAGAACGAGCATCCAGGCATCCAAACCTGTCTGTGTCACCGTTCTGTTAGCTATTGGTATACGTGGTGAATATTAGGATTTGCTGAGAGGTTTTTATGATCTGAGGACAAGAAGGTAAAAGCAAATATTATATTGCTTTAGTTTTCGTATGGGGCTAGGTATAAAGTGATTAAGTACTTTACAAAGCCCGAGTGAGAATAGATGGGAAGCTGAATTAGTGCTGATTACAGTCTGATGTCTTCATCTGGAAGACCATTATGAATGTGAGACTCCAAGACAACTTTTGCTTCAGAAAATGGCTGTTTTCATTATGAATGGCACACTGCTTTGTAGCTGAGCTCTTTCTTTGCTTTTTAAATAGGATTCTCACAAGATGGTGTAATCTTTGTCACAGGTGTTATTTTTGTCACGGCTGATCTACTTGGTATATTTGGTCCCAAAGTCCTGGTTTTGGATATCCACTGCCTTGCTTCCTGGCCATTCTTGTATTCCTATAGAATACATACACACCACACTGCCCCCAACAGTTAATATTGCAAGACTTAATGTTTTGAGGTTGAAGATAAGAAATTGAATGCTGTCATTGTGGTGGACACCTTGTGGACACTGGTCAATTCTGCAGTAGAACAGTGTAGATCCTGAATGTCTCTATCTCATATATTGGCAAATTAAGTCAACAGGTTCTGATCAGGCTTTCCTGGTCCAGGGCTACTTATGACTTTGCTGCTTGAGTTGCCAGCTGGGGTACCTGTCTTCCAGCCATGGAAAGTCAGTGTAGTATCTCTTAGCATGTCATGTGGGAAGTAGGCACCAAGCATCATGTAGTTCTGCTTGAGTATTCCTCTCCTGTCCTATTCTAGTTGTAATGAGTTTCCCATTTGGGAATCAGCGGCTGGGCCAAGGTTTTGAGGACTGAGGATATGGGTTTTGCTCAGGTCCAAAAGACGTCTTGGTCCCACGCAGTGTCACAGAAACTAGCATCCTGAGGCCACTGTGTTATCCAGAGCCATCAGAAAAAAAAAAGACTTTGTGGAGATACACGAGGAAACTAAAGATACAGCTTTTATGGGAGAATAACCCTGAGTTACCCCAGTGGTCCAGATACTGGTGATGTGATAGAAACACCCATGAAGTTCACTTATTTTCTGGCAAACATTATTTTTACTACTGCCACCCAAAATCTCTTTGTGACTACAGTCATGCCAGTCTAAGTTACTCTTTCATGACCCTCACTTAAAAAAAGTGACATTTCTTATTATGAAAATCTTAATGGTGCACTTAATAATGTTTCTAATATTTTATTCTTTGGGGAGTAGCCTGGACATGTGTATAATGAAATGAGCCAAATGGTTCTTCACAACAGCTGTGGTAAACATACAAGTGATTTTGCTGCTTTGAAAACAGGAAAAAACCCTCTTGTGTTGCATCATTCTGGCTGAGAAGTGCTCAAACTTATTGTGACAGGACTGTATTTTGAGCAATTGTTGGTGATTTGTTTTTTAGCACACAAAGAAAGTAATAAATCTGTCACCCTGAAAAATCAGGTTGTGACCTAAAGGAAGGAGCAAATTGTGGCTTTAGGTAAAAAAGAGTGACCTGTCTATGAGGTTCATTTATCATTATAACAAAATTGCTGGTGCTCTCCTAGCTGACCAGGAAGAAAGGCTGTGGTAAGCAGAATTGAGGGATGCAAGCATCCGAATATTTTTAACTGATCAATATTTTCAGGATTTACAAGCAGCCAAAAACCTGTCAGCATGCAGAGCAAATGCATTGTGCATCTGTTCTAGGAACAAAAACAAGGGAGAATGGGGTTTAATTTGGCAATAAAAATGAAATATATTTTAGACTTGGTATAAATAGTTTAATTCAAAATTGTATCTTAATACAGATAACCTTAGCAGCCTGTATATCTTGTACAGTGCTACAGAAAATGCATATCAAACCAAACTCCCAAGAAGGCTGAAAACATTAAGTAAGCAACGACATAAATCTCTTCAAGGCGGTGTTAGCATTACTTTCTAGTACTGCATGTGGCACATTCAAGAGGGTCTCAGAACTCAGTTGGGGTACATGATTTCATTTGAAAGTAACAGGTCTAAGCTGTTTTGATTAAAAAAGAAACAAACCCCCAAACTTTCTTTCTTACTCCATCATCATTTTAATACCTTACCCTATATGAAAATAGTTTTACAGTGCCACAGCTGAGACTGGCAGAAACTGCATCTATTGCAAAGGATATATTCAATAAGTTCATCTGACTTGCGTGGAATATCAGATGAAAATGTTTTGAAATAACAGATTGAAAAGATGAGTTTTCTATGTCATTATTCTTAAGTATTACATCTCTCTCAGAACTAAAAATACTTCTGGTCAATTCTGGAAAATATTTTCCTGCTGTTCAGTCTCACTTTAATCTGTTTTTATAGAATTTGCAAAGGCATAATGAAAGGGCAGTGGTGGGGGGAACCCATCACAATTTCTTGTTACAGTAATTTTCATGCCAATTTCTAATTTCTGCTGATTGCCTTAGTGCAGGAGTGTCTTATTGGACCAGAACATTCAATGCTGAAAACCAATTCTAACATGTTTAGAAAAGCATTTATGATTCAGGCTATCACCTATAGTTAGGCATTACTAGTATATTAGGACTGCTTAACAAAGCTATTTTAATACAATTTACAAGAACATTTTAATATACCAAAGCTGGTAAAGTACTGTACACTTTGAATGCATCATAAAGACAGTAAGATAAAAATAATGTAGAAGGTGAAATAGAAATTTATAATATGAACTGTCTTTTTAATGCACATTGCTAATACTGTGTTCCTTGTGGCTTTATTACAGAAATCACTTCAGCATAATTTTAAACATAAATATAAATTCCATTGATTTATTCAGACTTGACTACATGGCAGTGCCAAAATCTGGTGTAATTCTGCACCAAAGCACCCTGTCAGATCTTATCACTGCAGAGGACCAGGCTGGATGGCCAGCACTTAACTGGTTTCATGACTTATGCTCTAAAAAGATTAGGCTTTTTTAGCAATGCCTCCACTTTGAGAAGTCAACAAAGTTACCCTGGAAAAAAATATCCTAAACTTGTCATTAGACAGTGACGTTTTCATCTCACTCCTTCCTGAGAATGTTGAAAGCAATCTTTATCCTGTTAGTATGATTTTTTCCCTACTTCTAATCAAAAAAGAAATGAAAAAGTGCTGTCACCAATATGTCTCAAAAATATTTTGTTCAATTTTGGCTTTAAGATTTAGGACCAAATTTTGTGTGTGCTTTTGCTTTTGTGCTCAGGAAATTATTTTTTTTTATTGTATTTGATACATAACCATAAAATAAACTAGATTACTTTCCATGTCAGATTTGCATTCAGTGAAAAACAGAATTAACTCTTTTCTGTCTGACAGTCAGCCCCAGAAAAACAATAAATTCTAAAAATAATTTAACTGAGGTCAGATTTCCAGAAAAGCTTTCATCTATTCTTTTCAATTACTATATTATGTATTTTTTTCATTTTCTTTAAAACCATTATCAAAGAAAAGTTTTTAAAAGTGACTTCCAACACTTTTGTTGCAAATTCTAAATTTTGAATTAGAAAAACTCATCCAAATTATGTAAAATCCTGGCCAAAATTTAATAGGCAGGAGACGTGTGAAAGCCCTGTTCTAAATTTGGTCCTTTCATTTATATCTGATTCAGAATGTGGCTACAGATCAGTAAAGAGGTAAATGTGTAGGTTAGATTTCTTGTGTAAAGGTATATATCTATATATCTATATCTATATATATAAATGTGGACTTATTCTGGTGTCTTTTTTTTTTGGGTATCTTCAGGTTTAATAATCACTCTAAAAATTGACATTTTACATGTGTTTTATGGTTTTGCATGTGTTTGAACTAGGTCACTCTGTTTTCCCCTGAAGTCTGGGACTAGGCTCCCAGGAGTGAAGGGTCTGGTCCACCACTCAGTAAAATCAAGGGGAGGGTCTCTTCACCTCTTGCAGCTTACACTTCTCTCTAAAAAACAAACCAAAACAAACAACACAAACAACCCCCAAAAAACCCCAAACCAAAAAAACCCTCCCCATTTCTCACAGTAACTTAGACTGCTATGAAAATTGCTACTTGTAAAACTACAGAAGCAAGAAGCCAAAAGTAAAAAAATTTGCTCTAGAAAAAAAATTAAGCTGTCTTGTGAAAACTGAAGCACAGAGTCCTGTAAAAGTGTTTCTTTTGTTGTTTTACTCCTCTTGCCAGCAATAATTGGACTTTTTTCTTTACCCCTCCAGATGTCTAATAATGCCTGTTTTCTTCCCGTGTTTCATTATCTTTCAGATTTTCATCACGCTTTCAAATTTGATTGAAACTAGCTTGTATTTAAGAATAAAAATTTATTTGAGGAAAACCAACAGAAAGGCAGAAAAACCCCCAAGGAAACAGATCTAAACCTATGGCATATAGCTATTCCTGTGCTGGAAGGGGGCTGCCTTCTTTTCCTAGTACCTTAATACCTGCTTTATTTTATCACTTCATTAAAAATTTGTATGTGGCAAAATTCCCAATTACAACAGTGAAGTAATGCACAAGTAGAAAAGAAACCTGTGAAAAAGGCTGCTGTGTTTGTGAGGTATTTCACCATAGACAGAGCTGTTTTCTGTAATTTTTGGAATGGATTTGAGGAAGGTTTGTCAAGACATGTCACATGAGACCCTCTAAGCGATACTAATATTGCTCTGTCTGTGAGGTGCAGTTTGTATTCACTTCAGTAAAGATCTATTGTACTTTTTTCTGCTTCAAGAATTCCCTTAAGAAGGAAGTTTACATTTTAGAAAATGGCAAGATATTGAATTTGCCAAGAGGTTATAGCAAGTTGTAGGTAGCAACAGAAGCAGATATATCTTTGCACACTGAAACTTAGAACATTTCTAGTTTTTATAAGAGTATAAAACTTGATGCTGAAGTCTCTTTTCAGTTAATAATGCACATTTTGGCTTGCTCATACTGAAGAATTACAGCTAAGATTAAAGAGGTGTAAAATACAGGATTTATGAAAGGAAAGAGCGTGCACAACTTTGATGTACAATCCAGGGTCAAAACTATTTGGTTCTTAAATTATTATTAAATGTGTGGATAATCCTTCCTTCCCAATATATATAGGTTAATACTGTTAAATACCTATAAAACTACCAATCAAACACTTTTTAACTTAACTAGATAAAATGCCAAGGGTTCTGATTTCTCAGTGTCCTATTACTATAGAAACCACTTAATGATGTCTGCAACAACACCAGTTTTGCTCATGCTTATTAATCAGATTCCAATGCGTTTTCCTTCCACCTTTTTTGCCCGGTAAGAGCCATAGATGTTGCTAACCAGTTCCTCTTTACCATACTATTTTCAAAGAACTTCCTGATTCAGATGGGAAGTGTTATTGGGACAAAGGTGGCATGTTTTCTCTGGCTAACTTATTTTCTTGCTGTTTTTAGAAACAAATATACTTGTATTGTGCACCTTAGATTGGCACTTAGATGAGATTGAGGTAAGCAGCTAATCAATCATATCTGGATAATAGACATCAGTGATATTGCTCTGCAAGGTTTAACCTCTTTGATTTATACTAGGGGTTTGTTTTTTATGGGACTTTTAGAATATTTGTCACTGAATAATATTTTTATGACCAAGCCACAAACACAAAGCCAATATTTCTTTTAAAGCCATTGATCAACAGTTTGATTAAACTCATACATATTTGGAGTGTTCAGCCTGGATGCTATCAAGTGCAATGAACAGAAGATGCTTCTAAAACAATGGTGGTACTGGGCTTGAATTGCTATTGACCATCACCTTGTAGAGTCATTTAGAGCAGAGGGATGTAAAAATACAACCAAGTCACAATGGCAGGATTTAACAGGCAGCCTGTACTCCCTCCATGCTAACCTAAAAGTCTGCACAAAGTTTAGCACAGCGGCAACTTGAGCCATTGTCCATTAAGCATCAAGAAATACTCAGCTAAGACACTTCAATTAATTTTTACCCTGCTTCATTGGTTCTGAAATGTTTAAAATCTTTACTGTAACTCAGTTGTGATGAAATTAAAATGTTTAAAACCTGGTGTGAAAATGACATAAAAAGAAACGCATACCTGCAGGTGGTATATTGACATACGGCAATCTTTGCATGGTGATATACTTGTAAGCAATTACAGT
The DNA here is from genome assembly GCF_023634155.1 of Falco peregrinus. NCBI lineage: Eukaryota > Metazoa > Chordata > Aves > Falconiformes > Falconidae > Falco > Falco peregrinus. The sequence goes on from NC_073730.1 coordinate 544,159, forward strand.
GTGCACTATGTTTAAGCATAATAGCAGATGTTACTATGCTGATGAGCAACTGATTACTACTTCCAGTTTTGGGTCCCTCGGTACAGGAAAGAACGGATTAAACAGGAGTCAGTTCAGCAGCAGCCATCAGGCTCCCTGGGGGCTGGAGCAGTGGTCCTGTGAAGAGAGGCTGAGGGTCCAGGACTTGCTCAGCCTGGAGGAGGGGAAGATGGTGGGGGGATCTAAGAGCAGAAGGTGGAGCCATGCTGTCACTGAGGTGCACAGCTGGGAGACAAAAGACTGGTCATAAATTGAATAGGAAGGTTTGATGTGTATAAAAAGAAAAAAGTCACCATGAACACAATGAGGCAGTGGAACAGGTTTTTGGGGGAAGCTGTGCAATCAGTCTTGGACTTTTTCTGAGAAACCTCATCTGGATTCGTTACTGAAGCTGCTTTGAGTGGAAGGTTGGACAGAGATGCTCTGAGACACCTTCCAGCTGGAATGATTCTGTAATTTTATTTTTCCTAACAGGAATAGGTGTTGGGATTTTTGAAACTGTCCAGGGGATCTGGATCCTCCAGAGGACTGTTTTAAATGCATGCAAAAAGGTTTGGAACCTAACTGGGCTGTTTTTCAGAGGCAAATGCTTACAGAGGGCTGTGTCCTTGGGAACATTTTCTTACCCCTAGCCTCATTTATCTGAAGGGCTTCAGCGATTCTAGTAAACTCATTAAAATATACCCAGAGCAAGTAGTCTGCCATCTGATGGCAGTGCAGAACGTAGTCACCAGTGAGACAATCGCAGTGAAAGCTGTCAAATTCTGTAGAAAATTACACTTTTGGGGAAGTGATCAGGGCAAAACACGTGTGGGCCCAAGGAAGATGTGGTGAAGTTCCCTTTAGCTACACTTTGGACTAATGAGACCTTACACTGATAAGATAAAACCAAGACATTACAGCTTCAGCAATGGGCTTCTTAACCTGTACCTTAGTCAAAATTAAATGCCATTTTAACTGTATCCTTGAGGAAAGCTACAATCTAAATTGAAAAGAACTACGTGATCCTTGATGCTATGCAGACAATGCATCACAATGAAAAAATCTTATCTAACTGTTTGTAAACTAGTGTTTTGTCTTGAATCTACCAGTGGATAAACTATTCTGATGCCCTTCTGTTGTTTGCTTTGGTCACTCTGGTCCTCACGTACTAGTGCTTGATTCAGCTCCAAAGCATCCTTCCTAGCAGCGATATTTTTATTAAAATCCAACATAATTCTGTCACTTTGTTAAGAAGCACTGATAATGTTCAGCAAAATAGATTGCAGCCTTACAGTGCCTGGTTTTACATGGGTCTGATGACGAAACATTTGCTGCAGAGTAGGGCTGGTCAGGGTCGTGGAGAGGAACAGCATTCTGATTCCCTGAAGAAGAGTATCAGTAATGCTCTGTGCTTCCTTTTCAAGACATTTGCATTTTAACGTATAAATTAGTATTTCCTCCTGCTGCCTCAGACTGTGGATCCCTGTACTTAGGACCCTGAAGTCCAAGAGCCATATTGGAGTAGAGCTTTCTAAATAAGGTAGTATTGTGTTGAAAAATGCTTGTTCTAATTTTCTGTTTTCCCCTCACTTGTTTGCTATGCTACATGGAAGGGAGGTTGTGCAAAAAGTAACTAAAGGAGTCTTGTTTTGGGGCTATTTAAATAAATGCAATAATTACTTTGAAATAAAGGACTGCAGAGAAACACAATATAGAAAAGAATAATGTTGGTAATCCTACCTCTGTTACCTCAGCAGCGCTGCACTTAGATGTGACGCAGATGTAATGATCACCAGAAGGGTGTGGAGAGATTTGCTGAACAGGTCATCAGTATGATAAGATGTGTCTATTCCTTCTATTCATGATGGCACCAAATTTTAACTAGAATAGTCTGGGGAACTAGAGAGGAGATCTAATAAACTGTAACAGTAATTCTAGTTAACTTCCCCCAAATGCCTCAAACAAGGCAGCCTGTAAGGAAGGAAAAACCTGTACCAGCCACCCCCCCTCTAAAAACCCCAAACCCCAGATGTGAAGACCATTATAAAAATACAAGTACCAGAATACCAGCCCGTATTAATGTGATGCATGTCCCTACAGAGGGCACATCATAAGTGAACTAAAATGCAGAAAAGGGCATAGATCCATGTCTGATTTTTTGCCTTATGGCAATGATTAGTAATTGGTGACTTGTAATGGCATCTAGTGTGGATGAAATGTGTGGTGAAAATGGATCCTAAATGGGATCCGATTTTCAGTGGAGCAGCATGTGGTGATCGTAGCTGCCCAGTACTTTTAAAAATCATGGATAGAGCTCAGTAATGCTTAGAATATACCAAAGGCAACACATTTCAGTATTTAATAACTTAGAAAACTTTTTATCTCAGTAGAACCCTTGTCCTGCCTGTCGTCTTGTGCCCTTCCCACAGACTTTGAGCGCTCTTATTCTAGAATAAATATACGCACAGGAGGCTTTATCCCAGAACAACTATTGTGCATTTCCAAGAGGCAAACTTCAGGTGTTTAGCTTAAGTATCAGTTTTTCAAGAACAGGCACGTTTCCAACCTTTTTTCCTAGCATGTGGCATTTTTGCTGAAGGCTCAGCTTTCATTATTCAAATCGTTGTTTCATCTTGAATCTCTGTGCTTGTGAATGCTGTTAATTCATGAGTTTTGACTTGCTTCAGTGGAAGTCTCTAGTTTATGGATTATCTTGGCTGTCACACCTCATAGCATCTCTGGTCTGTGAGGACACAAGCAGAGGTGTCATGGTGATCATCTACTATTTTCCAGCTTTATTTTGGACTGTGTTGCAAAGCATATACAGATGACTGTATATGGGACTGATTGGGGCAAAATAAGTGACCAAAAAATGTTTCTCAACACATAAGCACCCACTGAGCTCAAGCAGGGCTCACCGCATTCAGAAAGGATAGCAGCAGGAATTTCTTGGCATCCTGAAATATATGTTTTACCTAGTTATTACTGTGAACCCTTTGAGTTGTGTACTTTGTCAGCCTGCCTTTATTGGTTGGTTAGTACAATCGTGAGCCATATAATGTCAAAGGACCTGGCAAATTGTTTGTTAAATAATCTGTACTTGGTCTACTATAAAGTGTGGGGTTTTTTATGTTTTTAAATAATCTCACTCTCTATTGATGTGTACGTGCAAATAGCACTCCGATAACTTTTTTTAGATTCTTTTTATTTTTTCAGCAGAAAGGTTTATGAGCAGTCAGGTAAGGTGCCAGCTTACATGGTAGTAGCTACTCATCAGAAGTTGTTGTTTGTCAGAGCTGCAAAATAACATGTGTCTAAATACAGCAATGGATGCTGTGGTTGTGGTCTTACGCCAGGCTAAAACTTCATGAACAAAAAGACCAGTTTCCATCACAAATAGTTTAATGTACTGCTGTTCTACTTCGCTGAAAACACTTTTACATAGATCAGAACCAACTTTTTCATGCCTAACTCATCTTAATGAACTATTAACTAAATTACCTACTTAAAATAATTTACAACTTAACACCGTTACACATACCTAAGAAGCAAGCATTCCCTGGGGGAAAGGACACTAAACCTGACTGCTACAAAACTTCCGATGCCATTGTTGCTGGTGGAATGACACTGACATTAATGTGGTGACATTGTCTTTGGGTTTGTCTCTCATATCCTCAAAAAAGAAGTGGAGTAGGGTGTGACTGCTGCTGAATGTTCTGTCATTCTTTTTTGTGGTCCTGTAGGTGCCAAGTATCTCATGACTGGAGTGAGGAGTTGAGTATCTTTAGGTGCCATAGTTTGTTGCATAAAAGACTTGATTTATAGAACTACTTACTGGGCTTTGATATGAACTGTAGAGTTAAACCCAAAACATATGCACAAAGCAAATGCAAAAACCTGGGTTTGTACCAATAACTAATGAAGAATGATATCTAAGCAGGCATGTAAAAGTGATTTAGACATTGCTTCTTTCAATGACCAAATGTCTCTGACTGTTGTAGAGGAAATTCGTTATATGGACAATATAGTCCTCACAAACTAATAAACAGCAACGTGAAAGGGGGTTAATTTAAAGCATTTGTTATATTATTTTTAAAAGGATGTATATGCAACTCTTCTAGTGCCTGTGAAGACCACATTGCTCTTGAATTCTTGCTTACTGCTCTGGGTGTAGCTATAACGGGTAAAATAGACTTTATTAATAAAAAGAACCCCACCAACTGTCAGCCTTAGGAAATTTAAATTTTCATGTCAAATCATGTAAATATATCAATTAATCTTTAAGGTAGGATCAAGACTTATACCTGAAGTATATACCTGAAGATTTTGACTTGTAAACCTACACTGTTTTTTAGGAATGACCTATTCCTGGAGACATTACTGCTGTAGTCTCAATAAGCAAGCATAAGGACTCTATGAAACACGGAAGATATAGTCTTTTGACAACATTTAAAGACAAAAAAAGGTGGCATTTCCAGGCAGTGTGTCTCATTTCCCTTTTTAGCCCCAACTCCAAGTCCATTTTTCACAAATCTGTTTTTATGACTGATAGCAGTCAGCTCACTTTGGATATTTGTGGAAGAATTTTTCAGACAGGGACACTTGCTCTGTATCCAGAGCAATTTATTGCAGAGAGGGAATGCTGACTGAGATGAAAGTCATGTAATCCCCCACCAGACAATCTGTGATGCATACTTTTGGACCAAAATGAATATAATAGTACTGAATTGACTAACCCTGGTGTGAGATCTCAGCTCTGTGATAGATCTGGAGAACGTCTCCAGCCTGGAAGATAACAGATCGCATTAGAGGCAATGAAGCCTATAGTGTTACTGTTGACTAACAAAGATAACTGTGGGTAACACACTACCAAGTGAGAGGGAAACTGTGAAATTAAATTCCTCTGTGTAAATGTATTTTCATACACGTGTGTATGTATCAACACACAGGATACTTGAAACAGCTTTTTAGCAATGTATCTGCATTAGAGAACTTTGAGACAGGGGAGAAAAGACTCTGTAGTGCTACTGCTAACAAAAAGAATAACTCAGAGCATCCTAGACACTCTGCTTGTCACGGAGCAGTGTCCTGTTCAGCTCTTTCGTGCACGTGGCCATGTCAAATATCAGCTTGAAAAAGACAGCTCTAGGAGTACACCCATGTATGAGGTTGGATGCCAGCTGCATTACCAGACACTTCAGACAAAACCCCCTGATTCAGACAATGCTTTTAGAGCTCCTGAGATAACAAACTGAAATTCCTAAAATGCAGGATGTCCTGCTGCAGGAGGGGCCATTAAGAAGGAGGTGGAAGGAAGCTGGACAATTCCAAAGAGAACCGTTCACACAAACTTATTTTCAAGACCAAATCCAAAAAACAAACATGAGAGTAATTTTATACAAGAGAAATTATTGCAGCTAATGAACTCTGTGCTGCCTGCTATTTTAAAGGGGATATGGCCAGTGTTGGCAGCACTAATAAAGGAACTGAACTTGTTCTTATACATTAAATAAGTCTTCATAAAATGAAGGTATGTGGATTATCTTCCCAAGCTAACAGAAAAAATAGTAGTTCTCATCCTGATATGTCTTGATAAAGCTTAATATATGGATAAATATACAATAACTTTGGCTATACAAAACAGTCTTTAAAGAAGTTTAGGGCCTGCGTCTGCTCCCTCTTCAACTCACTCAGCAAATCTTTGAAACATGTTTCAGGTAAAATCTTAACTTTCAGGAATTTATTTTTGCTTATTAAGTTGTTTATTTAACTGTTTCATTTTCCTAGTTGTCTCATAGCCATGGAACTTAGTAAAGATAATTTTATTAACAACATTTTGTGTTAAATACAAACACTAAATCAAAATGCCTGACAGTATTTGCTCTGTGTATGTGTTTGTGTGCATATATTATATAAATGCATTTGATTATATATAAAGTTCAGTATTGATGAGTGCAAACATGTATATATACAAACATACGTATATTTTTATATACTTACATATGTATATAAGTGCACAAATGCTATAGCCACTTATTCTTGTTAGTGATTTTTTTTTTTGAGAAAACACATTTGGAAACAATTAAAGGATTCATCCAATAAAATTAAATAGCTTAATTTAGCTGGGTGGAGATTTTTACAAGAAATAGCACAGGAGAACACATATACCTGACAATAGGAAACAATGTCAGAAAACTGCGGTTTGATATAGAACACAACCAATTTGTCTTAATGAATTAAGATGCATAGAAAAACATGACAATATATATTTTTTAATTTTAATTAATATTAATATATTTTAAATGTTCTCTCCCATTGTGTTTCTAATTATGTTGGAGAAATGCACAGTTTAGATTTCTTCCCTTCTGAGATGAAGTGTAATACTATGGAAAAATATTAAACTAAAGAAAAACCAATTCCTGGAACGTTCTCACTGGCGTCCATGCAACGTAGTTCTCAAATATCAAATGGATGTATATGACAATTATCTCAGGCTTTGCCATAGAGAAGCACAGAACAGGATGCCAAAGTTCCTATCTTATGATGCAATAAATTCTATTTTATTAGCAGAGCTTCAGTTTTCAGTCAAAAACAACCAAAACCTGCACTATGTAGTTTTTTCTGTTTGTGATATGACTCAATGCTACTTCATGGACCAACCAAGGCAACTCTTCACAGATATTCCTTACAGGAGAATAGTAAGCAAAAAACAACTGGAAATTCAAATACTTTGAGTGTAGTTAAGATTGATTTATACTGGCAAGAAAATATTTCAACCTATCCTATTGCTGGTTACATTTTTTCCTATTTATTCTACACACACGGAAAAGTAATATAATCCATGAAACATCAATCATCCAATAGACCCTGTTTCTTCTGTGAATGCTACTTTTTAGATTTTCCGTGCAACTGCACTTTGAGCAGATAATAATGTTTAATGCCTTTGCTCATTAAGCCAAAAGTCGGAATAATTTCACATTTATATTCTCTCAAAATATGGAATGTTCTACCACATTTTGAAAAACGTAATGGACATCTGTGGCATAGAGAGACATATTCTTTTAGTAGATCAATGTTTCAGAGGATTAGGAGACTTGCTGTAATCAGGTTAAATGTCAAATCGTTGTCCATTCGGGGCAAAGTGAAGTATGGACACTTAAAAAATTGAACTGTCTATATCAGTCTAGAGACGTTATTAAGGATTAATTAGACCTGATAAGAGAGCCTGCAGCCAATGGTGTAATTTAGGTTCTGGCAGGGTTTTGTTTTGTTTTTACTGCAGAAGAGTTTGCTAATGATCACAGCATTTCCAAGGGATTCTCATTTCAGAACTAAAAATAATAAAAATGCACATCCTTGTTTCCCTGATTTGAGATCACTGGAGATGAGAATTCAACCTTAATTAAACTCCGACAGCACTTCAAAACATATTTACGTACTGTCTACATGAGCATGCTCTGTCTCATTTTAAGGCAGTCCTTTTCACAACAGCTAAAAGATTTCAAATCTATTCAGGTGGAAGTTTTTTTTCTGTTCACCTTCACTAAAGACCATGGCTTTTCATCACTTAAATACCACCTCTTCTAATTAGAAATGTGTTGTGCTTGGACTGTCCTGGCAGCAGTTTGGGGCAATACCTACCTGATGAGGAAAGTGTCTGCCTTTAGGACATCCTTTTTCCTGTGGTTACTTTAGTCATGTTGTGATATGGCTTCTAATAAAAAAGGTTACCTTTACCGTCTCTTTAATGACTGATAACAGCAAAATACCGAAGCCTGTGCAGAACCTTAGAAGTCACAAGAAAGTCTTAAGTATGAGAAGCCTACACTTTAAATTCAAAACAATTAAAACATCATGCCATTGTAATGGCGTGGCACTTGTGTTTTGGCATGACTTCAGTTTCAGTGTCTTGCTTGCATTATGGTCTTTTTTCAGGTAAAAGATTCTGACACTTCATACATCAGGGTTTTCCACAGCCCTCTGTGGAAGAGTTCAATACCTCCCCAGTGAGCAACACTGCAGCCACAGGTATGGACTACCTGACAGTGGTACATGAAAAAAACTTGTCTGAGCATGCTGTGTAACCTGTGTGAGCTCTGAGGAATGAAAACGTTTTCCTTACAAGTCAAGCTACCTATTGCTCCTGTAGGACCAGTATGTTGCTGCAGGATGGGTGAATTTCTTCGGCTGCAGACCAGCTTCCTTACCTCTGTAATCAGGCCAGTGTCAGGGGTGAGTGCACATGGAGAGACTGATGTGTCGCTGCTTGACCTAGTGTATGTTCTACCTCCTGTGTTTTTCAAATGCCAGACAGACCAGAATGCTTTTCTTCACTGTTGCTTGGGGTTTTTTTTTGGTGGTGGTTTTTTTTTTTATTATTATGATTTTTTGTTGTTGTTGTTGTTTGGTTGATATAGGAGCTATTGGCCTTCATTTGGGCCAGTCTTCAGTCTGGACCAGTACCCCCCTCAGGCTGTGACCAACACCTGTTGCCCCTAAAAGGAGTGCAGGAAACTGCCCTGGCTGGTTACAGGTTTCTGATCCTTAAGGTAAAAGTTTTCCTGAGGGCCATGAGTGATTTGCATATGCTGGTGGCCAAGAGGGTGACTCCTGCCATCTGTCATGCTAGAATAATCTGCATTCTGATGGTGTGCTAGAGAAGAAAAATATATACTGGTATTACATAATTAGCGTATGGCAGGAAAAGTTACTTAGGAAGTATTTTACTGCCCAAGGGCAGCTGAGCGTTACAAAGAGTCATTGCTGAGCTCTACCAAGATTTTCTCAACTGAATATGAACCCTGGGAGCATCATCAGGATTATAATGATTTCCTCTCCTCATACAACACTTTTTTTTTTTGGGGGGGGGGGGGCGGGGAGGGGTGGAGAAGAGGGAGGAAAGCACGCAGTAAAACAGTGCTCAGGCTTGCTGAGTGTAGGTGTTTCTTGCTTGTAGACCTGCCAGCTAGTTTCTGTGAGTGCTCTTGTGTAATGCTGTCTGACAAAAACAATTGTAGGTGGACAAGTCTCAGGTATTTTAAACATTTAACTATTGTCAGCTCTTTTCTATGTTTCTTTGGACAAGTTAATAAATCTATTACTCTTGTTGTTTCAGTGCAAGTGTTTTGGTATAACCTTCCTCTTCCCTAGCTCAGCTTCACATCTGTGTATGTGGCAGCCTAGCTGTGCAGGCAGGACAAAGGCATTTTATAAATTGACCAGCAATGCAAAAGCAATAATAAAAGTGAATGAAAGAATGAGCTCAGGGGAGAGATTTTTTTCAATGGGAATGGAAGCTCAAATATGATAATAGTATGGAAACATGTCACAGCTTTTCTACCTTTCTCTGCTCGAAGCTAGATGCCTGGGGATCAGCTTGCACACATCTAGGCTGTATGTCTGTGGGGAGCCTTGCTGCAGGTTTGGTTTGGCTTACTTGGGAGGCACACGGCGTTTCATGAGTATGGTAGGAGATGCAAAGTCCTCCTGCCTCTGCAAGTATCAGATGATTTCGGCTGTTTTACCTGTATTGGAGAAAGCCTTTGTGAAGTAAAGTAACCCAAGTTACAGGCTTGAGGGCACTCTAATAATCTAACGAAAGCTTGTGTGTCCTTCCTGCCAAGCAACTCTGGGACACTTTCAGGACTTTCTTTCCTGAAGTAAACCAATAAACCCATTTTACAAGACTTTGTGTTTTCTGATGCATATGCAACAGAGAGAGAATTTTAAAAGTTAAACTCATGTGAGTGTTGGTGTTTAATGAGTACTTGTTTTCATTCTGATGTCTCGTAATTGCTGTTACTTGATCATGAGTTTTAAATTTTTATATGTGCTTGTGTGTGTTCAAAAGCAGATGCTTATGCTGCCACCTGCATACAATAATCAGCTTGTGCAACCTCAGGGATGAACTCTGCTGGTGGCATAAGCAGCAGTACTTAAACCAGGATATATGCTGAAGCATAATCTGATATACCTTGATATAAATAGATGTGACACATAGCTATTAAGGAACATAAAAGGCATGGGCTGCTAGACCAGACCTTAGTGGGAAATCATCCCTGCTTGGGAGAGCTCATGGGTTAGAAAGTCAGGCCAAAGGTGGAGCAGTAGAGGTGATGCTCCCAATGTGTAACACAGCAGAAGAGCAGCACAGGCTTCCTGATACCATCTGGTGCCAGGTAGGTTCTTCTGCCTCCCTCTCACTGCTGCGTTAAGTGCTGGCCTAGAGCCCTTGTGTTCTCCCTGACAGCAAGAAGAGGATGTTTTCCTTTAGGACAGGGAAATCTGCCTCAGTTGGAGAATGAGAAGGTTCCAATAGATTAAGCATATTAAAGCTTCAGGGCAGTGTGTATGAGAAGCAGAAGAGAGCCCACGTTTCATGAAAGACCGCTGCTAGTCCTGTATGAATGATTACTAGGTAAGGAAAAACACAATCCAAGGAACACCATAATGTTACTAGAAGCTATTCAGTGCAGCACAGTACATGGCCATAAATTTAATATGAAGGTTATAACAGTTTTCTTCTCAACAATTACACACCATACAACTCCAAAAAAGACAGTCAACTTAAAAAATATCTAAGATGTCTTTATAATAAAATATTAGAAAAAGAAAGGAAAATTGTAATGAGAAAAACAAGGAGAATTATTTGTGTTTTGCCTCCTCATGGAGTATCAGGGAACCATATGTGAGAGTGTACCGTGAACTCATGCTGGGGACAATGATCAGAGAAGTGAGAACAGTGTTCCCCACGGCCGCAGCCACACACAGGAAGGGGGAGACCAGCAATTCTTTCTGTGGTCTGTGTCAAGATGAGCAGAATACAGCAGCAGAGTTTAGAGGCTGAGGCATTCCAGACTACCCAGGTACATGGAGACTCTTCCTTCCTAAACTGTGCATGTGGAGGCATTTCAATAACTGGCATGCTCTTTCAACGGAGCCTTGCTTTTCTGTCCTGCTCCCTGTCCCCTTCCCTTCAGGTCTCCTCTGGTGTTCAACAGTTAGGGTACCAGCTAGTCTGGGACCAGAACTATCTCTCTTGGTAAAACCAGTAGCTCCAGCAGCATCTGGCAGGGCTCAGGCTCCTGTTCTTTTCCTAATTCTTTCCTAACCCCACCTATTCTGGGGAGCTACAGGCCTGTCAGCCTGACCTCAGTGCCAGGAAAGGGTACAGAGCAGATCATCCTGAGCACCATCATGCAGCACATGTGGGACAACCAGGGGATCAGGCCCAGCCAGCGTGGGTTTCTGAAAGGCAGATTCTGCCTGATGAACCTGGTCTCTTACTGTGACAAAGATGACCCACCTAGTGGATGAGAGAAAGGCTGTGGATGTTGTCTACTTAGACTTCGGTAAAGTCTTTGACACCGTTTCCCACAGCATCTCCTGGAAAAACTGGCTGCTCATGGCTTGGACAGGTATACTCTTGTGCTGGGTTAAAAGCTGCTGGGCGACCGAGCCCAAAGAGTGGTGGTGAAATGGAGTCACATCCAGCTGGCCACTGGTCACAAGTGGTGTGCCCCAGGGCTCAGTATCGGGGCCAGTCCTGTTTAATATCTTTATCGATGATCTGGACCAGGGGATTGAGTGCACCCTTGGAAAGTTTCAGATGACACCAAATTGGGTGGCCGTGTTGATCTGCTGGAGGTCAGGCTGACTCTGCAGAGGGGTTGGACTGATGGGCTGAGGCCAGCTGTATGAGGTTCAACAAGGAACATTGCTGGGTCCTGCACTTGGGGCACAACAGCCCCACACAACGCTACAGGCTGGGGGAGGGGCGGCTGGAAAGCTGCCTGGCCAAAAAGGACCTGAGCTTGTTGATCAACAGCCACCTGAACAGGAGCCAGCAGTGTGCCCAGGTGGCCAAGCAGCCCGACAGCACCCTGGCTTGTACCAGACACAGTGTGGCCAGCAGGGCTGGGGAAGCGATAGTCCCCCAGTACTCAGCACTGGTGAGGCCGCACCTGGAATCCTGTGGCTGGTTCTGGGCCCCTCACTGCAGGAGGGACACTGAGGGGCTGGAGCGTGTCCAGGGAAGGGCAACGAGGCTGGGGAAGGGGCTGGAGCACAAGGTCTGTGAGGAGCAGCTGAGGGAACTGGGGGCGTTTAGTCTGGAGAGCAGGCAGCTCGGGGGGACCTTATCACTCCCTCAACTCCCTGGCAGGAGGCAGTAGGCGGGTGGGGGTCGGTCTCTTCTCCCAGATAACAAGTGACAGGACAAAAGCACATGGCTTCCAGTTGTGTCAGGGGAGGTTTAGATTGGATATTAGGAAAAATTTCTTCACTGAAAGGGTGGTCAAGCACTGGAACAGGCTGCTCAGGGAGATGGTAGAATCACCATCCCTGGAGGTGTTTTAAAAATGTGTAGCTGTGGTGTGTAGGGCCATGGTTTAGTGGTGGACTTGGCAGCCCTGGGTTAATGGTTGGACTTGATGATCTCAAAGGTCTTTTCTGATCTAAAGTGATTCTATGATTCTATTAATGGGGATCTCTTCTTCAGAATGTTTCTTTTTTTTTCTCTTCCTGTTCTTAGTAAATCCTTTTCTCAAAAATTTTCACCAATTTCATGTATCAGAGGAGATCCTGAATCAAATTTGACTCAAGCTAGTGAAATCAGACTAGATTTTTTTAAAAATTTGAATATATAAATATTTTATTTATATATCACATTTAATCACATGAGCAAAATGATACTTGTGTGCCAAAAGTTAGAGTTGTTATACTGAATATATTCCCGTGCAAGCTGATGACTGAGTAGTGCTCTGAGGGTAGGTAGTGTGTACAACATCGTGGAAAATACTCATCTTAAAAGTTGATGCAGTTTTACTGTAAATGTTGTTGAGAAAATAGAAGCAGTTGTAATCTGCCTTTAGTGGAAATAAATTAACTGGCAGTATCTTCACTGGCAGTTTGCCTGCTTTACCCCAAAGCCTCATTTGGCTCTGTAAGAACAGACTTGACATAAAGATACTGTAGTAAGAAGCCACACACAATGACACATACTTAAATTCTTCTATCCCTGAAACTTTTACCAGGGGTGATTTGGCGAGAACTCATACAGTGTAGTTAAACTTCCTCCTTCAGTATTGCACTTTTTTTTTCCTTTTCCCTTTTAAACACGTGTTTTTTCTCTCCCTCTCATACTAGCAGATGGTCTCTAGTTATATGCAGGAGCTTCTATTCCCTGGGTTGCTATGCAACAAAATGCATCCTATCTGCATCCTTTCTGTGCTGTATCCCGTTTCCGTTCAACAACTCAAAATAACCAGCTTAGTGCTTCAACATGCTGCTTCCTCTTTTCTACAGAGTTGAATATCTATCAAGTATCTTCCTGGGCTTCCTATCTCTTCCTGTTACAGCCTTGGAAAAAAATGTGTTTGCCCTGAATTGATTTTCCTCATCACTTCCTATTTACACCAGTCTACTTAGTGCTAAGGCAGGCAAAACATACATAAATGACTCACGCAGCTGCTAGCTCATAAAAAAAAAATAGTGTCAGCCAATTGTGTGATGTTTGAAAGCAAGATTCTTCATTGTTGTCAGGTGTGGGGTTCCTGTTTGTCCTTTTTATCGTGGCTTTGTTTCCCTGCTGATACCAGAAAGTTGAAAACAACCTTTTTATTTTAGCTACTGGATTTATGAAAAGGGAAATATTAATCTACAGCACAGCAAGGGAGAAGATGAGATAGAAACAGTAGCATGATTTGCTGTGGCTGATGATGAGGCAAACTTTTTGGCGGGGTTTGTTTTGTTTTATTAGATATTTACTGCTATGGTTGAAACTGCAGGTGTTGTGAGGTACATTTTAAGGTGTGTTTATTGCTGTCAATGCTAAGTTTTGCATGTTCTAAACTGTACTACTATTTAATGCTCATCAGGCTAAGTACAATTACTTTGCACCCTTGTTAATTTTGTTTTAGATAAGCTTAATTACCATTTTGATTGTATGTTCTCTTTCCCTGTAGCAGGGCACATTTCTCTGGAGAACTTCTTTTCCCTCACCCTACAGATCATTTAGTAGGTGAAAGAACACACAGAGATTTATTTTGCCTAACTTGAGAAGTCTGAAGTTGAGCATGTGGTCTGTCCTCAGTTACACTCCCTCTCTAGTCAATGGAGAAAGAGGCCCCTTCAGTAAATGAATTACAGTTATTAAGTTGTTCATTAAGATAGGTGGGACGAATCACTGAGACACAGGATTTCTGTCTCTAGCCACTGTTGAAAGTTTGACTGATAGTTTGGATGAAATGCCTGATTCTTAGACTGCTGAAGTGGATCTGCATGTTAGTAGTCTGTTTTAATATAATTACAAGATGTAGCTCCATTTCTCCAAAATATTTTTCATTTGTTGGTATCCTATGCCACTATTTCTAGGTACAAATAATCTAATCAGTATTTTGGAGAAGAAATGAAAAACAACTAACAAAACTACAGATGAAAGAGTGACCACTCAGCCAATTTGGCCTTTCATAATTATTCTTCAGAGATCATGGTTATAAATAAGTATATGTCTTCTTTTTGTAGCCTGAGTTCAGCCTATCAGTCTTACATCTCTGGAGCAGCAGTGTGCCAAACCCCGTCTTTTTATTTATTTATTTTCCCCAGTGGAAATGCCCATGTTCAGATAATGACTAGGCTAAGACCAGCTGAGTTTCAGTAACTGAAGCTTTCCAGCTTGCAGTTGAAATAAAGCTTTTGATGAGAGATTATTCAAGGCAGAGTTTGATGATGCTTGTCCAGAGCACTGTTTTAAACTAAGTAGAACAATTTTCTACGTTGCCTGAAACCAGATTCTCAACCACCATCTCAACTACCTTTCTGAAAGAATCCGACAAGTTCGCTTATTAGATAGCATTAGTTTTCCACAGACCAGGTGGACTTTGGAAGCCTGTGCTTCCTGCATGGTTACTGCTCTTTTATTTTGTTTGTGTTTCCTGCAGCCATCAGCACTGTGGTTTTGGCTCACTGGCACAGCTGTCCCCTCCGCGCTGCAGCAGTGCCGGAGGGGCTGGTGGGCTCTCTCCTTGGCTGGGTTCTTGCTGTCCTTGCCACGAGTGCCTCTCTCAGCCCTCTCCCAGGCTCCGGCCGTGCCTCTTGGCTTTCACCTTCCCTCCCATAGCCCAGGGCAGGCTCTGGCAGCATCAGCCTGGTGTAGGAAAGCAGCTTTGTGCAGCTCACGAGGGCCATGCCTTTCTCTTTAATGTGGCCACCTCCTTGGCTGGCACCAGCAGCATGAAGCAGAGCAACTGAATGAAATGCAGCAGTTTGCAGTGCAGCGTTTATGGGCTAGGGTTCCTCTGCAGTTCTCTTGGCACCCCAGACCGCAGCAAAGCCTGGCACTGCCCGAGGACATCCTAGGGAGTAGCTTCGCCTTCGGGAGCCCAAACGGTCATTGCACTCGCTTTTGTTGCATGGTAGTGGCCCGTGCACAGTCTTGGCTCTGCTGGAGCCCAGTCTCAGGGCTCCTCCTTCTCACCCAGCTCCCCTGTGCGCTGTCAGGTGAGCACTCACGCCTTTGCTGCTTCCCCCACTCTGCACCAGCATCTCAGTAGTGGAGGCTCCCACCTCGCCCTCCGGAGCAACGCTTCAGCTCATTCTTGGTGCCGGGTTATAGTTCTGCTCATTCTGAGAGAAATCTCCACAATTTAGTGAACTAAATTGGTATCAGCTTGCTACAGAAGGAACACTAAATAATAAATAGTAACAATATATTTATTTATAAAGTGCCACTTTCAAACTGACATTAATAATACAATAAGATTAATGCACAGAGGATTTTTTTCCCTGTTGGATCCCTAGAAAACCCTTACATTAACACAGGAGGAGAACGGTTGCTGTGGTGTTCAGCAAGGTGGGGGAGCTGCTGGATGCTGTCCCAAGGGCTGTGTGTGTGGAAAGGCAGCCTGGGTGTTCCTCCAGCTTTCCTCCAGCTTCAGTGTCTTTGAAACTGTGCATTCAAAATATAAGCAGTGACAAAAAGGACGGTTATAAAGAGGCTGCAGGGATCATCTTTTTAAGTAATGGGAGTCATTTTCTAATGTCAGGAGAAAGGAGAGGAGTTAAATTCCGGAGGGGTGAGTGAGTTCTACCCAGTAGGAGCTTTCACAGCACAAGGTAAGATTGGTTTTGCCCTGAGAGATGATGGAAGGATCCCTCTAGATAGATGATGTCCCTTGACAAGACAGGATGCAAATTGGAAGTTGGATTATAACCCACACAATGTAAGGAGGGGGGAAAAAAAAGGCAGTAACCTATACTTCATTCCTTCATTCCAATTAGTCCCCTCACAGCCAAACACCTCTGATGTCCCAGGATCTGTGCACACGGGTCATTTGCAAGCTTAGCCCCCACAGTCAATAGCTGTCAAACACAGAGCAGCAGCAGATGTGTTATGATTGGTATTGTTTATTTTATCTGTGTGCATTATAATGTGTACCACTGTTTAAAGTCCAGTTTAAGATTTCTGGACTAGAGGCTTACTTTTACTAACACAGGGTATGTATAAATTGCAGCAGGACTGATTTTTTGTGTGGATCTTGCCATGTTGCCTGATGTATTTCCTTTTAAAAAAGCAAGTATGTGTCACCATTACCACAGAATGATAGGAAATGCTAGTTGTGGCCAAGTTATTTCACAATAAAATTTTTATTGTGAAAAAGATACTTCCTCTTAAATGAGCTCAGGGCTTATTGCCTCCAAAGATAGAAACAGTGTATTTAGAATACTGTATATGAAAAATAAATTTGCAAGCCTTTATTGATAACTAGAAGGTACAGAAAAAAAAAGGGATTATGACTTGTTAAACATTTAAATAAAGGAACTCTGCACTCTGTTGATATCTGTCTTAGAGACATGCAACCTAGAAAGAGAGGGAAAAACCAGCAGAGCAGCACACATTCAGTTCTCTCAAAGCAATAGAAGTCCAGGTTTCATGGGGTTAGAGTTTGCTTGTGATCTTCCCTAGAAACTTCCTGATGCCGTTGGTTTCTATTTGAAATCTAAAAATTAGCAGGTACTTTTCCTGACTGATGGCATGTTTTTGTTTTTTTTTTCTAATAAGTTATTCATACTCTCTTTAAAAATAAATTCTGTCATTCATGGAATGGGTAAAGTCTTTCCTAGCTCTGCCTAATGGCAGTATGGAATTTATAATTCATGAATTCTTATAATTTTCTGTTACAACTGATTTTAGAAATGTCGCTAAGTTTGTCAGAATAAATGTGAAGTGGACATTTGCAGGCAAAGGAACTATTTTCTCTTGGCATGTTTGGAGACTAGATAGTAAAAGAAATCTGTGCTGAGGCTCTGCAGGTCTGGTGTATGATGATGGAGTCAGAGGAACAGATGAATTAATATTTTGTAAGATAAAAAGCTAAAAAAAAAAAAAAAGAGGTTAGGAAGGATTACCATGGAGGCAAATCTTTGTACTGTCTTGGTTTCAACATCCAAGAATGAACAGATACTCCTGGAATAAATTTCCTTTGCTGTGGTGGTTTGTTGTTGTGTTGGTTGGTTGTTGTTTTGTTTTTTGGTTTTTTGTTTTTTTTTTTTTTCTTTTCTTTCTAAAAGAGTCAACAGGACTAATCCCTGGGAATCATAGAGGCCAGTCAGTGGGAGGTCAGAGGGGAAAGCAGAAGTACAAAGCTGCAACTTGCCTAACAAGAGATGAAATGATGTCCACGCATTGCTCTAATAAGCAATTTGCATTAATCACTTTCTGCTAGACTCACTAGTGTGTGTCCATGGAGGGATGTTCGTTCCCAAGCATTGATTGCCATTGTACCTATGAGTTACTTTCAACATATTTTCTGATCATTTCAGTATGTACATAGAAAGGTTTGCAAGAGGAACAGTGTACAACCAGATTTTATTAAAAATGTCAATTATATTGAAATGCTTCAACACCAACTCTATCTTTATTGTTGACACAGAAATAGAAAAGAGGCAAGCACAGTAATTAGCAAAGCAATCGATTTCAGTGTTATGCACTTCTCCTGCAAAGAAAAAAACTGTTCTGTTCATATGCTATGGTCCCTTTGCTTGAGAAATGAGCTTTTTTGTTTCCCTGTTTCTTTCTGTAGCCTAGACATTATGACCCATTTAAGAAAGTCTGTCCAGGAATTCATACAAACTTCACAATGTCACTATACAAAAATCAATAATATATTGATATACAACACTTGTTATATGTAAACAAGTTATGAATGTTGATAGAGACAGGCCAAATTCTAACTTGCTTTACTGGAATCTGTATCTGAAATTCATGATCACAATAAGCCCCATTAAAAAAAATAATTAAAAGAATGCATTCTTGTGCCTGCACACAGGGAAGGGAGCATTCTGCTGCAGGTGTAGCAGTTTCTGATGCAAGCAGTGTGTTATGGCCAGTGCCCTTGTGGGCTGCAGCTCCTAACCCACTCCTGGCAGTAGCGGAGCTCCCTCCTTCATCCCATGCAGCTTACTTTCACTTCTTCAAGACTGGGCATTAAACTGGCAGTAGGGTAGCTGAGTGGGCATGTATGGAGTCAAGGTAACCAGCACAGTGTAAGGGTCCAGGCAAGGCCACCGTGGCCTTCTGAAAGCGGTAGAGCAGCTTCAAACTCTATGGTGGTAACATGTGCGCAGTACGTCCTTTAGTAAGGTGTCTTTACAGCATCGTGTATGTCCTTAACAAAAAATATTATGACATTCTACCATAATGGTTTGATTATCTTAAAAGTGATTTGTCCCATGGAGAATGTGTTTGTTTTTTTTTTTTAATATATTTAGTAATTAAACTAAACAATTGGAGAAACAGTTTAGTTATAAGTGTATTACCTCTGAGTCCAAAGTGGTCCTTCTCGGTATGATATGTTTAAAAATACTTCTAATCCAAACTCTGTAGAAGGTGCTCGCAAGGGACAAATAACTTAATATTGACATAGCCTTAAATATATTGAAAAGACATAAATCAGAATAACAAGATTCATAAATCTGTTAATATTAATGGGGAAACCTTTTGGGAACTGTAGTGTAAAATCAAAGAAAAAGATGAACTTGAGATGTAAGCAATGATTCTAGTTAAATGAATAAAAAATTGGATATTTTGTTCCTTCTCAAGTCAGAAAAAGACATTACATCCTTTTGAAACTGTACTTATGTCTTTAATACTGTCATAAACAGAAAGAATACAAAAAATATTAGTGGAGAAAAAAAGTCTAAAGGTGTCTTTGAAAGCCTGCTAATAAGCTAAAACCCTGGAACAATTTGTTTTTCACATCAGGGAATGAGGAAAGCACCATGAAGCCTTTCTTTCAAAAATTCTCTCTAGAATCAATAGAGTAATTCTGCACTGAATTTCAAGGCTATAAAACTTTATTAGCAAGAAGAATATGTATATTGTTATTCATTCATTCACACTGCAATGGTTAAGGTTCTGTCAGCATATCTTTTAAAAACCCCTATAATTTAACAGGAAATTCCAACACACATAAAAATGCATTCAGGCTGCATTTGACAAAAGGACTTCCTTAACCATATTCTCAAAATTAATTCCATTTAGAGTTTTATAGCTTGAAAAGAAGTGGACTGTCATGTCCTTAAAGGTGCATACCATCTCGTACCCACAGCAAAGTATTACCAGTGTCAGCAACTGCAAGACCAGCACTCTATCTCTCTATCCTGGCTGACCCCTCTGCCCATCCACCATCACAAGGACGAATCCATAACTTCTGTCCTGCTTCCAGTTACCATCCCATCTTTGACTTGTCTGCGTTATTTACCTTTGTTGGGCTGTTGTGATTTTTGCTTTGAAAAATCGTCCATGAAGCTTTGGGACTGTCCATGGCATGGGGGTAGATGCTATATGCAAAGATCCTGTGTTCGCTGGAAGCACTGCAGATTCCGATGAAGGCTTCTAGAGCAGCTGTACTGTCTGTGCTGGATGAGGACCTAGTTCTGCCTCAGTCCAGGGAGCTGAGGGTGATGCACAGACCCACTGAATTTCAAGCCCAAAGGGGAGCTGGGCTGGCCCAGCCTGATGTCCCTGTCGAACCCGCCCCGGGGGCTGAACCCCATCCTGAACCCCACACTACACTCAGCAGCTACACTGATGTGGAGACTTATCAGTGTGTTTGCAGATGCTTCAAAGTCTCTTCCTTAAGCAGTTTGCTTCCATGAATAATCATATCCTCCGCAAAAAGGCGAATTCTGTGTCTTAAGCACATCGATACATAGTTTTTGATGTGGCAAGAAATGTTTTATCGCTAGTCATTTAAACGGATGCTTGTTGCACATGTGTCTAAGGGCAGAATATCTCTCATGAGTGTTTGGAAAGACTTTATTAGCAAAGATGACTTTGGCTGTTGGAACTATCACACATTCGTGCTTGAAGCATATTTGTTCAGTGTAGGGGCATCGTAGCCCTTAGGATGTCAGACAAACTGATCTTCTGCACTTAACACTGACAAACTATGCTTGCCAGGGTGAGAAACAAGGTAGTTTGGAAGCTTTTATGTTTCTTAGCTATGTCATAAAATCTTTAGTAAATTCTTCAAATACGTTTGATTAAGATTTGTAGAAAATCATGGGGGTTTCTGAGCAATCATAAAGTTGAAAGTGAAAAAATTCTCAGATTCTCCCCTTCTTAGTTGAACTGTCTACTGCATAACAGTGAAAGTCAGACCATAAAAGACTACTCACCCCACTTCTTCCAAGTCCCCTCAAAGATGCTTCTCATTCGTGTGTAACTGACTACTTACTGTACATCAACAGAGTTTTCAAATCTCAGATCAATATCCTGGATGTTTTCAGAGAAATTAATTAGTCTCACTGAGGGGTTACTTTCCTAGGTTGGAAAAAACCCCTTTGCTCCTGTTGGTATTGACTACGTAGTCAGCTGGATAGACACAGTGTTTACCCTCCTAAGAGGTCAATTTAAGTGCTGCAGGCGATACAGTAAATGTACGAACACACTTGTCTGCTGTTGCGTTTGTAAGCATTGGCCACACAGGCTTTTGCTTGAGTAAAATTGTTTCAGGCTGTTGCTCCACTACCTGTTTTTACTAAGACTTACCCTTGATTCTAATATGATTCTTAAACTAGTAATTTTCTTTTTAGGGATGGTCGCTTCCCTAGCAGCAGCATATCAAAAAACTCTACTGATTTCAGTGGAAGCAGATGGACCTTATGAAGAGGAAGCTTTGTGGTCAAATAAGAGATTTCGGAAGTACTAAAACTATACAGTCTTACAATATGCATTATGATGAAATAATTTTGGATTACAAAACACAAACTCAGTTATATAAATCACATACACTTCCCACAACACTACTTACAGCTTTATTGTATTTTGCAGTGTAGGAGTGACGTAATACTCACTAGGGAGTCAGAAGCTGCACATCACATTTATACATGAAGTATTTCTGCAGGAATGTGCCGCATCCATTGCATAACTTACAGATGTCCATTTTTAAAACTATGGGAGAAGTACATTTGGAAGACGTTTACATGGTGCAGAGTTTTGTCAGAAATTGATGGCTTCATTAGTAGACCTTAGACTAACGTTGCAGTGCCCTTCTTCCAGAGTTACAGAACTTCTCCTGTCCCCAGTTCCTGAGAAACAAGTTTGGAATCTGGAAAATTTCGTTTTGATATTTCATAATGAAGGGTTTTTTTTTCTGTTTATTTCCTTTTCCATTTTCCCTCACCATCCATTTCCCTTAAACAAACAAACAAACAAACAAACGAAAAAGAAATAAACCCACCTCAGTAATCTTAAGTGACTTGAAAATGAAAGCATGTATGTTGGGCTGTCTTGCACTGGCTTTTAACTATCAGCCTTAAAGTTTGCAATATGTAATGTTAGCATGTCATCAGGAAATTTAAGCCACTGGTCAAATTCTGCCCTTATCTAAAATGCCTCGGTTCAATGGGAGTTTACTTCCCAAGAGATAACATGAACTGTAAGACCACTAAACCGTATCTCTTTGCTTCAGTGAATATTTCAACTTTTTGTGTGTTTCAAGAGACAGTGAGACTTTCTGTTCTCTTACTGTCTTGAATACATTGTGAGTAGATGGGGGACATGGGTTGAGGGCCCCTTGAGCAGAAGAGGGATTCAAACCCATTTTGTTTTCTGTGGAGAAGCGCCCTCATCTACAGGGTTCTACTGGCCAGGCAGGGACTGCTGCCTTTTTGGTTTGGTTATTTTAGCCTTTAAATATTTTGAGATGAAACTGTTTGTAACTTTGGAAATAACTGAACAGTTTTTTGCTGAAAACCACATTTGATGAATGCATTATTTTCCGAAAAAGTTCCTCAACTCTAGGTGAAAAATTATGGGGTTTAGTAAATTCTCTCTAGAGAGTTTATCAGATCATTTCGTTGTGCACAGAATGAAGTTAGAAATCCAGAAAGTGTTCCACAGTCAGCTTCCTGCCCGTCTGTTAGGAGTGGGAAGCCCTGTTGGGTTTTCCTTCCTATGACAGCTTGCCCATAACTCTTTAATCAGTTTTCCATAGCTGAAAAGTGTTGTTGGCTTTGTTTATTACTGAGAACCGTGAGTCTGTGTTCTCTTCTTGGTATACCCAACATGAATCATGGTTTATAAACATCCTGTTGGTATTGATGGAATAACTGGGGACTTAATAAGACTTTGATCTTTTCAAGCAACTCACATATACTAAGGCACAATGTTGGTAGAGTCTTCAAAGTGCTAAATAAAAAAATGAAAAAAAAAAAAAAAAACCACACAGAAAAAGCCTCCATGAGTGTAGGATGTACAGTGAAATATTATTTTATGTTCAGTGTTTGAGAACACCTCTTTAAAAAACCCTGATGCATTTTGAAGTTCCAGAATAAAACTCAAAAATAAGTTAAACAATATTTCCCTGATCCAAGGAATACAACTGATTTGATTATTTTTTTCCCCTTCTATTAGACAATAACATATTCTGGAATTTAGACAATAACATATTCTGGAATTTCTTGTAAAAGCTATGGGAACGGTGGGATATTCTGAAATCCAGCTTTTTTTTTTTTCTTGTTTTTCTTCTGCTACTTCTTTTTTTATTTCCTATAGACACAATGTCTGATACCTGTTCTAGAGGTGGTTTTAGACATATAGCTATCACCTAGCAAAGCTCCGTTTCTTCTTGAGTCTAAGGACAGCAACCATTGCTTCATGTAAAAATAGAGTTTTAGAATGGTATAATTTATGATGCGAGTCTTCTGAGAATAGACCATTTGTGAAACACTCAACAGTTATGAAACGTTTTTTAAAAGCATCTTTTACAAGAGATTCTTTTTGCAAACAAGAGTCCTTTAAAGATGACCCTGTGGGGTACAATAGATGGGACAAATGGTGAAAGACAAGTTTCATGTTGCTTTTGAATAGCATCTAAAGATTCTTGGTGGCCCCTTTGATGTGAGTCCAAGGGGACCAGCCACCTGTGTTGATTTGTGCAGCGATGATTTGTTAATCAGGAAAACAAGAAATACAATATGGCCTCAAGTAAATCTCTAAGTAATCTTAGATGAAATTTAGATTTTTTCCATGATCTTTACGTTATTCCTTACACAAAATAAATCACTTCATCAACGTAATTAACGGTTTAATTCTGGTTTTGCATCCGGACTTCTAAGAATATAATAGTTTCATAATTTTTTTATTATTTTCCATATACTTCCTAGATTAAAATGCATAAACCAGGTTAGATTTTTAAAAAGGGCAATCAATATATATGACCATTTCTTTCTTACAGCTTTAGATGTGAAGTTCATTCAGGGTTTTCCCACTTCACAAGTCATTACTGGTTATTGAATATGTTCCTTAAGTAGCCATTACTATAGCACGATCTCATGCACCCTGGGTTTTTTCCCTAAGAATAAATAAATGAACAAATCGTTATTATTTTGCAATCATTTAGAAAGACAAAGTAAAGTTTTTTTACAAAATAATAAATGCTGATGTTCATATTCTTTCTTGTTTCCATGGATTTTGATACTGATCAATGAGGCAATGACAGATACTTTTCAGTTTTTGTATTGACTCTAAACCAACCACGCTGCAGTCATCTGAAGCAGCAGTAAATACCCTCCTCCTTATAATTTCCTGAACATTAAAAATGATATCAATTTCTTCTACTAGGAAGTTAACGTCAAGAAGATATATTGAAGTTTGGATTTGAGTAATGAAGTCCTGTACTGGTGAGCATCCCAGTATTTAAGACACTTGCCAGCCACTTTTCCTTTTCAAAGAGGGACTGCAAAAAGAATAATGAGGGATTATCCCAGGTGAGCCTACAGAAATGTAAGAATACTGTCTTCTAGACTGAGCAGTGCTCTTTCTCTACAGAAAGCTCCAAACAATCGCTAATGCCATATTTTTTCTAGAGCACATATCTGAAGGAAAACTCATCTCTGTTTAGGTAAAACTATAGTTGGAGAAAAGGTTGCTAGGGCGTTCTTAAACAACAGGTATTCTTAGGTGAAAAGCTGAGTGACTGAGAAATGTCAGTTTAGTCCACACAAAGACACAGAGTTTGATTTAAGCCTGTGACACTGGTATAAAGGAGCTTTAAGTCAATGAAGTCATAACCGATTTGAGCAAGATGGGGAAGTATTAGTGTCCTCCAGGCTTGTTTTGCAGATCGCTAAGTCACTGCAGTGAATTTAACTTTAAAATGGCTTACAGGCCCTCCTCATTCTTCAGGACCTGGCCTCACATCTGTCCTTTAGGATGTAGTCCATTAAGTGACAAGACCAAGATCACCATTCTGTGACATGTTGAACATCTGCTGAAGACAAATGTCCTCTTACTTCAGTCATCACCACAGGGGCTGGCAGAGGCTGAGACGCTCAGGCTGCTGCTGTCCTAGGCTGGTTAGCCCCACACCTCCCTGCTCATGTCCAGAACACTTCTGGCCTGCACCTGGGAGTGCACATCCTGGTTTTCTTCAAACCAGACCCTGGATCATAGGCTGAGCATTCATAAACATGGGCATAGGCAACAGTGGGAACACGTGTCGATAGAACCTTTGTGTTTGCTTAAATCAGTTGGCTGGTTACAGGGTGGCAACCTGCTTAAGAGGTGGGGTAGAACTCAATGACGTTGATCTATGACATCATTATGTTACTCTAGGGCATTGCGAAGCCATTAAGTATGACATCATCCTTTTGCCTCTTATTATGCCATGTCTTTCACCTCGTTTTCTGACGTAATGAGATGGGGGTCTTGGTGATAATGGCCCTCTCCTCTGCCACAGGAACCCTGTCCACCTCCAGAGCAGTGTTTTGCCTGATCACTGACTGAGACAAAGTAGAGGTGGAATCACATCACCACTAGCAGCATCCAAGTACATAGGCACAAAAGGAGAATTATAATTAAATTGTGTGGGTAAACTTCTCTTACTACTTCGCTCTGGAAGTTTTATTTGTAAGGTTCATTTTTCTTTCAAGTATGCCTTTGTGATGTGTTTCCATGCTAAGGATTTTTCTACCATCACCCACATAAATGTGTCTCTAGCTAAATGCTACTGCAAGCTCACAAGTTCCGCTTAGCAATCGTTTAGTTCTGTTTAGCATTTCAGTCTATGTCCTTTATTCAAGTGCTGCCTTTTTTGCCTTGCTTACTTTAAATCTACCATTGGGATTAATTTGGTTATTTACTCTCAATAATGGAAATAAGTCAAAGGGGAAATGTTTTTCACACTGAGCAGGCACCATGTTCTTCTGGTACGAACATTCTTTTCCTTTGTTTTTGAAACAATCTTTTGATTTCTTAGGCTTTCCTTTCATGACATTTAGGAGAAAAGGAAACTGCTGTTGAATACGGGATGCTTGGTATTTCTGTTTTATATTATACTTCTTAAATATTTGAACTCTGCTTCAGGACGGAACAAATTAGAGCTGAAACTGCAGGGTGGGTAAGGAGTTTCAAGGTTTCCTTATTTGATTTTCAGAGGTCTCTATTTACCCTACTCCGTTTTATATTGTGAAGTACCCTTTCTGCTCACTCTGAACAGTCTTTTTATTGGTAGCAGGCTTCTAAGTTACCTGCACAGCAGCTGCTAATCTTCTCCATTACTGTGTTTAAAAAACAAACCAAACAAAAAACAAACAAAAAACCCCCAACAAAAAAGCATAGATTTCTTCTTCTGCTTTCACAGACATATGCGATCTTCCCTTGTGCACTGTTCCCTTTTTGTGTATTGTCTCTGCCTATCTCAAACAAAAATTTTTTGTATCTTGGTTTTGGCTTTAACACCCACCCCTCACCCCTTTTAAAACAACGTGTTTTCCCTTCCTTGGTAATTCACGCAGGTGACACAAATCCCAGACCTGTGCACCGTAGTTCTGTTCCGTGGGTCACACGCAGCACTGGCACTGCAGGCTGGTGCCTTTCCTGAGTCCCAGCTCGGCTCCTTCTAGAAACTAGTGCTCAGTTCATATGCTTGCGACAAGGTGGCATATAAGCCACCTCCTTGCTATTGTATCAGGCATATTTGCTGTATGATAGAAACTTGAGAGAGATTCACTTGGTCAATAGCAGGGCAAGTGAGACCAAACTCATTTCCTAACATATTTTATCTATGCCAGTGGTTTGGTGGTTCTTATATACAACAAGAAATAAAACTAGTTAAAATATCATTAAATTACTTCCATGAAGTTATAACAATGCAATAAAAAAATCTAGCCAATACAGAACACCTTACATCAGGGAGCCCTTTAATCAGTCTTTCCCCGGGCTGCGTTCAGACCGGTGACTGTCTGAACGCAGCTGTCCAATCTCCAGCACCATATTTCCTCTCTTGCTCTGAGTTCTTGGGCCACTGTGGAGAGAGTGCCAAAATCTTGCAATACTCACTATGTTGTGCCAAGCAGCTGTTCAAAGCTAGAGAAATTGCTTTGAACAAGGCAGAGAGAAGTTCTGATTTGAAACTTCCATATTAAAGCGGTAATGAACTGTATTTTTGTACATAGCTTTGAAAATCCCCACTGTGGAATCATGCACTATCAAGGGTCATTTTAATAACATTGATTGTTAAAAGACACAGCTCCAAGTGTAAAAACAGAACTCATTAGAATTCAGGATAAGGCTGATTACAGAGGAATGTGAAAAATTGAATATTAAGAAGATTAAGGAGAGCTGGGTATCAGTGCTATATTCCAAAGGGAAATCCATCGTGTGCTTACTGTCCCAATCAGTGGTACCCAAAGGCAATGTGTACCTCTGTGAGTGTACCCTACTGGAAGGGAAACTCGGAGTTTGGCCAAGGGTAACTATAAATATTAAAGTCTTTATTATCAATGTTTGATAGAAGCATAAAAAATTTATAGTTGTGTACAAATTCTTTTGCAGAGGAGATACATGAGATTTTATAATGCTACTGCTAAGTCACTCTTGGTGGTTTTTTTTCAGACAAAATCTAATTATATCTGCCCAAATTTCTTTCTTTCTTTAACAGAGGTAGCATCATCCAAACAGAGTAAAATAGAATGAATAACTGAGGCCCTATATATAGTTAAATAGTAGATTCTGTATCAAGGTCATTCAGACAAGCTGCTGTGTTATGTTTTGTTTCTTTTCTTATTTTTCTTTTTTTTTTTCTTTTTTCTTTTATCCCCTTTTTCTTTTTCTTTTTTTTTTTTTTAATTTCCAATCTCCTAGCCCCCTGCCCCTCTGCCTCTTTTTGCTATTCAGTATGTGTTTGTCGCAGGCTCTCTTGTTCAGAAACAAATGCATTCAGACATCTTTGGTACTCACAAAAGCAGCCTCAAATTACAGTGATCATTAACATAACAGTAACACATAGGAGTTACCCAGCATATTGAGAAAAACTGTGAAGCTTTCAATGCACTCTGTAACTCTATGAGACAGAAATGAAAGGTGAATATCTACCTAAATATGAATTTCCACCTCTGCATAACATGCAAATGGAATTACTTTCCACATTGTTGAGAAGATTCATTAAATGTATGTAGAATCTTAAGAGTGAGAACAACCTTGTTTTGTAGTGGGAACCTATATGAGATGTGGCAATATTTATGTATTTAAAATAGGATTATCATAATTGAAATGTAGGATTAACCAGTCCTGCACTATTTATGATAATGGCACAATGAATACAAGCCTTCTGCAAAATACAATGTGACAAGAAACTTACTTAGAAGACGATATAGTCATTAACTGCGCTAGTATCACTACAGAAATTAATTTTGTAGCTCTATTGTGAAGTACACAAAAAATCAGATAGGAAGTATCAGTTTTCCCCATTTCATTACTGTTTTCTGCCTTCTCAGTTGACGTCAGAAGTGACCAAAGAGGCAGTACTCACCAGAACCCTTTTCCTCTCCCAGCATCACCTCTACTAAGGCCCCAACTCAGCTGTACTCTGTGTGGTACTCTGCAACAAATAACCATCTCTTCAGTTCATCTTGTGCCCTGTGTAAGTCTATTAACTTTATTGTTGCAGAAGCACTCGAGACACATGGTGGGGGGTGCCGGGGGAGGGAAAGAATCCAGCCATTTAAAGTATGTTCCTCAGCTTCCAATCCTCCTGTGTGTGTGTACTACTGTGCTGCCGTGGCCCCACTGTAGCTGGAGACCAGCAGAAAATAACATGAATCCTTTTGGCACTCAAGCACACTAGACTGGCCAAACATGGTGTATACAACTGTGCAGATTTTCATATATTTTCAGAAAAAAATGCATTAACATCCCCATAGATTTAGATATAGCAATATGTTTGTGGTGACATTGCCATTGCACTACTAAGTTACAATGTTCAGTTACATTGCCATAAGTTTATTTAATTTAGAATAACAAAAGCCATTATATTAAGATAATCAAAACTGTATGAATATCTGAAACTTGCTTTGTATGAATCAATCTATTTTTAAATAAACAAAGACTGTAATACACTTTGCTGTAACCTAGGACAAAGTACTGCATATTGTAAAGACTTTCAGCAAATGTCCATGGACCCTCTCAGCTGTAAATGAATGTTTTTTAATAACATGGTAATCTGAAGGTAATTAAAGTAGTTTATGCAAGGTGCAATAAACTGCCATTGTTGTGTCTACAGAACATTACTTTATGCTGCTGTGAAGATGATGTCTTTTTAACCTCCTAGCTGTTTTGAAAAAAAATATATTCAGAGGCCACTAGTCTGAAAGAAACAAGGACAAGATAATAACTGGAGACACAATTAATCCCTGTGCTTTGGAATAGTACAACTTGTTACAACAATCACAGAGAAAGCTGTACAGAGGTTATAGGAAGGCAAGTTAATGCAATCCTTAAAAAAACCCCAACGTAGTGTTAGAAAGACCTAAATTACAAGAGCAAAGAAATGAAAATACAACCTAATAAGAAACAAATGTTGCATGCTGTGTATTAACAGTGGAATGCTTGCATAAAATATGGAAAAGTATTTGTTTACTCAACCCTGACTCATGGGCAAAGGTTTACGTAAACTGGGCTTCTTTCCTGGTCGCAAATATGTGGGAAGTCCTATGGGGCTGGGTATTCAATAGGGCTTCTCTGTCACTTGAAATCACGCATGTGTTTGGATTCAGTCATTCAGGGTACAAACCTGGTCCCGTAACTGTCAGCAAAAAGCTCCCATTTTATCACTGGGGCCAGAATCCCACTAACGTGCTGGGCTCTGGCTCTGCTGCCAGCACTGGCTTCCACAAGAACAGCGCAGAGGGCTGGTGGTTGGGATCCGTCACGGGATCCCAGCCCTTGCTCCTGTATATTAGCACGCATTGCTGGGCCTCTTCCCAAACTGCAGCTGGTGCTCTCTCACTTACTGACAGGAATGAGATTTTGTCTTACGTCGTGCCAAGAAAGAAATGGTAGCAATAGAAACCCTCATTGATGAACGTACAGAGCAGATCCTGCTTTCAGTCGTGCCCTTTCAACTCCACTGAGCTCAGAGCCATCTCGCCTCTTACCAGGACTTTCTCAAGCCTGCATCACATTCAGAAATCCAGACACCCTTTGGGAGGCTGAGTGCCAGGACCAAAAAAGTGTAGTTTTATATAGGGGGGCATCAGAGTGGGAAGGGAAAAATGCACCTAGAAAGGACCCCAGCAGGTGATGTAAACTCTTACTGCAGTCCGTGGTAATTTAATGAAAGTAAGTCAGAATAAATAAACATCTCACTCAGAACCAAGATGCAGCTGACCTAGTCTCAATGGGAACTAATTGCAGTTGACCTATTGCATTGCTAAATTAACCTCCTCAGTGGGAAGGGGTGAGAGCTGCATACTTCTTTTCTGTTTAAAAAAAAAAACTTTTAATAATTCAAATAAATGTCTAATGTTGGTAAATGCGCATGGTAAGTACTTGATGGATTGAATTTGTTCCTCTTTGTATGCTGACATCCTACTCACTGCGTAGGGAGATTCTACAGATGTACAGAAATGCTGCACAGGATGGGATGTTTCTTTATGGCATTTCCGTGTGCTTTAAATCTCTGAAGAGTTTTCTGTGTGTGTGTTTTATATTGAGTCATTAAGTACAAAAACAATCTTATTCACAAACCAGCTTTGATCTGTTTCCTGTGATTTATCTCTGCTGTCTATAGCACGCACTGAAATTCTACCTGATTGTTATTAGCTCCACAAATATTTATATCACACCAGATAATCAATGCTTATCATGGTCAATACAGATGTTACAAGTTCCTCAAAGAAAGGCACTGTCAGCATAATTGTATTTTAATTATTGCAGCATATGTTTTCAAATGAGTCTTTTGTTTACAGTATCAATTAAACAGAGTAACCATATATATCTAATTAATAGATGATGTTAAAAATATTGTACCTGTAAATCATAGCTTTTCCTGCTAAATGTATGAAGCAATAATGCAATGTCTTGGAGGTATTAATGTTCACTTAATTTAAATCATGTTGCTTGTGCTGTTTTCTGTTTTCATTCCCTTGTGTTTGCACTCTCTACAGGATGTTTTTCATTCAGCTGCTGTGTAAAACAAATTTGCTTGTGGGGGTTTGCTGATATAAAGTATATGACTGGCACCAGTACAATAGTTATTCTACACATAGCTGAAAACATAAATGAAGTATTTTGAGAAGTAGAGATAGCAGCATCTACTGGTTAGAAAGACACAAATTACACATTTTTTATTATCAAGTGTGCTGTAAGTTCATGGCAAAGTTAAGTGGAGAACACGCTGAGCTGTTCTGTCCCTCAGCTTCCCAGCTTTCTGCAGCCTCTCGCTCCCTCACCATTTTGAAGTCCTCAAAAAAAAAAAAAAAAAAAAAGTGCAACGGTTCTTTATTTTTTAAAAAGAAATTTCAGAGAAAACTTCTGCATTATATACTTTGTAAGGAAGATTTAACACTCACCTATCTCCTAACAGAATCCAGTCTAGGAATGTCACAAGAATATTTCTATAGGCAGCACAGTCACGCTTTGAAGAGGGGAATTACGCTTTGTCTCTTTTTAAACATACTTGCTGCTCATGCAGGATATCAGGGAGCCAGGTCTGAATCAGAATATTCTATCTCTCTTCTGGATAGATACAAATCAGAAGATAGATATAACACAGATTAGTGTGAGGATTTGTCATGCCTTACCCATATATTTTTTTATTATTTTTTTTTTTTTTACCCATAAACTTTTTCCTGTCTAAAGAAGGTATTGAAAGCAAAAGGTACATTTTGTAAAGAAATTGGATTTTATTTTTTTGGGAGAATACCTGATAGAAATATTTCCTGGATCTAAAAAAGTCTTTGGATAAACCTAAAATATTTCCTAAGTAAATAATAGGCACACCTTGCTTCTTCAGGAATTAATTTCTTCTATGATTTTTTGATATCCTCTTTATCAGGCATATGATAACCTGGGGATTTAAAACTCAAAAGCACAGAGAAGACGAGTATTAGTGGATAATAAGTATCTCCCAGGTACAAAGCCTATTGACCATAAAAATGGTTTAAAACAATGAGAAAGACAGTTCAACCAGTGAAAAGACTCTTACTATACGGTTTCAGAGAGCTCTGGATATTGGTCACTTTATACATTTTTGTATCTTTATATTGACAGGAATAAAGAATCTACATATTTGCCTATTTCAGTAGCCTGACCTTCAAAGTGACCTCACCTAGAGCTGTAATACAAGTTTTATGTACGGTACATGTCTTATTTATTTACTGTAGCTAACGTCCAGGAGCCCTGGCTTGTGATGTCAGACATCTTTAGTTTAACCTATTAAATATATAAATACATTTTTTAAAATAATACTTAAAGCATATGCATGTTTATGTTGAATTTATTTTTCCATCTTTGTATTCACTTCTCACTAAAGTAAAAATATTTTTGAAAAGGTTGAACACATTATTTGTATTACTGTTCTAATGCCATGAATCCACACAATTTTTTGGTTCTGATGTATACATATATATATTACACACATATGCACACATATATATGTACAGATAAGCAGACATATATATGTCTGCTGAAATTCTTGGTACTTCCAACTAATAATGAATTACAATAATCAAGTTTTTCTTTAAAATCCCTGCTTCTGTGGTCACCGTATTAGTTCAAAATTTCAGCTTCTGTTGAAGGCTTCCTGGAACCTCAAAACACCTGGTAAACCTGAATCTTCCAGTCCACATTCAAAAGGCATATAACACTAGCAATTTATCTGCATATTTAGGACAGAATAAATTGAATAAACAATAATTTAAAATTTTATAATCCATCTGCCTGAGTAGTCTACTGCTATTTTTGGCACGCATACAGACTGGCCATTTAACAAGTAGCACTGCATACTGGTTGTAGGTCTCCAAAGGCTGTATTTCTAGTTATGTTATCTGTCAAAGGCATGTCTCTTCTGCTAGAAAATTGTGTCTTATATATCAACTTTATTGTTGCTTACTAGAACCATAGAATTATTTAGGTTGGAAAAGACCTATAGGATCATAGAGTCCAACTGTAAATGAAGAATTTGGATGAGGTTTTGGTTTTATTATTTTTAATGAGCCTTTTTTTTCCCAACAGGTTTGTTTTGCCCAGGATCTGGTTAGAAACACTTTCCTGATTTTATATATTTTCACTTTTCAAATTCAAAGTGATGTCTGGAGCTCACTTAGATGATGTCATAAGACCACTGACCACGATCACAAGACTGTTTAAAGATGCAAACCAAAAAGCAGGCTAAGGTTAATTTGACTTAATTCAGGATTGAATGTCAACCCTTATTGCTAGAAAACAATTGCACATATGTAGATAATTTTTTGATGCAGTAGATAAAATATCCATCCTTTTGTCATTTATTTGATTGCTTTTGTACAACTCTGATGAAAGATTTTGACAGGTGTGACACTAGTGCTGTGTGAATGACTGTCCTATCCATGTACAAACTGTACTGACGCAGGGTAACACCCAGCGTAATGGCTTCATATTTGCTTCCCAGCTGCATGAGTGGGAATAAAATACCAGCTGTTGACCTGGATATATAAATACAAAAGAAAATTGGAAGCTGGTAATGCCAATTCCATTTGAAGATTAAGGAAATAGTTACAGGAAATATTTGTGGCTGAGCATACTCTTCCTCTGTTGATTTCTATTTGGTACATATATTAATTGTGTCTTTTACCCCATTTACACATACAGAAGGGGTTTTAACACAGATTATTAAATTCACGGTGACAACCCTTATTCGAATGTGCAGAAGTGTACTTGTGAGCTGGTGTGTTGCATTGATCTCCGAGGACCGTAACACCAGGAGATCCAGTGCCACTGAACTTGCAGGCACTAGAAGGGCAGTAGATTAAAAGTTGATCCTCTGTTTTCCTTCAGCATAGATTGGTTCTCTTCAAGTTAAGGTTTCAGGTCACTTCTGGGGCATCATTGCAGGTAAATGAGCACTGGTTTTATTAGCCTCTCTGGTAGATAAGAAGGTTTCAGTTTTAATGAATGCAAGATCAAATATTTGACAAAAAGTGAAAAGCAAAGACTGGAGGTATATATCCTAAAGTGAAAGAGGGAGGATAATAACGAGTTTGAAAAGAAAAAAACAGAGATTGCTTAGTGGAAAAGAATGCTACAAAGGTCTCTATGTGAATCTTCAGTTCCAGGAGTTTCTGTTAATTCCTTTTATTACTATTTCAAGTAACCAGGTACATATGGCATGTTTGTAAGTAAAGCAGTCAATGAAGTTAGTTACACCTCTGCATTTATTACCTTACCCCTGAGTATTATTAACTTTTACATTCCCCATAAAATATAATTTATCACTTAAATAATTTGCTTTGTGTCAGGGTTCAGTGTGCTCCAGTGCTTTCCTGCTCATTAAATGAGATATTTTTACTTAATGAGCCCAGAATGTCCTTTGCATTTAACATTAGAATTGATTTCAAACACTCCATTTTTCTAACATATTTGTGTGTAATTTCAGAATGTGGACTTCATCCCACAATCTTACACTGAAGAAAAAAAGAGCTACAAAGAATAATGACCCATGAATTCTAGAGAGGAGCACAGTAAGTATGGGTGAATAATTTTTAAAAAAACCCTGTTATCTACCTGCACTTTGCATTCTTTCACCTAGTTTGAAAGTTTGACTTACTATTTGAGCCCGATGCTGCAGTTATTACATACGTAATACTCCATTAGGAAAGTGTTTTTTGAAGGAACAGTAAGGTACTGACTTCCATGAAATGAACCAAATATAAAAGTAATCCTACCCTTAGATGTATGTGTGTGATATGCTGGTTCATGTAAAAGACAAACAGTCTTTCAAAGGTACGCAGTTCACACATAAAATATATATTCATAGGACAAGTATCACAGAACTCTAGCAATCTGCATCTAATGGTGATCTCGTTCATCTCTTTGCAGTTGCAAATAATCACTTTGCAATTAATAAAATCCAAGTAGAGAAATCCTCTGTTGTGCAGTAAATCATTTGCTCATATTGGTCACTGGAACAAAAAAGTAGCCCAAACCTCTGTCAGTGATTCCAGGGTGAACACCGTATGACTACACTTTAAATGGAATTTTGCCACTAGCTAGGTCTCAAGGAGTCAGTGAGTAGTATACTATGGATACACAACTGGGTGTTCATTTGACTCCATTATAACAAATGTGACCATCTGCACATCAGCTGTGCACCACTAGTGTGCAGGGTGCTGATCTAATCAGTCAGGTGCTCCTGATCCATTGCAACGTGCATGGCATGAAACACTCACTAAAGGATAGTAAAGCTGAAATTTAATCTAATAAGGAATGCTAATATTGTAATATAGATATTTTTTTATTCTGAGTGAAAAGTGAAAAAAATAGTAACTTAGGAAATAAGCAAAAATAAAACATTGGTATGCTTAACTGCACTTAAAAGTTTCATTTTCAGACTTCTTTTAGGCATCATTAAATCTCATATGCATATTTTTTCCATGGCTGTACTGTCTCACTTGATTAACAGCTTGGTCCTCTCCTTCTATTTGTTCCTCTAGACCAAGTTCCTCAGCTGGACCCCTTTTCTGCGAGGTATGTGCAGTCATCTAACTGCTGTGAGTCAGCTTAATGTGGTGGGAGCGTACGTTGTGGGATGCGCCACAGTTACCAAGGCATGCGGTGAGCAAGGGAGTGCAGGCGTGATGGAGCGCAGGTCCCCCAGCCCTCTCTGTGGGTCGGCAGGCTGTGCCTCAGTGTCGCAGGACAGCAGCCTTCCTCAGCACGCTGTCAGGTGTACCAAGGGAAATCTCAGAGTTCTCATGAGACTGACAGTACCACGTTCTTTGAAAGAAGTTTTTGAGATAATGAAACAATACTGCGTGAGACTGTGTTATGTCTTATAGGTCAAGGAGAAAAGGAACATTTCCCTAGTTGTGGCAATAGCAGTAATGTAGCAGTGCGATTATCCATACGGGTGTACTAAATGTGAAATCTTTATCTCTGTCATATAGGGACAGAAAACCAAAAGTAAAATGTAGAATGAGCTGTCGATTATGATTTAGTGAAGGACAAACGCACCCAGGTTACTTATTAACACTATCTCATAATTGAACAGGCTATTAAGTAATGTATAGCTCTGACATGGACTGGGAGAACAATGTCACCAAACGGATAAAGTGTAAGGGAACCTGCACTTTTCTCTTGGTGCTAGCATCAGGAAATGCATCACGTACCACCAGGAAACCAGTTTATTTTGCTTTTCCTTACTCTCCTTCATCCATTTTGTCCATTGAAGTTGCAGATAGTTAAAGTTGGTACATCAAGCAACCTGAATTAAGAATGCACATTTTTTTCCCAATATTTTTCATTGTAAAATGAAAAGGAAGAGCACTTTTTTTTTTTTTTTTTTTTTTTTGGCAAAACCTAATACTATGTTTCGCTGCAGGGAAATATTGAAATATCACTTTCGATACTTACTGAAGTCCATAATATTGTAGCATATTTATATGGACTGATGAGACCTCTAAGGTAAGAGACTTTTTTGTCTTCTGATTCTGTTCTAAATAATAGATGTGTGTGAGATATTTAAAACGTTGTTTCATATACTTTAGTGATAATAATTATCATTGACTGTTATGTTTCAAACTCTAATGCCAAAATATTTATTTTAAAAAACCAACTGATTTCCATAAAATATCTAACTGGAATAAAAATCCATTAAAAAATTAGTTGTCTCCTGCACTCTGGGTGGATAGTAATTTGGTTGCTCTGGGTGGGTGATAATTTGGTTGCTAGAGAATAAAAATCCCGGGGATGCCTTAGTGTATGCAAAAGAGAAAGTGTGATGACTGCACCTAGTTGAGAAATTACTATGATGGGTCAGGAAGACTTTTGGGAGAAGGCTGTTCTGTGTTGCTGACTTAGTCAAAACTGGGTCTGTGGCTGTTGTAAAACAGGAGTTTTCCTTCCCTTTGGCCTGTACCAGTCTTAAAGACAATACAGGTTTTAAGAAAGGGATATTATAGAAGGGTCACCCCATCCATTGCTATGACTGATAGTTTCCATTTTATTACTATGTGTGCAGTTGATTGTGGTACAGGTATTAGGATATAATTTTCCCTTCCAGGGAACTGCCAAGGCTGTTTTTTGATGGCTGCTGTTATTGGTTTAGTTAATGGTGTGAGCCTGAGGCTGGGGAAAAGAAGAGTTTGTTGTGGAAAGCCTCTGGCAGACTCAGCACAACCTGCGGCACACCACCCACGCACCAGGTTTTGCAGAGCTGTGTCGTTGTCACTAAGGAAAATGGACTGACAAGTGTCCTGCAGCCTAACTGGAGGGTCTTCGTATGGTGCATCTCAGGACAGTGAGGAGCAGAGCAACCTAAGACAATACCATGATTTTTCTCTGCTATTTGGGGTCTCTTGGGTGAGACCAGAAATGGCTAAAGAGGGGATAAGTGTCAGATGGGTGTGCATGCCATTTAGGGGTGGTACATTGCTCCGCTGGGCTTGTATGAAAAGCTCTGGTATGTGCATCTGCAGGCAACAAATTTCACTTGGATTTACATTTGGTTTGAAAAGCAACCATTTGTAGCAAAGAAATAATCTATGTGGTTTCAGGAGAGAGCGAGATAAAGGTGCTTATCAGATTCCTTTTGGGGATGGCAGTAAGTAGTTTATAGCCAGTTTCGGTTAACATAAGCTTTCCATAAATAAGATACATAAGTTTTTACACATGTAGACTAAGGCCAAAGGCTCCCTTCACTCTTTGAGAGCACTGACATTAAATTTTTTATTAGTACCCGTGATGAATAATGCACTTGACTTCAGTTTTGAGTGTACTATTGAGAGAAACTACCACATATTTCCTGGAGATGTCCAAAATAGCCATTTTGCTCAAGAAAATGTTGAAGAAAAGTTTATTTTTCTTTAAAATTAATTACTAACTTGCTGGTTTCAAGTTGTTTACCTCCTGATGTGTGCAGCCTTTCTTGCAGCACTGGTTTCCCTGTTGCTGTCATTGCACTGTTTGTGTGCTTGTGGCTGGCTTTCAAGCTGTCATTTTTCTGTCCCGGGGCTATGTGGCATTTTACAACGGCGTCCTGGAGCTAATATTGCCTCTATCATCCACTTTACCCATATTGTGGATACTTGCAGGTACTCACAAGCTCTTGCAAAGAAATGTGGGTTCCAGTTAAATCTTCCAAACACTAGGGATTGTCTTTGTTCACACCTTCTGCCACTGCCCATGAGTTAATTTGGAGGTATTTGTGCACTGTCCTGACTTTATAGCTTAGATTCTTCATGCTTTTCTATTTGAGTCTTGTAGGGTTTTGACTTTTCTGTTTGGGATATTCCTGTACTGGTTTCAACTTGGCTGGAGCAGCTTCCCTTGCTTGC
The DNA here is from genome assembly GCF_023634155.1 of Falco peregrinus. Lineage (NCBI taxonomy): Eukaryota > Metazoa > Chordata > Aves > Falconiformes > Falconidae > Falco > Falco peregrinus. The sequence goes on from NC_073730.1 coordinate 582,496, forward strand.
AAAATTCTTCGTTTTAGATCTTCCGTACACTCTTTCTGGGTGTCTTCTACCAAATCCTAGACACCACCTGGCTTTCTATCAGGAAGCTAACCCTTCCCTCCATATTGTGAGACCAGTTGTAGTTCAGCCCCAGGTCAATTGAAGACACCTTGCTTGAAACTGAAATTTTTGGATCATTTTGTACTGGGAGCATATTGCATGTAGGGTGATTCAAATCTCTTTTTAACCACTTCAAGTTTTAAATGAACTTTGAAGTGGAGGTTTGCTGAAAGTTGCAGGTGATACAGGGAAGAATTTTTTAGCATCCTGTGTTCTTGGGAAGTTAAACTGCAGTGAGAAATGCTAGGCAGCCTAGAACTTTGACCTGAATTTTCTGAACTGGGATCTGAAAATTGTAATTTAATTAAAGAGAAAAAGACTGTAAATGAAGCTGGTTCTGATGTTCATGAATCTTAAAATTTGGCCCTTCAGAAATTATTTTTCTTCTTTTGCATGTTAAGTGTACAATGCCTCCATGAGGAACATGAGCTTGACTCTCATTAGATATTGTACTGTATTAATGGTGCTGGTTTACTCATATTTTATTCATTAAATAATATTTGTCAATGTATTTTTCTACTTTAGACTCTTACTGTAAAAGGGCATTATCACCTCAAAGCGTTTGGTTCCTAGAATGAATGCCAATACTATCCAGTCATGCCATGTTGTCCTCATTATGCAGAAGGTTTTTTTCCTAACAGCATTTATTTTAGGGTGTCAACAATACTTCAGTTAAATGTAGTGTAAAGTGTGCTTATTTAGCAAACTTGTCCTTCAGAAAAGGGTTTTTTTTGTCTTTAAAATACTGCTAGATTGTTTCTTTCTGTCAATGCATGATACAGTAGAAATCTTAAATCAATAACACTTTTTATTCCTATGCAATTGATGCATAACATCCTTCTTCACACAGAGGTTTAATGTGTTGTAAATTAATTATCTGGAATGAGTACAGGGTCAATGGACCTTAGTATGACCGGGATGTAATGTTAAAGTGTTCCATTTCCTCCCAGCCCCGTTCAGCTCTCTTGCAGACTCTTTTATACGTGTCAGTTATGCCATCTTCTGCAGTTTGTTCCCTTAAGTGTTGTTAATGCCCCTCTAGGGCTTGATCAATAGGGAAAAATTTGCTTTACCATAAATTTGTCCAACAATCTGAAGACGGAGTATCTTTATTAACTGTACTTGTATAATGCTTCTTAGTAAACTATTCTTACTCTTACAGAGGCTTGAAATAACAACCTTATTTTAAATCACAATGAAATTGCAAAGATTCTGCATAAGCAGATGCTGGCCTCATTTTTGGCTTTTAGGTGCCTAAAAAACCTAGTCAACTATGCTTGAAGTTTCTGGCAGGAGAAGTTTTGCTTTACTCCGTCAAGGGAGCAAACCGCATAGATGAAAACCCCCCATTATTAGCTGTGAAAAAATGCTGAGGGAGAGATTCTCAACCATGAACAGTGCAATTAAAACAAGCATTCACTGGGTTTAAAGTAACCAATTTCCTTTAAAAATCGGAGAGGCTACCTCTATTACTTTTTTTTGGAAGCCAGCTTGGCTATTAGTTGCTAGGGTAACAAGATCCAAGATAGGGAATGAGGCCTGTGGAGGCAGCACAGCGTTATGGGGGTCTAAGATAAGAAATGCTGGCAGGAACATTCAATTATAGATTGTTTTTATTTTTATTTATTTATTTACCTCTTTACTGCAAGAAGGATGGTCAAAATATCTGTATTTCATAATTAAAAAGGTCTTGATGCCACAGCTTTTTACTTGTCTTCTCTGAGTAACAGACGGCACTAAACTAAGCAGCAAACACTTCAAATTTCAATGAAAAAAAAAAAAGAGAGATGCTACTTAAAACTCATGGCATGTTGGTGGGATCAATTTAATGTACTGTGCTGTGTCAATGTCACTTTCATAAACTTTTGCTGAAGTGCTTTTCCTACTGTATGTTGAATGATGTTGTCAGGACTGTGAGCCAGGGGTACGGTGGATTCGAGTCTACTTTACTTCCCTTGATGAAAAGGTCACTGCCACTTGTAAATCTGTTTTACTCCCTGCACAGTTGTTAGTGTCAAAGTCTGTCAGCTCTGTGGGATGTTAAAATTATACAACTGTGGTAGGAACCAGGATCACAAATTCCCAGGTGGTATGTCCCAAGAAAAAGTCTCTGATCTTCGTGTAAAAGTTTTGCAGAAAGTTTTTCATTCAGGATTTTCAGCTCACTTTGGCTTGATTGCAGAAATAAACAATATTTCTGTTTCATGCTTCCCATCTGGTGGGCCTTCCCCAACCACAGCTCATCACAGGGCCGCTTATTATGTCTGTAGCCCATGGCTGCGAGTGAAACAGTCCCCTCTGCTTTATTTTTTTAAGGCTGTAAGGGCTCAAATTAGAGCACAATTAAAACTTGGCCTGTGTTGTGTTATGTGATTATGTTTTGACAAATCATCACAATAGGTCAGCCTCACAAGGCCTTAAAATTATTCATAAGTTATTTGGAAAATACAATAAACAAGAAATAGAACAACAGATGAATGGTGGGGGGGTGGGATATGTGAAAACCAACCCCCCAACCACCATTCCAACCAATGCAAGTAATGTGAACCTCAGAAAAACTAAGTTCTTTTCCCTTGCTCATAGCATCATCTGAAACATTTTGTGCATACGCAAAGAGAGGTTTTTATTCAGCAGTTTTCCCATGTAAGTCATCATACTTTACCAGTGAACAGCAGCAAATGCAATGAGAGTGAAACCAGCGAGTGCCAACAGCGGACGTGTCCTGCTGGTTTGATTGATTACGACATAAAGAGTTTTTGAAGTTTTATGCTCTGGCTGTACAGGAGATGGACACAAACTTCTCTGCATGTGAAGTATGGCCAAAGCTTTTAGGTGGTCAATTGCCTGCTTAATCCAAAGGCCTCTGCTAAAGCAGAGTCAAGTTTTTCATACTGTGAGGTATTTCCATATGACCTTGCAACTAAATTGATTTTTGATCTAAGTGGAGTAGTTTGCTGCTGAGGAGACAGAACGGGACCCGAAGGGGGCAAACACTGAATCTTTTTGGCTTGACTTTCAGTCAAGGTAACTCCCTGGGGTCCCGAAGGTGATGCAAGTAAACATCTGCCAAGTGAATCTTCGTGTCAAGGCAGCCATTGTGGGCCAGCTGGGGTAGGCAGCCGTGGGTGCACGTATATCAGTGTGCCAAGGAACCATCAGCATGAGAAGGAAGAGGACGTGTCAAGATCCTGCTTTCATTTTGCCTTATTTTTGATTGGAAAATGCTCTTCATGTGCCCCTGCATCTGACCTAGAAGCTGCCTCTGGCATTCAATTCAATGATATGTAAGCAGAATCTTTAATACAAAGTTTTTCCTGCTGTTTGTGAATAATTTGCATGACAGATGAGCAAACAAAAAAAAAGAAAAACCTGAAGTTTTAACTAGTCTGAGGAAAAATTCACTGCCATCTCGATTAATCACCACCTTGTTTTTATAGACATCTTTCAAAACGTCATCTAATTTGCCTTTAAGATCACAAACACTTCCTTAATTCTCCTTCCTGGTCTCCTGAGACAATTGCAATGTAAGAATTCACCTTTTCCCTTTCTTATCAGATTCATTTCTACTGTTTGAAATTGCTAAAATCCAAGTTGTAGATATTTGTACTGACATAATTAGAAAGCTGAATAGATGCCTGTCATATCAGTGCTCCTGTTTGCTGAAGACTCACAATGTTAGGCAGAGGGCATGTCTGGGGAATGTAAACAAACATCCCCCTTATCAGGACCGTTACCACTTAGAAACAGAAAATGACATTTTTTTCCTCTACCCTCTGCCGGCCATTTTCATAATTTTCAACTTTTCTAGGCACAGGTAAATGAAGAACAATTAAGAACTGCTTGAATGATTCACCTACGCGGGAAGAGCGGTTCCACACTCAGGTCTGTATACGCCCATGTGATGGGTATCTGTTATACAGCTATATTTTCACTCTGAAGTAAAATTAAGGAATGTGTATATGCTAATGTGCCTGTATACATATTGGGGACATTTTAATCTTTTATAAAACCAGATTTTCATAGAAAAAATGTTATATGTATTCCAACGCAAAATTAGATATCTGTTTTTCATAATTGATAAATATTCAATAATCAGACTTAATTTGGAGCAATCACTCATGTATATTTCTAGGCAAAAAGGAAATAGATCCTAGAGCAGAGACTCAGCCAGTATTTACAGAGCTTTGAAAAAGTTTCTTATTGATCAAGCCTGCTGACTGAATATTTAAGATGTTTTACAGACAACAAAATGTTTAGGGCATTTTGTGGGATTTGCAGCCTTCCCAGACAAAAGGATCACCTGGGTCTACAAATATCCAGTAAAAATTACTTTATCTTTCCCTTCATAAGTTAATTGGAAATACTGAATTTTAAAATTATTATAAAGCAGTGTGGTCCTTGTGATAAATGAGAGAATACTTAAGTACTCCTTACTCTTTGTGTCTTATTTACGATCTTCATAAAGATAACCTGAGATTGCCTTGTCAGGCATCTGCACAGCAGTATCTCCCAGGTATTGCTGCTGCATGTTGCTTATGGTTAGCCCTTGCCTTTTTTCAAATTTTCAGTCATATCCTTACTGCCTCATTTCATGACAGACATCACTATACCTCTTTGGACTTCCTAAATGTCTGTCCTTCTACATGTTAGCCTACAGAGCTCTGGCTGTTTTCTCAGAGTCTGATATAATTATTATATGAACCCTCTCTTTTGTTATATTTTTAATAAAGCTTTCAGTATTTTTCTTAAATGCACTGAAACATTTTTTCACATTCATCACAGTTTCCCAGCTCTCCTGCCTGCACAGAGTGTGCTGTCTAAGTTGCGGTCTCTTTTCTTGTTATTCCAAGAAGGCATTGGCTCTTTTTAGTTTCTGTCCTTAAATCTTGTCAGAAAACTTTCCTTTCCCTCTTGGCTTGCAGGGTCAGGTTTTGGGATGCTCTGTCAGGTGGGCTACCAAATGCTAGCACCTTATTTCGTAGGCACAGTGACATGCTGGCAGGCCCCAGAGCAGTGCTACTAGGTAGTGCTGTAGTCCCAGCTGTGTGTGGGTGAAGGACGTCTCTTGTTTTGGACTCTCTTAAGTGACTCCCTTGTTATCCTGTGGAAAGACTTACTTTTTTTCTTGCTTGCTATCTAGTCTCAAGAATGAATGTTGTCTTGGCAGAGTCGAACCATTCCTGATTTCTCCTCAGCTAATATTTACTTTTGTGTCGAGAGTAAAGCCATTTGATATACACAAGGTGAACCAGACCAGGTATGAAGTTCCTTGCTATGTCCAACCCCACCCTGTGAACTTACTTACCAGCCCTGGCAGATGAGTTCATGTCAAGATTCCTTGTGTGAATTCTTACTGTGGCAGCCCCCCAAATCCCCCTTACTATTATGTCCAAGACTAAGGGACCGGATGGAGACACGAAAGTTTGTAGTAAAGGTTTGAAATATATGAAGCATCAGTGTGTTGCTCTTAGGCTAGTTGGGGGCATTTTTTTGAGAGAAATGGATGTGTGAGGTCTGCATCATGTTACCAGTGGTTATGCAGAGCTAAATGCAGTGGACAACATTTTTTGAAAAAACTTTGGTTTGAAAATGTGGCTGAAGCAGAGGCTGAAACCGAAGCCCCTGCTCAGCTGAGATGGGAAGCTGGGTTTGGGGAGGAGTGAATAAATACCCATGCCAAATCCTCAGCTGCTGTAATTGATAATGGAAGGTCCTTCTTCATAAATGATCGCTCCCAAACAGAGGCTCTCAGTGGCAGCAGTAATTCAGGCTGAGAAAAAGAGTGACATTGGTCAAACTATACTAAAAAGGAGAAAGTTTATAAATGTTCTCGATTTGAGACTAACTTTCTGCTCTGAAAAATGATGTTTATACTGATACTTAAATTTGCAGAAGCTTAAAGTCTTAAAAAAAAAGTGTCACAAAAACCTGTAACACTTTAACCAGACTCATTGAATCACTTTTCTGCAGACATTTTGAAGGAAAAAACAATTAAGAAGGGCTAGTGTATGCATAAGTGCTAAATATTTGAAACATTCCCAGCCACAGCCACGTGACAGCAATCCTGTCCCCGAGGTCAGGCTGCTCACTGGTAATTTCAGTGTGAGGAATCTCTGGGCTAGTGAACCTGCTGGGGGAAAACTGGTATCCCTTCATTCCTAAACTAGGATATACTGTGCTCGTACACATGTTCATTAAAAAAAATCCGCGCAGCAAAGCCAGCTGAACTGTCTTTACTACCAAGACACAGAGCAGAATACTTTTCTACTCTGTTTCTTCTGGAATCATATTTCTATCCACTTCACCTGATCTTTTTATTGTTTCAACTGCAAGCTTTGCGTATGGCCCCACATGTGCAGTGGCATCCTGCATTATTTATACCTTAACATTTTAAAGTATCATTTTTAATGCAAAAACAAAACCAAAACAAACAAACAAGTGACACATGTGAGTTCCTTTATATAGTTGAATCAAAAAAGAAGAAAACAAAACTCTACATCATTTCCTTATACTCATTCTCCACATACATTTATGATCAAGGTTGCCCCTTTTGTTGGTCCATGTATGAATAACAGCATGCATTTGCAACCTGCGATCAGATTTTACTGCAGGAATAAAGCAAGGTAAAAATAATATCTAATGTTTAGACAGCATGCTGGAAGCCTCCCCTTCAGCAGAGTATTCTGGAATAATAGTAACAAATTAACATTAAAAGCTCTGCACAACAAGATGTGCTAAAATCATAGTGGGTACTTGGTGACCTGTGCAAAGAAAAGAAAACATAATGCACTGCTTTCTAGTGTTCCCAGCTCCAGCTGCTGTAGTGTCAACTATGCCACTACAGCTTTTCAGAAGTGGAGCCACCATGACTCAAGAAAATAGCAAAACAAGGAAAAGAGAAGAAAAAATAATAAAAAAAATAAACTCCGGATGCAAGGAGAGTGTTACAAGATGAGAATGTTTTGCTCCAGTGTGCAGTTTGAAGGGGCTGCCCTCTTTAACACAATGGGAGCCAGCTTCCCTGCTGTGTTCTCTGAAGTGGCTCATTGCAGAGCAGTAATGCTATATCTTAATAAGCATAACACTGTGGACTGAGGCATATTTTTAAGTCAGACACATGGGAGCGAAACATATCAGAGCAGAGCTGTGTTATTTTTAATGGAGCATGTGTTTGTCTTGTAAGTGTGTCAGAAGAAAAGGAACAGGTCTCGAGTTTCTTCTCACCATGTCTAATGTAGGATGGGCACTCCAACTGCCTCTCTAAGTGACATTGGTGGTCTTTGATATTGCAAACTACCACAGGATGGTCTGGATTACACTTGCACCTCACATTCTTTGCTACTATTTGGGTATGTTGGTGTTCATTTGAAGCCAGCCTTCGGATGAAGCTTTTTAAAAACCACAAAGGCTAAGATAGTTTTCATTAGATAAACAAGATTATAATGAGAGTCTCTGTCCCCTTCCCAAGTTTGCATGAGTATGTGGTACCGATGATGAGGGATGTGGTCTCCAGGAAAACATAATTCCTTTTACATTCAACGGGAAAATGGAAAATGGAAAATGGAAAATGGAAACTAGATCTTGCAGTGGAAAGATAGCTGCCTACTGTACTGTACTGTAGCCCATGCCACTCACCTCTCATTCATAACATCAAAACCAATATTAGAGTAAAAATGTTTGTAATGAAATTCCAAAGGACATTTTAAATTTCAATTAATATTGATAATGGGTTTTTTAATAAGTCTTGGGTCAAGATGTGTCACAAAACTTTTTTCCACAGTGCACAGAAAATATATTCTTATTCTGTCTTTGTGATACGACTGGATCTAGTCTTACATGGAGCAGCCAGCTGAGGCTGCTTGTCTATTATAGTCTCTTCCACCATTCCTGACAAATGAACAAATAACTAGATGCCCTGTGAAACATTTTAAATAGAACTGTCTCCTGGAAAAGCTGTTACTGACAGAGACAGGTTCGATCCAGATCAAGGGAACCTGCTTTGGGATAGAGGAGATCAATATTGGTTGCTGTCTTTTTTATTTCTGATTTTATTTTATTTTATTTTTTTTACTAAGCAGAGGTAAGGATTATGATGAATAAAGTAAAGCAGAAAACAATCTATGAACTGAAGTACATCCTTCTTATTAAAGCTTATTGTGCTCTTAAAGCAGTAGCTGAAGCTGTTGCTATGAACTCTATCATGCAAGAGGCTTTCAAAAAAGCATTTAAAACTATATATTAGCTAGAAACCACTTTGTCCACAAATTCTGAAAGAGCTGAAAGTACCTTTTGAAAAGGAACCAATATATTTCATGGCAGAGTAAATTAGCTGCTCTTTTTTTACTTTTGAAGTGCTTGATCAAAATCCAGTGCTGAGCACAAGTGTCTTTAATTCTATTTAGAGTGCTTCTCTGTTGGTTACAAGCCGGATCCTCTGGCCTGGATCCTATAGTACTAACTGCTCCCCTCCTGTTGTATTTTTTTTGACATGTGCATGAGAACGACCCATTTCCAACACCAGCTGGAGGCGCTAAGGCCACATTCTTCTGTTTGGAAACAATGCACAGGTTTGCGTGAGTTGGACAGATCAAAACTCTGCTTTTATTTATTCTATTTAAATAGTGTCATCTACTCTGATTTTGCTTAACGATGAGAATGCCAATTAGGAGGAAAGAATAGTCACCAAGACCAAATAATCTCAGCAACTGAAAATTATAAAACAGAATTCGACAGGTCTTAGGAAGCAATGCTAGCGTTGTAGCAGCAATATTCTCCGTAGCCTTTGGCTAAGTCCAGGAATTCAGCCTACAATATAATCAATCATCGACAATCCACAAGCATTAAATTCATCATTAAAATGTTGTTCTCCCTTTCCCAAATCTTCCATGTAACAAGCATCTTAGTAAGATAAAAGGCATTTGTTACTGAGAACAGCCTTAAGGAAAGCAAAAAGAGCAAATCTGGAAAACATATTCATATTTTTCTGGAAATGGGTAGTATTCATAAAACATTTAGTGAGTTCAAGGTCAACTTGTTCTCCCTCTGTATACTATTCATAACAGGCATTTGACAACTCAGTGACAGTCAATCTAGCAGCTGAACTGAATATATTGTGTCATCCAGTTTAAATAAGAGCTAAATCTTTGTTGTAGAGTGAGCACAACAAGACCAAGAAAAACCAAGAACAGCAAAAGGCTTTCCTGTTTCTCAGATTTCAATTAAAATCAACAAATACAGTTACAATAAAGAAGAAATAGATCTGATTTTGGTAAGAGGGCACTACTTGAGCAGGTGTATGCATAAATGGAAAGAGATTATGGTCTTTCACACCACAATGGGTGTTGTCTTCTCATTTAAGTGAAATTTGGTAATCCTGAGCATTCCACAGATGTTCACCCGCACGCCCATCATCTCTGAGGAATGACCTACCACCAATAAGACATTCAAATTTTGCAGTTACAATCACTCTAGACTTGTCTTTTCACTCCCTATGCAAGACCACCCTGGAGTTTATTCCCAATATTGACTGTTCCTCAATATGCTCTGTCATTCAGTAAAAGGTGTCCCCTGGCGGCTCTTGCCCTACTGAAAAGTGAGCAGATTACACTCATTGGACTGGAAACATGAGGCTTTCATCTGAGTTCAAAGCTGGTGAAAATATCAGCTCAGGGAGCTAGATGGACATATGTTTTAGAAATCCCAGTAATGTTGAATTTTGTATCCATGCAAATTCTGAGGTTGGGTCTGTTTGTCATTCCAATATTTTTTCTCATCGTAGTTACTGTGACCGTGAATCTTAAAGAAGTTATTCTCTGTCTGCGTGTTGTCCCAAACCATATGGACACACATGGCATATACTTACCTTTTATAAAAAAACCTTCCTAACTAAATAAAAAATAACCTTATACTGTGTATGTTGGAGACAGATGGTACCAAACAACCAGGTCACACCTTCCCTCCACCACTTCCAAATTGCACAGCTGTTTCTAACACAGTGGAAATGCATCGTATCACCAATTGCCTTCTCTTTTTCTACAAGATACAAAAGGAAAGCCAATTAGCAATTGTTTTGTGGGTGGGTTCACAGATTAAAGATCAACTATAAATGGAGAGGAGTATCAAGTTCACAATATACTTAGTTCCTTTTTGGAAACCACTAACTGTTTTTGTTTTTAAAGCTGCCACAAGCTTTCAGCAGGATTCTTACTCTAAGAGCTCCGTATCTTTCATTAGCTAGTACCCACTGAACGGCCACCGCAGCATTAGCGTCCGACTCTTCTGCAGACATCCAGCTGGACTCTCTACGGGGATTTAGCTGAAAGGGCTTGCTGGAGGAATGATGTTACTAACAGTTACGCTTCCCGCACTCTATGTTTTTCAAATATAAACTAAAAATATTTTCAATATGCTCATTATTTAAAAACTTAGAACTCTTCCCCAATTTTGTAAGGTACTGCAGAAGTGGCTTTCTGCCTACAGTTATAATGCATGTCTGCAGTCCAGGAAAACAGCTGACAAGCACAGAGAATCTGGCTCTATATTTGGAAACATCTGCTGTTTCATTTCCATGATGCACAGTGACGTGCCACTCTAAGAGGAAGAATGAGACTGGCACAGGAGACATTAGTTTCTGGTTATATATTGCAGTACTGAAGCTGAGATTCCTCTAACTCTTAATCATTCTCTGGTGGTACTTCTCCATTGAGTAAAGGATGCTGGAAGATCCTCTGACTGTTAGACCGTTTGCTGAGGACATAACTTCCGCTCCTAGTGAGGTGGCTTTTTCGAGTATCAGCGACTGGCTTCCTCCACGTCATTTTGTTGTGCTCAGAAAAGAAGTGTATAGACAATATAACTATGACATGGAGGCGAAGCAACCAAACTGACTTGGGAGGGGCTTTGGTTTGAGGAGACTCTAGAGTCAAGGTGAGGTGCTAAGGAGCTAGGAGAAAGAGTTGCTTTACTATATGTTCTATACAGCAGTCGCACAAAAAATCCAGTGGTGTTATCAAACATATAAAAGCCCAGATGCATATTCAGTAGAAACACTCCTTGATGAGTCAAGAAAATTTGGCAAAGTTCTGTTTGTGATAGTGGCAGAGGAAATATTGGTTTTTAATATTCTGTAAAATCATTGGAGATGAAAACAGTTGTGTGAATAATCTTAGCGATACTTTATAGGTGGGTAAGGCAAATTACTGCCTTTGGTGCTAGGGATAAGCTTGACTCCTATCTGCAATTGACCAAGCAAAAGGCCTTTTCTGATCACGACTGATCACTGCTAGATCCAGGACGCTGGGGCAGCTACTCCTGTGGTCTGGCCTGGCACCGTGGCACCTATGGAATTTTGTTCTAGTGCAAACGCCAGTGTTATACCTTGTGTGGGTTCAGAATCAGACTGTGAGTTTTGTTTTCAAATGATTATCAATGGAAAATTTCACTTAGAGCTAGAAGGGAGCATGGGGGCTTAACAGACCTGAGAGAGCACATTTGTGAGGTGCTGTTAGTGTGGTACAATTTGAGGTTTGGGTGTCTTTGAGCACGTCTGCCTTCAACGCGCTGCTAAGTGTACCGACAGCAAGTTTGGAGAATGTTGAAAAATCGTTGTTTCAAGAAGCGTTCATGCAAAATTGTGTTTAAAATTCCCTCATGCATTCATTATGTAGGAGCTTTACAATATTTTGTATGTGTACAACATTAGTGTTAGAGTGATGTAATTGTGTTGGTCAGGAATTCTTAAAAGGCTGGGGCATGAAGAGCTGCCTGTTCCTACAGAGAGGACAGACCTCTTTGTTCCTCTCAAATTTAGGCATTGGTGCAGCCTTTCTTCAGCAAAACTGAGGAGGAGTACATTTTGATCTGTCAGATTCAGTTTGGTTTGTCAAATTTTTGAATGTGATCAAAACTACAAAAATCAAACTATTCCACCAATTAACCTGAAAGTAATACAATGTAGTTTAATATAGCAACAGTACTTTGTCCTAAATGTTAAGTCAAGGCTGTCTATCAATAATTCATCTCTTATATAAAATATTCTTGCAAATAAGATATTGTACTTCAAGGATAAATGTTCTGTACAGATCTATTTTCAAAGAGTATTAGTCTCACTGTATATGCCAGTGAAGAGTGAAAGAAACCTGAGGGTGAAAAATAAAACAATACAAGGTTGCATGAAATATGTGAGCTTAGAAGGTAAAATGGTGAACATTTGGAACAGTTGAACTTCTAATGTGGAGTGTGTCTTAATCATTCTGTTGCTTTTTTCTAATACTTTAAACAACCTTTCAACAGATAAAAGTGCCAAAAGAAACCTTAATGGCAAAATACCCTTAAGTATGCAAGAAATGTAAGTGCAGCATGTAATGATGAAATGGGCTATTCCAAGGCAATGCACTCCAAACCTGAGAGCTAGAGATGAAAAAAATAATAAAAAAATATTACTTAAATCTCATTTAGGATATACAAACGAATCAATACCTTGAAAAAAATCTATGAATTTGCCCTGAGGTGAAATGCTAAGGTGATGGGAAAAGCTTTTATTGTAAGATGACTACGTAAAATCCCAGCCTTTCATAAAAGAATGTTTCGTAATCTTTTTTTGTTTACAGGTTGCTTTGTGCTTGCTTACATTATTCAGAAATGAATCTTCATCTTCTAAATAGCCTGAAGCGCATTCTTTAGCTATCCATAAAGGCAGGAGTGACTGCTTATACCAGTGATTTTTAAGAGGTATTTTTGATTTTGGAGTGATAACGTTTATGTCCCAACACTTCCAGCATTGCCATCCCACAGTTCAATAAAATACGATTTAAGCATCTAGAAATCATGAGATTAGCTTCAAAGCCATGAGTTTGAAGTTAAGTGAGTACATTTGGCATGTCTAGCTTTCCAGGCCTTGTGGTTTTAGAAATCACTTCCTAACTTCTCCCCACAATCATAAATAGAGATTTATTTTTTTTAAATGAGCGCTAGATGATTTTACACAGCCATGTGACTCTAGAAGCTGATGTTTAAGTATGCTGTAAGAAATTCAGATACTACAATCGCTAGTGGTAAGCGTATTGTTTGCTAACCCAGATTTTAAATGCTACCCTGAAGGAGAAGGTTAAACCCGACCAATTTCTTTCTGCCAAAGCTGGTTTTGTTTGTTACAGAAATCATCTGTGTCAGAATGAAATCTCCACCCCCCCCACCCCCCACCCCCCCCCCACCCCACCCCCCCCCCGGCCCGGGCCTTTTTTCTTTTTTTACAGTGAGATCCCTGTAACCATCGGCTCGGGCAGTCAAGGAACAGTGAAGCTGAAAACTGCTGGAGAAGCTATGGAAGTTGTGCTCCGCTCCTGCAGCCGTTTTGGTGGGGGTCTGCTGCAGGCCTGGCCGCAGTGGGGGCAATGGACATTTATCCCGGTTTCCAGGCATCACTCGCTACTGGCAATATGTTGTTTTATCCAGACTCACTTCTTTCTCTAGAGGTCACTGGCACTGCTGCTGATGCACAATGTTATATTACTCTAGGCAGCTGGTTGACTTTACTGACCTCAGCAATTAAGAAAGAAGACTTTAATGTGGGCGAGTCAAGAGGGAATATGACCTGAAAGCTTCTGAAATGGGAGAACTATGGGACCACCCCACAAGAGAGAGATAATACTGGGTCTCCATAGGCCCCATCAAGCTTTCCTGAGGAACAAGGTTTGGCTGGATCCATGGGCAGGTGTCTTGCTCCTTCCCACTCGGGTTACCCTGTGGGTCCCAGTGGTCTTGCAGCCAGCACAGGGCCATAGCACCTGAGGCAGGCTTCAAGCTACATGTGGCTGCATTTCTGAAAGTGACACACATACCCGTGGTCACAAAGTACAGGTGACTTCCTTGGGATGCTGCACACTGTAATACTTGAGTGCACTCCAAGCAGGCAGTACAATCTTATGGTTAGAATAGGTCTATGGCACCTATTGGACTATCAACTTTGATTCGATAGTAAAGCTCTGTAAAAACTTGGTATGGATGTGATGCTAGTGTGAACTACAAAAGCGGTATTAACCCAGTTGCTTCACCAGCTACAGAGCAAATAATCCCAGCACAGGACTGTTTCTCCAAGGGGAAATTACCAGTGTGTCAGTGAAAAAATGTAGGAGGGGGCCAAACGTACCATTGTATACAGATAAGCCCCTTCCTCCCCCTTCTTACTCCAAATAAGAATGGTTGTCAGATTTACGGCGTTGCTCCTTTCCTTCTCTTGCTCCATCACTTTACTCTTTCCCTCTCCTGCCCTTTCAGGGTGGCTGACAACATAACTTCCTAAGATATATTGGTTGCAGGTATGATGCTGAGATGGGATTTTTGTTTCTTCATCCTTTCGGTAAGGGAAGCTGAACAGACTCATATAGATGGATGGGTGAAGTGAAGTAGAATATCACTGAATAATCTTCAACCTTGAATGAGGAAAATGAGGTACAGGATGCCTAATGTTTCATTGACATCTATGAAAAGAGGCATGAAAACATCCAAACCTCTCTGTGGGGAAGAAAGTTAAGGTGACCACGTGCCAACAGACAGCTGCGGTGAGAAGCGTGGCCCCGGCAGCTGGCAGGACAGCAGGCACCCCGCTGACCTCCCCTGGGGCGGGCACAGGGAGGGTCCATGCCTAGTGTGGGCAGGAGAAGCGAAGCGTGTTTGGTGAGTTCCCAGTGCAATGCCTCCCCTCCATTTCCGTGCAGGAGGTAACACTGACGTAAAAGAAAAAAAAAATTGTGTAAAATGGGTAACATACAACTCCAGTGTTCTTAATTTCTGTAGTAGTTTCATGATTATGTTTCTAAAAGAAAGGATGCATTTTTATTTTCATAATTAACAGGAAGTACATGTTATACATTAAATGTGACACAAGAGAGATGAATTATGCAGTAAACTCTGTGTGTGCTGATCAGCCCAAAACCCAAGGCACATACAGCAGAGTTTCTGTGAAGATCTGTAATGAGTTTCAAGTACATAATTTCCTGATGGAGGGTAAGAAAACATCCATCAATGCTAATTTTCCCACAGTTTTTTGCTTTTTATGAATACTTTACAGCATACAAAAAAGAGGAATTTCTAAAGTGCAACTTGAGGAAACTCTCGTAGTAATTAGAGAGTATTGCTTGCCAAAACTAATGAAGTCTGAACCTGAAATGTGGGGATGGTTCAAAGTTGACAGCCCGAGCCTCTCATTTCTTCCAAAACGTTAAATCGATTCCCCAAATCTGACCACGGGTATTTTGTTTCTAGTTGAACTCTAAACCAGGGCTGTCACTGTGCCTTCAAAAAGCTAGAATTTAGGTGTTAGGCTCATTTTGGATTCTGTAGTAGTGTTGCACAGGATTATGTGGTCTGAAAGAGCAATCTCAAACGAGATTGGGGCATCTCTATACCAAGCTTGAAGGCTCTGTGAAGTAATGCTGGCTTTGTAGCGGGGCACATGATCGCAGACACTGGTTTATTTTTTCCTAAAGCTTCTGTCAGGCTGTTGCAACAAAGACATTCTGACATTTTAGGAGTGAGAATGGCAAGGAGACAGTGGCAACTTTTCTAGTTAGACAGTTGTCCATTTTATATTGAGATCTATTTGCTTGATTACAGACTTCAAAGAACCCAAAGGTAATATCTGTGAATATTTTTCCAGCTAGTGTATGTTGCTTATTCAGTGAGGAAACATCAAGTATATCCCATGTTTATATAATAATCTATATTAAATATGTAGTATAAATATAAGCATCAATATATTAAATATAAAAATTATACCTGCTATGCCAAGGTCCTTATCCCTGCAAGATTCTAGGGATTGGAGAGAATTTAGAGGTAGTCAGGCCAAGAGCTGTGAAGAGCTTTCAATGTGAAACACTAAACCAGTGTGTTTGGAGGGTAAAACTGTTTAGCAAAACTCACCCTTACTGGAAGCATCAGGTTGTTACTTGACTGTATCTCTCTTTAGCTTGTGTCCCTCAGTTATGTTAAATGAAAGCTCTCTCAGAGGAGATCACTACTCTTATTCAGTCATAATTTAAGATGTTTTTTTAAGATAGATTTTAAAATTGATGTTCAGATTTCTTTCCAGCACCTCTCACCTGAACCACAAGGCTTTTCTATATCCACAGAGTAGATCTTATTTGATGAAACACAAAATCAAAAGCCATGACCTGAAAGATCATCAAATGTATGGCCTGAAAGCTGGAGGCTGAACAGCAACAGATAAAATAACTTCAGATATATGTGAGTAAATTGAAAATTCGTTTATAAAATTTAGAGCCACTCGAATTCTACAAGACAGTCCTCGCTCTTCAGTTGTCCTCAGTTCCAAGGCAGAGCTTGTTTCAATCATGTTTTTGTTTTTGTTAGCATTCACAGATGTTTATGGGAACATTTCCTCCCCTCCCCCCCCCCCAAAAAAAAAACCCAAACCAAAAAAGAATTTTTTAAGGAAAGACTGTGCCTTGTTTGAGTACAGGTATGACCAACAATACTGCAGAGATACCATAACTTATTCTTTTTGAAACATTTCAGGTATTCAGTCAAGACACAGAAACAATTCCATGGGAATGGATGACCAAGTTATGAAAAGTAAATAATCACTGTAAATTACTCTGGGTTTCTACAAAGAAATTATGTCCTGAAGTTTTTTCACTCCATACTCTGAGATGACTGTGAATAGTCAGAGAAAGCAGGGTAAGTTCTCTCATGCTTCGGTATTGAGAAGAGAGGCTAATTTATTCTTGTTTAAGGTAGGCAAAAGTAAATTGTTTTGCTCTGGTACCAATACAAAACTATTTTGTGATACAATCTGGAATAGGAATATTAGTCACTTATCTTTGATGCAAAAAAACCTTTTGTAGTCTGACGCTACACTCATTTCCCTGTTCAGCAGTTAGTATGTCAAGTGTTCATACTGGATCTTAAAGTGTGCTTTAAAGCTCAAGAGTATATCAATATTTGCAGCATAAAACTGTCTTCTCTTTGATCATTCATGCTTTCCATCACTCTAGGTGGTCCTAACTAATAAGGAACTGTGATCCTCTTCACTACTTGATTCCGGTAGCCATGCAACAGACCACATGCAATTAGTGCTTGCCATTATTGTTTTAGTCAAATACTAACACTTAACTACAGATTTATGATCCTGTCAGTGAATCATTTCCTTTTAATTACATATTTATAAATCATGTCACTATATGTATGGGAACTAAAATTTCTCTTTGAAAGATTTAAACAATCTATGTCTTTTCCTTTGGGATTTTTTTCCCCTAAAGGCAAAAACATGTGCAAGTGTTTTAATATATGTAATATATATTACTAAGCAGGAGCACTGCTCTGAAGTCCCATACAAACATGTACTATGAAAACCAGAAATCTTTGATCTTCTTCAGATTTCTAGATGAAGTTCTTTGTATAAGAATCTCATTTACAATGCTGACATGCCCACGCAATGTCCATACAGTCAGCATTGCATCCTATATCTGTGCTTCAGCAGCCCTTGTCTGCCTTGTTATGGATGCTGGGCACCAAGAACCCTCCTCACTTTTTTGTACTGAGAGCTCTGAAAAACACATGTGCAGAAAAGGAGCTGGCATCCTCAGAATTAAATACCTGTTTCTGGTAACACTCTTTTCCCAGGCAGCTATTCTGGAATGAGATGAATATGGTCCTTGAATCTTTGAACAAAGATGATTGAACCAGTTAAGGTGTCCTGTCCTATTTAAGAGGAAATTGTGGCCACAGGATAACAGTCACATGGAGCTGACACCCAGGTGTGGAACAGAAAGAGATGTATGTTTTGTGTAGGTATTAGTGTTTCATGATAAATGAAGAAGGGCTGATGGTAAAATTCATTAGTGTGGTGACAATTCTTTCAGAAAAGAGTTTCAAGTAGCTGCAACCAGGCAGGTCCTCCACAACTGTCTTTCCTGTACTTAAAAAAAAAAATCTGCTGAATTTGAGATTATTGAGAATGAGGAAGTTGCCAAGGTGAAACTGAGCAATGACCTACAGGTACCTACCTGATCTCTATAGAAACCTTAGCCCCCCTCTTGCTTGGATTACAGGTTGATTTGATCTGCTACCTCACAATCTTGGAAAATGTATGTTTGTGAGGGGATCATGGTGAGGTAAGTAAGTTCAAGAAATCCCTTTTGATGTATCAATGATTCCTATATTAGAAGTTTATGATAGCACCCCTCTCCTCAGATCTTGTGTAGGCATCAATTTGTGTTGTGATCTCCCAAGTACACACGTGATTTGTGACTTAGAGGTGCAGGATGGTCACCGGTTCCTGCTGCAGTGTCTACAGGCTGACCTGAACCTTACCCTCAGCCCAGTTGTTTGATTGGGATGTTTGATTAGGCTGAATATTCTGACAGTAGGTCTTTGTGGTGCTCTGAATGTCTCACGCAGAGTGCCAGCAATCTGAAGCACTGAGCACTAATTTTCAGCACTAGTTAGTTGAAAAAAAAATTAAAAATTGATCCTTTACAGTTTCATTGTCATACTGTCCCTTAATTCCACATACTCCTTAGAGTTTGGCTTAACCCCCCCGGTAGGTACATGCTAGCGGAACATACAGATTTGAGACTTTTGTTTTCTTCCATTTTAATATATAGATGTCAATTTGAAGTAATTGTGAAAGAAATAAACTTAAAAGAGGGGAGATGTTTGCCGTAAGAGAGGAATGACACAATGGATTTGCTCTGAACTGCCTGGGATCATTTAAAACCAATGAATTAAAAATCAGATCATCAGTGAGGGCTATAATTTACACTACAGAGCTGATAAAGCCTTTTGTGTTCATATTTACAAAGAAAGCATTAAACTACAGCGATTTTTGATTTTTTTTCCCACCAGGGAGAAATGTGAAACTCAATTTTACCCCCGATTGGTAAGGTGCTAATTTGTCTGACAAGTTGTTGGAATCTCAGCATGTTTGAGGTATCCTTGATGTATCAACACCTTCATGCTGAATGAAGGATGCCTTTAATGTGTAAATGTTTAGTACATATCCTATATCTCATTAGCCAAGAACAATACAAACCACACACAGGCAAGAAGGGTCAGAAGCAAGCTCCTAGAGAAAAATCTTTTATGTTCTAATTAAGTGAGCAAACATTTGGAAAATGTCTCATTTGCAAGTAGTTTATCAAAAAATACACTTGAAATTTGCAGCCTAACTTGTGTCCTAAAGGCCTGAGGAACCTAATATTAAAGGGTGCCTCCTCAGTCAGAGTGCCATGTTGTAATGCTGATGTCTGAAGGTTCTTGCTACACGAAATGTCACAAAATAGTAAGAACAGTAGAAGAAACGCAGCTGTTAATAAACCCACAAAAGTATACTTTTCCAAATTATTTCTGTTAGCCTAAACCTTGGTAAGTTATATGTAACTTCAGAAATTTAGCATTGTTGACTCTTTGGTGAAAATGAAAACTTTTCTAGGGAAAATGAAACCATTTTCTAAGGAAATACCATCACTGTTTGAGTGGAAGGTAGAAACTCCAGTTTCATTTCATTCTGTAAGAACAGTGGCATCAAAAAGGAGCCAAGCCAGTGAAAAACAGGCACTTTAAGAAAAGCTGGTAGAAACGTTCTCAACTGCATTGAGCTGTGGCTCCCATGGAGAGCAGGAGGCTGGTGGTCAGGTAGGCAGCGCTCTTTGCTAGGTATCTTCCAGTGGAACTTTTATGTTTGTGAGAAAAATGATGACTCTGACCGAGGAACTGGAGGATGTGGTCACGCACTCTCAAATGGTCATCACTGCCATTTTCCTAGTTTTCACTGGCATTATGCTGCTTCCCTTTGAGAAAGTTTTCCAGGCTGAGACAAGCGCCCGGTTCACATGCAACAGGACTCAAAACTAGAACTTTTGGTCCTTTGCATTTCTGGTTGTTACCTTTAGTCTCCTCCAGGCTGTAGTACTTTGGATATTTGATGCCATGTTTTTGATAAATACAATGCAATAAGAGGAACAAAGGGCAAACAAAACCTGCAATTTAAACATAGCAAAAAAGGAGCTAGATTTTGCTACCATATTTTATTACAAAGACAGAGGTACAGCTGAGTAGTACAGGCTTCTGAGCAAGGCCAGAGCCTCAGTAGACACCAAGCCCCTGCTGTGACGTGGGAAAGGGAGAGACTTGTCTCCTGCAATTCATGGCCTCAGGAGGGCACAGAGTTTGCCATGTTCCTGAGTTACTGCAAAAGGCTATCAAGAACACGGCTGTGGATGTGTTTATATAGCAAAGGGTTCTTACCACAAAGCTGTAACTTGTCTGACTAACAAATTCTGCTTCTCAGCAGACCTAAATAGTCTATATAGATCCATTAACTAACACAGTTTACTGACTATTATACTGAGCAATACAGAGTGTGAGTTTGTTGCAGTTGGTATGTCTGGGAAACAAGTGGTCTTATTTGTCTGGCATGAATTGCATTAAATATATTTATGAAAGGAGACTTAGAAAACCAAAATGTAGACAAAGATCTTCTCAAAGGTGTCTTAAATATTCCCATCTTGAAGAATTAAAAAAATAAATAAATAGTCACCTTTTGACAATCATCATGATTACCAGTATTTCAAGGCAGGGAACACATTTTCAATACTATGATTGAATGTTGGAAAAATGGGTCTTATTTGTATTGTTGGTGAGGGGCATAAAAATTACCTGCATCTATTTCCTTGTTATGCAGCTTTTGAAACCTAGTATTTAAATAAGTCTCTACAGTGAGCTTATGAAATGTTGCAAAATATTTCTTCCAGCCTAATATGTTGGTTTTCCATCTTTGTTTTAAATGTTTGGAACAGCTCCCTCTGCCCCACACCAGAGCCAGAGTGAAGTGGTGGGCACTTTGGGGCATTTAGGTCTGGGAGATTCAGAGTCTGCCAGGGCAGCCTCACACTGCCCCGGGGCACCCAGGCTCCCTGCTTTAGCTGTGCCCATTGCTTCCCTGCTGCCCTCCCCATCCGCACCCCCACCGCCCTTCAACAGGCAAATGGTGCTGGGAAGCTGCTTGGCAGCCCTCAGCAGGGCACTGCTGTCTGCTGCCACCGGAGCAGCCTGAACAGGGCTGGTGGGCTTGTTACCAGCCCCGTTACCTGTTCCACCCTGGCTCTGGTTTAGGTAGTGCCTCTGGCTCTGTCTAGACCAAAGCATATGGTGGGCATGGGCCCATGGGGAGAAACGTGGAGCTCCTGCTCCATTTGGAGCCCCTGGAGAAGGAGACCTGTCTCACCCAGTGTTGGCTGTGGCCCTCACCAGCACCACCGTCTCAGCAGGCCATGGGGAACGCTTCTGGGCTGCAAACTTCTGGCTGCTGCGTTCTGGAGCTGCATAAAAATGGTTAGAGAACCTCTTTTCATTGCCGTTTATCCACATTACACAGAACCAACATAATGCCATTTGACAGTTCAGTTGCAATAGTGCCCTCGTCTTGTGTATCGCTTCATTCCTTCTTTCTGCTTTTCTTTTCCAGGGGTTGATCCCTTTGAACTGCTGAAACCTGATGACTCACAATCAATAGTCTGTGAAACAATCAGGTCAGCAATGCGAAGATTCAGATTTTCTGCCTCTAAATGCAGATTGCTGTGCTGGGCCACTGAGGTGAGTCTGACCTAAGCTGATGCGTGATAGAAGAACAGAGTGGGAGGAAAGGGATTAAAAATACCTGGAGACATGTTGAGCTGTTAATACATGTCTGTGGGAAATATGGCTGCGTAAACTTAAATAGATGTGACCGACAAATGTCATTTTCTTGTTAAATATTAAATCACTGATGGACCTGGTGACTGGAATTCTAAACCCCGTATGTGGCACAGCAACTTGCAAATTGATCAAGAACATTCACGAACCCAGTCATCAGATCAGCTTTTCCAATGAAGGTAAAACAGGAGCCCAGGGTTTGGGTATTTTTGGTGTATGTGTGGTTTTTTTAATACCAATAGGATTATATTTATTTGTTCCATGCAAACAGAGATTTGCAAGACTAGCCTGAATGGCAGAAGAGTTCTAGGGTGACATGCTTTGATATGAAATGCAAGTTTGGATCCAGTTCCTAAGAGGAGCTGAACCCAGGCTTCTCAGCTGGATCTTAAAATAAAGTTAGCACAGCATCTCTGAACGATTTGGGTGACTTCTGTGCAGATGGACATATTATGTGGGGGTTAGAGAAACTGGCATCACACTTACCCTGCAGTCTAACTTGCCCACCTCCGAGCGGATCAGTGCTGGCTAATACATCCATTTTGGTTTGGTTCCCATGAATACAACAGGACCTCATGGTAGCTCAATTACACCCAAGTTTATGTTGCACTCACAGAAGAAAATAAATGTAAGGATCAGACAGTCAATCAATGAAAAGATGCAAAGGGAGAGATTTTCCTCAGATTATGACAAACTGGCGTAAGTATGATCCCAAGGAGTGCTGAGGTATCCAAAATGATACAGACAGTTATGTCCATTAAAAAAAAAAAAGTGTCTGCTATTCTCCACCTAAAAAAGAGAGAATATCTATGACGTTGAAAAAAAAAAAAAAAGAATGTGCCTAATATGTAAGCAGGTTGGGATAACAGTACTGTGCGGATGGAGTGGCAGCGAGTGCCTGGAGTTGTGGGTGAATGGCAGGGCTGTGCGGGCATGGTCACACCGGCCGGCTCGCAGCGCTGCCTCAGCCTGTGGGCTGGAAGGCAGGGTGGGCTATTCCTAGCCCAACACTCACACAGAGCACTTAGCCCTAACAAAAAGAACAGAAAGAAAGTTCTTTTTGACGAAAAGGTTGGAGCTTCTTTTGTGGTTTGAGGCTGTCATCTCATGAACAGTCTGTCCAAGACATTATTGCTAAAGTGATTAAAGAAGCATTGTGGCAAGTGTTCCGAGTGCACAAGATGAACCACGGCGGCTGGGTGCCCTGTTTGTGTGCCTGGTTGGCTGAGGAAAACTCTGGATTAGTTAGCTGTGTAAATACTCATGATCATGCAGTTGCTGTAGGCTTTAAGTAGATTCACTGTGTTGGTCTCAAATTCATGTTCCTATTACTAAGAGAATTTACTAAGTACTGTTAAATATTGCCCTTATATTAGTGTCTGGAGCTCCTCAAATTAGAAAAGCTGCAAGAATTAGCCAGTCCTAATAAGGTTTGGTTTCTGCTGGGAATAAAATTAACTTGCATCAATTCAAAGAAAACCTACTGTAATGAGGTTTTCCTGCTGAGAGTGACCAAAACAGATCATAGGAAGAAGCACAACAAATAAGTAAAGAAAAAAAGAAAAGGCTGGGAAGGTAGAACAGGTATGTGAACATATTTTTCATGGGCATTTTGACTTTCTTGCTGTATTCATTTACTTTATGTCACAGTTTCATGCCATGCAGTTTCATGTCATGGTAGCAATAATCTTAACAAGAACAAAATTCTGTCTCTGATCTAATGCAAAAGGGACAAGTATTTATATATTTAACTTCAATTTAGATGTCTGTACTGAAGTCAGTGGGAGTTAGAGGAACTTAATATACTTACAGATCTTGTGATTGTTCTCTTCAAATACCATTTTTCAAATCCATGCATAAAGTTCTGGTTTTGTTAGGGTAATGATCATAGAGCTTTTGTCTACTCCTAATTGATAGAAGTAAATATTCATTTCAGATCTGAGTCCAACCCTCAGATGCCTACATGTTTATTGCTGCAGATATTGAAAAGATTTGCAAGGGGTGCATGTGCAGAATTGTGAAATCAGACCTGGATCCTTGGAACTGCTTTTTGGCTGTAAGTGTATGCAGAGCAGAGCGCTGCTGTTTTCCTCTGGCTCATTTTTAATTTTGGGATTCCAGTAGGTGAAGCTAAATGCAAACCCCTCAGCGCTGACCCCTCCCACATTCTCATTTGCAGCTGCACATTCTGAACACTGTGGAGGCAGATCACAGAGCAGTGTATGATCTGCAAACATGTATATGATAGATGAGCCACACTAATTGTTCAGGTTCATGATGGGTATCATGGATAGTTCATGAAAAACCCATATTTTGAAACAAAAATATAAAGATGTAGGAAAAGATAAATTTACGCCTTTGCTTCTGTGAAGCATTTTGCCCCAAATACCCAAATGTCAACACCCAAACAAAACCACAGAGTTTATTGTCCCTATCTCTCAGTAAGGGTGTTTGCCTGCACAGTGTTGGGATCAGCTGTAAAGATGAAAATTGCACTTGTCTCAGATCCATATTCCACTCCAGTGCTGCTGGGAAGGTCTGGTAAAGCCTCTCCTTGGTTTTGGGCATGTTACATTGAAGCATCAATGGTGCAAGTTCAGGTAGGCACGTGTTTGCAATGCTGAAAATGCTCCTGCTGAGAGCTGGATGGGCTTTCTAGCTGCTCCAGCTGTTTTCCCTGCCAGGTTCTTGGCAGCCTTTTGGGGTGCATTGGGTTGTCCATGTGGCACTGGGCCCATCATACTGCCAAGACTAAGCAACACTGCAGAAGTCATGGGTCTGCTCCTGGGTATGTCCCCTCAGATCCTTGGTCTTCCCAGATAGCAGGAACTGGAATATAAAATTGCTCTGCTAATTCTAGACTCCTTTTCCTGTCCTGTCATATAGGGGCATGCATATATTTAACATATACATTCACAAACTATCAGCCTTAGTACTGTTACTGTCTTCTAGATTAAGAAAAGCTATTAATTGTTAACTAAAGCTTCAGCTCATTTAGAACACTGCAATTCATTCACTCAGCAATACAGTCAAGAATATACCTACTGGGCAGTTCTTTATCCCCCCCCCCCAAAAAAAAAAAAAAAAAAAGAAAAAAAAAGTTCCCCAGGCACAGAGGGTCATTTTCAAGGCTTGTATCTATCTAAGGCATTTGAAGATCAAGCCCAAGTGGTCTGTGGAACTGTTTCATACTCTGAAATCTAGTTCTTCCAAAACTGGTATCTCCTGATAAAGAAACAATATGCTGGCTGTGGAGATAACAGATTTCTGAGTGAGTGGCCTGTTCCTCTAAGGTTTGCCCTTGGGAGCGAGCAGGGTGACCTTTGCACTCCAGTGGGTCTTGGACACAATCTTTTTATCAAAGAAACCACAATCAACCAAAAAAACCCGTAACCCCTAGCTTCCTCTTGACATAAAACAAAGCATCCTGGCGACTCAGGCAGAGTCAGACTAATGTTGAACAGATCTCAATGATCTTAGTTCAGCTCAAACTGAAACTTCATGTGTGTTGGCAGCACTCAAAGTACAGGATTTTGTTTCACTTTTTCTAAGGGAAAACCTGAACAGAACTTAGCAGCCAAACCAGGACTTGACACCTGGGCACTGAGGCAGGATTTATACTTGGTGGTGTCTTTTCCGTAGGCACCTGAATGGAATCAGAGACAGCTAAATGCTTCCACCACCCAGAGCTCCTCATGGTGCTTGTGGACAAACTTTCAGATCTCTAAAGTATCAGAGCATTTTAAAAAATGTTGCTGATGGCTTTTGAAGCCCAAATGGGAGCTGGGCAACACTGCGAAAGATGTACAGCCCCCCCGTTCTGTGCCGGTGCCCCCAGCTCAGAGGAGCCGCTCTGGTTTCTCAGGGACAGCATTTGGTTGTGAAATTAATTTCTCACAGGGGCCCTTCCCTCTTTTCCAGTCTACTTCAAAATGACAGGCAGAACCAAAATCCCATTCGATTAAAAGAAAGTGAAAAAAGGAGATGAACTCCTAGCAAACAAAGAAAAACAGTTTGAAATTTTTACTTCAAAAGCACGGCAGTATTTTAGCAGCAAGGACTGAATTCATTAACACTGCCTTATTCATGCTGCTACCATTAAGAGTTTTGCAGTGTTACTGTTCAACTACTTTGAAATAGTTCTACCCAGGAGTGAATCTTTGCATTCGTTTTTAAAATAATCACTTCCATGTGGAAGCTATGCAACTTTACACAAGTCTTTACCATCAGTCTTCAAAGACAAATAAGAAATAACAGGCTTCCTCATTCTGGACCACTTTCCTTTTCTATTCACCCTCTCCTACCACATTTCCTTTTCTTGTTTTTTCTCCACCAGCAGCTACTGTGGTCACGTGCTGGGGTAACACATGCATGCATGCACATGGGCACACAAATGAATAGGCTCAAAGAATGAAGACCAGTACCTTATAACTGCCCTAAGTATTACTCTTCATTTTTCATTTTTCTTTATCTTCCTCTCTTCCTTTTCCCTTTCCTTTCTACCTGTCTGCTGCCTCTGCTGGAATCTTGCAATGCTGTTAACTGCCATGCTGTGAGCGCAGGGTTCTCTGCCGCCCTGGCCCGCTTCGGTGTGCAGCACATGCTGACGCGGAGTGCGGGCACTGCCTTTTGCAGTGCCAGGGCCAAAGCCTGTGACCCCCATGAAGTCACCCTGAAGTCGTTCTGGCCCAGTTAGATGCAAAGTTTGGCTGCTGTTGTAGTTTTTTCTGTGTATGGCAACCGAGACCGAACCTAGAAGATGAACACCGTGTGGGATGCGGGGGCTGGCGCAGGAGGCTGGCGCTGGCTGTGGAGGGTGGCAGTCCCGCCAGGGCAGGTGTGGGTGAGCCCACTCCTGCAGCCCCTCACCAGCTCGGCCGGGCTCCTGGCTCTGGCATGCCAGTGGACGCAGTGACTGGTCTTTGTAATGGGAAGGGCTGGGAAGCAAGAAACACTGACGCCATGCCAGCGGCACCGTTACCATCGCTCCCTGGGTGAAGCCAGCTGTACGCTGGCAGCCAACACACACCACCCTCATCAGGGGGTTCCCATCCTAAGCGTGTCTGCAGCTCTCAAAGATGCTATTGCACAGCTGGGCCCTGCGTGCTGCGGAACCGTTGAAGGAAAAAATGAAGACTGGAGGTAAACCAAACATGGCTGACCTCAGCACGGCCGGAGGTGCCATGACGGCGGGTGCGACAGGTCTGACGGGCTCCGCTGCCCAGCCCAGCGCTGTGAGCAGCTCCGGGTGAGCAGCTGTACGTGCGGGTGGCAAAGGCTCCAGTCAAAGGAAAAGGTCTGGGGACTTTTCAGGAAGCGCGTGTGACAGCAAGGAATATTTTCAAGTCAAGGTAATAAATAGTACATCGTGAGGGAGGGGTTTGCCTTTGCTAATAGAGGGGGGATCCGAGGAGCAGGTATGTCGCTGTTTCTAGCCCCCCAAATTCGTAGCCGTGGGGAAAGGGAGGGGGTCGATTTTTTGTCACCAGACGTAGGTTTGACAGAAACAAACTGCGGTTCCTTCGAGCGCGGGGGGGCGGCGGCACCCGATGCGCTGCGCGGGCCGCGGCTGCCATGGCAGCGCCTCTACCGCCACCTAGCGGCGGCGGCGGGGGGATGTGGCGGCGGGGGGATGTGGCGGGGGTGCGGCGGCGACGGGGAGGGGAGCGTCGGGCGTCCGGCGGCGACGGGGGGGTGGTGCCTCGGGGGGATGCGTCGGGGGTGCGGCAGGGGGAGAGCAGCAGGGACTTGCGTCGTGGGAGGGAGCGTCGGGGGGATGCGGCGGCGGGGTATGCGGCGGCGGGGGGAAACAGCGGTGCTCTGGGCCGAGCCGCCCCCGCCCGGGGTGGTTGCGCGCGCGGGGCGGGGCCGCGGTTCAGAGCCCGGCGCGCGGAGGTGACGCGGGGGTTTGGCAGTGACCCCGCACTGGGAATCCCCGCTGCCTGCTGGCTGCTAGTTTTCCCTTTAACATCGCCATCTGATGTAAAACTCCATTTGCTTTCCACCCCGTTCCCTCTTTAGAGCATCTTGATTAACTGCATAATTAGAAGCAGAATTGGGTCTTAAGCCACGCACCCCCCACCCCAGACTGTTGCTGCTTTTCGTTTTAACTGTGTCCTGTCGTCACCCAGGCCATACTACTAAGAGGCCGTGATACTCTGATACCATATAGCAAGAAAAAGTTAAAAGTCTTGTTTTCTAATCTCTTACATAACTCACTTGTCTTGTACCAGCTCGAGAAAGATACTGGAAGTGGGAGGACAGGAGTATGCGTTTCTGAAGATGGGCTTTGTAACTCCGAAGTGATGGACTTCCGACGGACAGAGACGATCCATGGAAAAGCAGGTAAAATAACAAATTACACTGACCTCACTTCTTAAACTGCTGCTGTCAGTCGATGTAATTCCTACCAGTGAACAATACAAACATTTTGACTTGCAATCTTGTACACACTTCAGTAATTGTTACCTAATAGAAATTTTCAGCCATGGAAGTATTTCTTTTTCTACTCCCTCAGAATCATGAGAATTTTGACGTGATACAAGTTCTGTTGTAAAGGGCACCTTGTCAACGACAGCAGTCACCAGAGCATCTCTGTAAATTGCGTTGTACAGAACAGTCATGTACATACAACTGTTATACTTCATAATAAAACCCAGCTTATCACCAGGGACAGAAGGCTTTGGTTTCTTACAAAAAAAATACTGTCAGACCAGACAGTGCTTTAATTGGAAATTTAGGTTCTCCCAGCTGCTTTTGGCTAGTTAAGCTCTGTTCAAGCTCCAGCCTGAGCAGAATAGGTAAAGGTTTATTTTGGGTAATTACAGAGCTGGTGGGCACAGACTCCAACACCGTGATTGCATCCACGACTCCTGCATTCCCCACTCCAGAAGGCGACTGAGACCACAGCAGCCTTCACAGTTGCTCCAGCTGTGTTTGCAAAACAGCTGGATCAGGCACAGGAGCTCTGCTATCCAGACTCTCCACCACACTCCTGCTTTCGAAAGTCATGTAGAGATGTGGTTTTGCCTCCAAGTGGAAGAGATCTGTAAATGATTTGAAGGTTCAGAGTTCAGGGGTGGTTTGGAAAAACACCCATCGGGCTGCAATGCCCGAGGGGCAGCCATCTGGTTAAATAGAGTGTCTGGGTATTTCTGGCATTTCACCTCCTGACTGAAGTCAGGAAAACTCCAAGAAAGGAAAAACATGGAAAAATACATCCAGACGCTTCCAGACTTGGAAAGCAGTTTCCTAATGCTTAGTCAAAGGCAGAAGTCAGTTCTTGTTGTAACAACCCACCCCTCTTTGGACTAGAAAATAGCCAGTGCAGCAGTTTCCTTTAAAATATCAGATAAGCAGCATAAATAGCCGCCCAAGAATCAGAGATATGACTAATTCCTATTCATTAAACATGTGCAACATAAATAACTACTTGTTTCATTACTCATTAATTACAGTGAGATGCCTCCAGCTCTGTCACATGTGTCCAGGTCTACTTCCACACTGTCTCCTTTGAATAAATCCATGTTGTCATTCTGCAAACTTGTACCAAGAGAGGAAATGGGAAAGGCTGTGCACCACGGGCATCCCCCTCCTCCTGTGCAGCTCTGGTTCCCAGGGATTTAAGAGATGGGCGTTAGGGGGTAAGATTCAGCCACTAATTTTGTTGCTGGCATTACATCTTGTATCTGAGGTATATTGCGAATACAGTTCCCAATACATTGCAAAAACTTCTGGGGAGTTTTGTAATTCACCTCAGCAGTATGTGTAAACACTCTTAATGGATGTCTTTAATACTGTCTTCCTGCTGCCAGGGTTTTCACTGGGTCACCGTAGTGGCCTTGGAGCTTTCCCCGGGGCTGCGCATGTGGCCACCCAGCCAAAGGCAGGAGAAGCCATGCCAGTTGAGTCCCAGGTGATCACAGTGTCTTACTGAAACACACTTGCTTTTGTTTTTTTTAAAGAAAACACTGAGTCACAAAAACTTAAAATACCTTAAATACCTTGTAAATGGATTGATTTTGAGGGGAAAGTTCTCCAAACAGGGTGGACTTTCTATGTAGAGAAAAAAAAAAAAAAAGAATTCTTCAGTGATCAGGGAACTTGTGTGCAGGAGCCCTGTAGTCAGCAAAGCGCAGTGAGTTGTGAAATAGTTGCTGAGGCTGAGAGGGAAACAAGCAGGGCAAG
This sequence comes from Falco peregrinus, assembly GCF_023634155.1. Classification (NCBI taxonomy): domain Eukaryota; kingdom Metazoa; phylum Chordata; class Aves; order Falconiformes; family Falconidae; genus Falco; species Falco peregrinus. The sequence continues at coordinate 612,493 of NC_073730.1, forward strand.
GATCTGAA